>NW_022196905.1:253056355-253092751 GCF_008632895.1 Mastomys coucha
CACACACACACACACACACACACACACACACACACACACACACACACACACACACACACGTGCAAGTGCAGAAAGGATTAAGGTGTTGCTTGGTTCTAAGGTATATTTTGGCCTGTTTGTAGGAGACTAACATTAGCCAAAGATAACCAGAGTCATGAGAACGTATTGAACAAATAGGGCCCAGTGTATTTTGTGAAGTAATGAGGGAAGTTAGGTAGTGTACATGCCTGATTCTTCCTTCCCTTCCCCAGGACTGTCCTCTGTTCAGATGCTTGTGTCTGGTTTGCCAAGAATACACACCAGGTAAACACAATAAATGTCCCTGGCATTACCAAATCCCAGGAAAGTTTGGCTGTAAGACAGGTGGTGTGGATTTTCCCTGATGTAACCGGAGAATCGGTTTTTGTCTTTCATTTCAAGACCTGTCTCCCATTATCACAGAGGATGGAAAGTCTGCTTAAATTATAAGCTAGCTAATTGCTTCCTCAGTTGAAGACCTAAATGAGTTTTAAAGCGAAATGCATATCTCCAAGGGCTAAGTAGCCAGCACACAATAGGCAATTGAGATAGCAAAGACTAATTTAGACAAGTCCTTGCTCCCTCCCTCCCCGCTCCAGTACCGTGCCTCTACTTCTCCCTCCTCTTTCCCTCCATCGTCTCTCCATCCTTTTTTTTCATCTCCCTCCCCCCTTTTCTCTTCTGTTCCTCATTCCCTTTTCTTTTCTCTCCCTCCCTTCCCTTTTCTCTTTCTTCCTTCTCAGCCCCATTTCCTTTATGTTGACTCCTGCTTCCTCTCCTCACCTGCCCCTCCCCACCCCTCCTTTTCCTTCCTTCCTCTTCCTCTCCCTGCTCCCCTCCACCGACCCCCTTTCCATTTAACCATTTGGAATGCAGCAGAGTTGAATCTGTGGGTTTCTGCTCCTAATTAAATAAATCATTTATGCATTTAACACAATCTTGAGTTACTAGGTGATCATCTGAGGCACTCAGAAGTCTAAGAGCCCTTGAAAGCCATATCCAAGCATAGATATTCCATAGCACGTCTTACAATCTAAATATTGCTTTTAGTGTAATCGAAGCAGCTAGAGCAGTCCCAGCAGTTGATGGACTATTTTTCAAATTGATTTCAAAAATGTATTTAAGGGGATGATCTTCTAGTCTAGATTACCTATTGATTTTTAATATGAAAAGCTCATTATGTAAGCAGTAACTGCATATAAAAACCTCGCAAACCTTTGCATAAATCCTTTAATTGAATTTCCAGAGCCTGTGGTTCTACTTTTTTTTTTAATTAAATCTATTTCTTTTTTTAAGTGTTACTGTGTAATTTGCATGCTGTGAAGAGGCCCTGTCCCAGATAAAGTGCCATTGATCCTTATTAAACCTCACCTCTGGGCTTGCTTAAAACTAACTGGAAAAATTAAAGTGTTCATGCCGCACTGCACTTACAGCCCCTGTGATGGGATTATGGGAAAAAATAATAAAACTAATTTCCAGCAGAGAATTTGTAATGTGAGATTTTATTTTTTTTCAATTTGATAATTAATAGTAAAATCTTATCACAGATATAAATCATATTTTAGCCTATAAAGTGAGATGGCAATTAGGAAAGATAATATATACTTGATGTAAGCCCATCATGTTACGGCCGCTAATCTTTTTGATCTTTCTGTACTTTAATTTTTTAATTGTGGAAGGGAGGGATTATGAATGCAGTTCAGACCTGCTCAATGGAAGGTTTCCTTGGGAAAATCTGATTCTTCTGCAGTACTGAGAGGGATTTTTAATGTCAGCACGAGGGAGCATAAAAGATATAGAAAGGATACCCGGCTATGCTTGTGCAAAAATGTATGTATTAGAATTACCAAGGGAAAGAAGAATAGGAAGCCTGCAATGGGTTTTTCTATTTTTTTAATACCTAACATTTGTTATTTTAAAAGCAATAAAATCCCCTAAAGAAATATTCATAATCAATAAGAACACAAAATATGGAATATATTAACTGAGTTATAAAAATGTTTGTGGTAGAGCATGAAATGAAAAACACAGCAAGTTATGTACGGTTTAAAGTGTAATCAATTTTGAGGTTGTATACAAGGATATAAATGATAAACACAAGTAGTAGCATTTTTAGTAAAGGCTATTACAAAATACTGTATTTATGGCCTATTCCATTCTTTTTATAGCTCATTAATGTAGAAAACAAACACAGTGTATCCATCTTCTCCGACAGCGTAAAATTCTCCTAAATGATGTTTTTAAATGGAAATACCGGGCTTATTTGATCTGTTCTACTTTAAGCAGGTTAGGTTGATAGGGAACATGTGCCATGTTGGGGGTTCTTTCTCAGACTCTGGAAAGGAGAAAGGATAACAGTGACATAGTGCCCTCACTCCACACAAGGAGAGGGGCTCATCTAACATTTGTAAAGATGCTTGGGCAGCTACTCCCTCCTCTTCCAGGGTCCATGCCCACTCTCTAGGTCCTACCCCCATCCCAGAAAGAGCCTTCCCACCTATGGAAGATGCATTAATTCTTCCAGGCCACAAGGGGGCTGTTGAGTCATTGGTTCACTGCGTTGGCTGGTGGGGGAGTTTTAGTGCTGGTTCCAAAGGTGTTTAATTTCCTGCAGTGCCTATGAATATGCATAGGGCATGTGCTCAGCAATCTAGCAGTTCAAAAGAGACAGCTGGCTTTGGTAATAAGGGATTTTTAGTTAGTTTCTCTTTTTTCTTTTCTTTTCTTTCTTTCTTTCTTTTCTTTTTCTTTTTTTTTTTTTTTTAACTTCTCTTACTTTCCCCTTTTTATGGACAAGCTCTCCCTGGGTTAGCTGAATTCTTAATGTAATTTCATTAACTTGTCTCCAATGTTTGAAAGTTTGCCATGATGTTTCCATCGTGAGTTCCTTTCTCCTTTTGTTTCCACATCCCACAGAAACCCTAGGCTGTCCTCATCAATGGGGCAGATGCCCATGACCACAGAGTCACAGGCTTGGCTACCCAGCCTTCCGAAAATATGAGTAAGGCTTACTAGTCCAACCATTTCCAGAAAAAGGGAAAAAACTCTTAATAAGCAAGAAAAGTGTTGAAATTTCTCTTTTCTCTCTAGTTGGTCTAAAGGTTGCTCTAGCGCTACATAGCTCCATCTATCCCATCTACCCATCTACCCATCTACCCACCTATCCATCTGCCACCCACCTGCCATTTATGGTTTCTCGCTCATGCCTCTGTCCACCTATCCTTCCATCTACTATGACTCCAACACCCTTCCTTTCCCCATCCATCCATCCATCTATCCATCCATCCATCCATCCATCCATCCATGTATTCATACATGAACCAATCCACCATCTACCCATCCCACTCTCAGGATCCTGACACCCTTCCATCTCTTCATCCCTTCCCCCTTGACTTCTTCATCCATCCATCCATCCATCCATCCATCCATCCATCCATCCATCCAATCATCTAATACACATCAAATACCTACTGTGAATCAGGTACCACTTCAGTCAGTAAATTTATATAGATATGAATTTAGGTCAGTCAATGACTTCAGGGATCTCATGATGTGTAGAGAAAACAGTCTTTTGTCAGTAATTCTAATACACAGAAGAAATAAAGGCCTATCTCAGCCCAAGAAGATGCGTTTTGTGAAGTCTTTCATTTTAATCTTGCAGTCTAATTGTTAACCTCTAACTATAGTTCCTTTGGACTTTCTACTTTATAACTTAATATTGCATGGGGTATCATAATACCAAGTGCTATGGAGATGAAGGTTTTAGAGTGACGTTTCTTTGTGGCATAAAAATGTTAAGACAGGTATGGCTTTATGATACAACTGAGACAGGACACTCCAGATCCCTGCTAGAGACAGGATTTGGTTTTGTTGCCTTCTGAGAATCATGTGGGTCCTGTCACAGGAAAGTCTGGGCCAGTCAGCATATCTATCTATAGAATTGTACATCCATATGCATATTGGAAATGAGGCACCATCTCTCGGTACCAAATACAAAGGTAGTATCTGGACTGGGATTCAAGGCAATGGTTAGAGGTCAGATTCATCTGGGATTCTAGATCCAAATCAGGAAAGAAAGTTCAAGTAGAGCTTGCCTTGAATTAGAAGCTTCTTGTAATGCTGCCCCACTAGCACCATATTGTTTCCTGCCCCATCCTGCCATAGAGAAGCCAAAGGCAACAATAATGAATCTTCCTACTGAGAAGTAAGAGAACCATGAGGCTGAAGGCAGAGCCTACCTTTATAGGAGCTGCCACACATCCCTCCAATAGGCTGATGGATGCTCAGACATCCAGTATTAGATACAGTACACCCTCAAGAGCTTTGTCTTCCAATGTCACATGTGGCTATTTAAATACACATTAATTAAAGTTAGAAATTCAGTTGCTTAGTCACATGTCCCATAGCCACGTAGTTGGGCACTATAGACCATTTTCAACAAAGATTCTATGTCTCTTAGGGTATACATCACATTTATCCTTCAACCTCTTCCATTCCTTATTGAAAATATGTACACATTCAGTGGGTGGCATATACTCTATCAAGTGCTAGCCTGTGTCTACACACATTTTTTTTTGAGTATCCTATGAGGCTGTACAGTTATGATGTGTATTTTATAGGTGAATAAGCAGATATACCCAGCAAGGAGTTGGCAGAATTTGAATTCTAAACTCAGTCCGGGCCATCTACTTTCAGTGACTGTATGTTGATTCCCATTTTAAAAATGTATTCTTCATATATACAGTACAAATATGTTGACATATGAAGCCTCTGATGATCAGAAGCTGTGGATATAAGCTACGTAAGGTACTCCAAGGTCAGCTTGTCACATGGATATGCCCCAGGCAAAGGGGCCAGACCAGAGGCTCCACTCCCTCTCCACTCTCCATGGACTTTAGTGGGTTGGTTTTGGGTTTTTGTTTTTGTTTTGAAATGCCTATAATTCTGTTAGTGCTGGGGGATGTGTATGTGTCTGAAGTGGGTTGACATATAGATTATTATGTTTCAAATAAAATCTCCTCACAAACTAAAGAGGGGCTGAGAAAGTCTTCTTCACAGAGACCAGCACATCAGGAGGTACCCAGCACCTAAACCCAGGCAAGCTGTAAGGAAAGGGTACAGGTACTCAATCAGCCCCTCCTCACGTGCATGGGCCTTTCTTTTGGTACAAGGTAAAGACAATGCAATTTGATTGGATCTTAGAAAGCTCTCTCTCTCTCTCTCTCTCTCTCTCTCTCTCTCTCTCTCTCTCTCTCTTTCTCACACACACACACACTCAACACACACACACACACAAAACACACGCACACACACTGTCCACCAAGTCTAAGCTAGTAAAGAAGTAAAAAAATTTCATCCCCTGTTTTTTCAAGATGAGCATCACTGTGACTCGAGGCCACGCCTAGAGACAGAAGCCAATAGAATGAATGATCCATGCTCTTAATTTGTAAATAAGTAAGTAGGTTTCCAGAGCCCTGTGTGCCCTTAAGATTTTTCCAACTGATGAAAGCTAGCAATTGAGATCAGTCTGGAGCCTCAGGGATTGTACATAGACTTGGTAGCCTTTGCAGGTCTTCTTGTGATCCTGCCCTACCTACCCCAAACTACTTTTAACACTTCCCTCAGGAGACCTGGACACCATCAAAGGCAAGCTTCTGCAAGGAGCAGAGTCGTGGCATAAAGCAGCCATGGCCAGAGAGAATTGCTTTTGGGGAGATTTTGCTGGGTGTGCCTTTGTTTGTCATTAACTCAGGAGAGTGGTCCCCGGCCTCCAATCCTCAATTTAAAGGTCTTGAAAGCTTCCCCCCCCCCCTCAAATGCATTCCAACATTAACCCAAGTGTACACTGAGGCTAGTTGATAAAGTTCTGAAAAAGACAAAGATAAGAGTTTCCCCCAACACTCTAGCCATTTTTGTTGTAACTTTTTCAAGAATGTCATATCTTCTGCTTACAGCAGAGGGTATGTGTAGGTTGTAGGGTGTGTGTGTGTGCCATGGAGGTGCTAACAAAGCTGCATTTGTATGTAGACATAACACCTACCTGTGAGCCTTTCCTGTGCATCCATTTTAGGGTTTGAGTCTTAGTAAAATCCTCCAGTCTCCATGCAGGAGGGATCCATTCTTCACCCAAAGAGTTCTCCATCTCTCCTGGCCCTGGTTCATGCTGAGCCAGCCAAAATCTGCATTTCTGATACAGTTTGCTTCCTTATGTTTTTTGAGGGCATTTTTAAAAAGTTCCACAGAGTAATTTGGAGACATGTCCTTCACCAGGCTGCTTCTCAGAAGTGGTGATCAGGGGCATAGGAGACCTCTGCCTGTGTGGCATGGGACAATGGAGATTCTGCCTCTTTATACCCCACAGTGTCACAATCCCACCTTCAAAGAAGAGGTTGAAAAACTTCACTCATGTTCTTGCTTGGTGTCAGATTGCTTTTAATTAACCAACGTTTCCTGAATATTTGCACCAAATGATTTTAAGTTGCTAATAATAGTATTGCTGTCCACTTGTATATGAGGATCAGAGAGATTTGATAGCCAGCTGGATGTCACACCATTGGTAAATGACATACTACTTGCCAGTACCAACACCCTTCCCAGGACTGTTGTGTGGGTCAACAGTACAATGTAGGATGTGGATCTCATTGTTTCTAGGGAAGGACCTATCTTGTTCATCCATATCCTGAATCTAGCAAGAGTGCAGGTACACAGAAGATCCATGATAGGTCTCAGTAAAGAAGGGAAGTCAGGGGCCTGGAGAGATGGCTCAGCACTGGCTGCTCTTCCAGAAGTCCTGAGTTCAATTCCCAGCAACCAAATGGTGGTTCACAGCCATCTGTAATGGGACCCAATGCCCTCTTCTGGTGTGTCTGAAGATAGCTACAAAACTCATATACGTTAAATAAATAAATAAATAAGTAAGTAAATAAGTAAATAAATAAATATTTTTTTTAAAAAAGGGAAGTCAGAACTGAAGGGAAGTCAGAACTATACATGTCATAGTGATTTCCAGAGGTGAGGGCAGGTGTCTCAGTTTGCAGTGAATGAAGCTTATGCATGTTGGGTTCCACTTTATAAAAACAGCACCTGGAAGTGCCTCTCCCTACATGGGAAGGGCTCCTCCATCCAGCTTCATATTTAGTAGCTCAAAGGTTGTGCTCTATTGTGCAAAACCAACGTGTAGGTGCCTGTACAGTCCCAATGAAAGGATTCTGTTCCTTCTCTCTCTTTTCCTTTCCTTCCAATGGGAAAAGCATTTTAGAATTCCTTTAAGTGTGGTGTCGAAGCTTGTGGGAACAACAGTCTGCGTTGACTCTTTGAAATGGCTTTACCCTGAAGAACATGACATGGTAGTTTCTGCCTTCCAAGAGAGAAGCCAGCTCCATGAGAGATGGGCCTCTGCGTTCAGCAGAAATGTTCACCCCAAAAGTTTTGTCCAATATCGGGGACCCCCTCGAGGTTTACCTTTTTGTTTGAGGTGGGCAGAACTTCCCCCCCTTTTGGGTAGTTTTTTTAATGGTCTTTAGCAACTGAAGTAAGTGACAGTGGTCAGTGGAGGCGGACAGTAAGATTTATAATGTATTTGTGCTAGCTGATTGCCAACTGAACCGGCCTTTCCCAGCGGTGCTGTACGCAGACTTGGAAAATCAATAGGGATTAACCTCTGACCCTCTGCACATACTTATACTGTGGCTGCGTCGCTTACCAATATTTCATCTGTTTCACTTAGCCGCTGTTACTTACTCAATAATGTGTGGCCGATCTCACAAGATACTAATTAATTTTTTAAAATGCACCATCGCTCGAAGCTCTGATGAAACAGGCTACCTTTGGAAATCAAGGCCCTTTTTGGTTTATTTATTAAACTCACATTAATTAGCCCTAATTAAAAAAAGTAACGGGACGGCATTATGATATGAAGGTTTGCTTTGTTTACAAGACCCCCTGTGGTCGTTTGGCGCCAGGAGAGATGGCTGGCTGGAGAAGAGCAGGTGTCCCTTGGCTGTGCTGGAAGATGGGTACTGTTAGCAAAACTGCTGGTCCGACTTTTTGAGCGTCCTTTTCTTTTTTTTTTTTCCTTTCCTATTAAAGGGACAGATATAGATAAACAGACAGTGAGATGAGCCCAAGGATTCATTACTTTAAAGAGTCAACATCACCGTCAATGCATGGTGCCTCTGCGCTCACCAGTCTGCACATGCCTGTGTGTATGTATGTGAGTGTGTGTCTCACTGGCATGAACTGCTTTTAGTTTGTCACAGCAGAGGTCGGACGGCAACAGAATTTGCAGGAATACAATTTTGTACTCTTTTTCCTTTAAGCTTTGGTATATGTTAAAGTATTGTACATCCGTCTTCAAATTGAAAGTATTATATGTTTTCTTCATCTAAGACTCTTTTGTTTGCCTTTTTTCTAGCCAGTGTGCTTATCCCCCAGAGTTTACTTACAGTTTGCTATTGATCTGGCAGCTGGAGTTTGAATTGGTCGATGTGCTCTGTAACTTGTTTAAGATACCCTACCTGAGCTATTAGCTTAAATAATGTATTCATAAATTGATTAATCATTACAGTAAAACTTATTAGCCGCATTTATATCTGCGTGTTACCCACAATTGACTTGTAGTCTAATCATCGCGGGTGCTTAAGCAGAGGCTGGGTTTACATTACAATTTAATCATAATCAGGCTGGGAAACAATGGTATTTGCATGGATATAGTGAGCGGATACAGGCTAAGCTCCTTGGGCAGCTTTTCACCCTCCCATCAGTCTCCTGCTGAAAATGAGCTATAGGGAATAGACCAAGATCCTTAGGAGCAAGTGACTGTGCTTGCAAGGGCCATTCTATTCTGAAAGCTGTGTTCTTGGGAGTGAACTAAAGGAAGAATGGCTTTCACTCCATATCTCCAGCAGCTCCATCATGGCAGCTCTGTGTTCGTGGCTCTTTCCCCTGGCTCCATTTCTTCAGCAGCTCCATCATGGTGGCTCTCTGTGTATGGCTCTTTCCACTGGCTCCAATCAGTGATGTTTTTCTACCCTAAAGCTTGTAAACAGACTAAGACACTCACACTCTACTCTGTGATACAGTGATGCCCACAAATACAGAGCAGTTGAGAGGACCAACATGTTGTTGAGGGGTCTTCCTTGTCACCAAGCCTGTCATTGAATACCCTGGGACAGTATCCAAGCTTTCCACATGGCTTCCTAAACAGAAGGCAGCCAGTCACCTCTGTACCAAGGGGTTGAAGGCAATATGTTCTATTTCTCTCTTAATTAATATATTATTTTAAAATGTTATTATTGTGTGTGTGTTTGTTTGTGTGTGTGTATGTATGTATGTATGTATGTATGTATGTATGTAGTCGTGTACACACCACGGAGGTCAGAGCCCAGCTTTCATAAGTAGATTTTCTCCTTCCACCATGAATTTTTGTAAATGAACTCAGGTGGTCAAGCTTGAGCGACAGGTGCTTTGCACTCTCCTATAAACTATTTTTAAAGCAATTTAAAGTTCTTTGCAAAATAAGGTCAAAAAATACAGTTTGCCTATGACTCCCTGGCTCTACAAACATGGCTTCTTCAAGCTACATGCTCTTCTAATCCATCTGCATGCTTAGTTAAACGCAGTCCTTTGGGTACTGGATGTGAGACTTTAGCTCATTCAGCTGAGGCACACACAGCTCCTTGATCAGCTGTGTTTCTGGTTTGTTCTTGGGTACAGACTCTTCCAGATAGCCCCTACAGCCCAACATACGCATACAGCTTCTGTAACAGCTGGATCCCTTTCTTGCTCCCATTTTGGTGGGAGAGTCATTTGGTTCCCCCCCACCAGGCCCCCGACGGGATTTCTCAACTTCATAATCCCTCCTTCAAAATGTTATTCAGCAGCTTGGTAGATTAATGTATACTGGGATCCTTCAGTAGCAGCGAGGGGAACCTGTCTCGCAGCGTGGGTCTGTTTAGTCTTGTGTCTCAAGAGTGCTGCTCTCTGCATGAAGGATATCTGCTCACAAGCCAGCTATTGTGCCTCGGATTCAGGGCAGCACCTCTGCCCTGAGGTCGGCTCCAGACGAAAGACTGATTGCCACAGAGCCTCTTTTCTGAGGTCTCTCTTCCCAGTATGGGACTCCATACATTATTGAGCAAACCCGCTTTCCCCCACACCCACTCCAGCATACTCTGCTTGCCAGCCTTACTCAGAATGTCAGCATGGATCACTTTTCTACAGAGGCATAAAGGACCAGTCAGGGAACCTCAGCAGATAAATTATTTACAGTGTTTAATTATTATCGCACAGATTTATTAAACTTCTTGGTTCCCTAGGAGCCCATGTGGCTGCTGACAAGAGTTTACCAACCTTGGAATCATGGGCATTTCATTGGGAAACAAGGTCCCTTGGTGAATGCTGTTCCCATACACCTGATTTCTCTGTGGGTGTGGGTAGTGATGGTGTGGCAGCACAGGTGGAGGGAGTATGCTTCTCACTGAGGTCTAAATGCCCATGGCCCTGGCTGATTTCAGGCTGCCAACATGAGGTCATTGAATGTACAGTTGCAAAAACTGTGTAGTCCCACACCAGTACGTGTACAGTGGGAGTTCTACTATATAGATACAATGCATGTCAGTAAGACCTACAGTATATATGCAATCAAGCGTACTAGAATTATCAACAGGTGTTAAGTTGTAACAACCTCTCATCTTTGTATTCTCTGTTCCTTATTTAATCATACACTTGCAAAACTTAATAATTACTTATTTTTTTACATTTTCATGTGTGTGCATATGTACGCATGTACACACACACACACACACACACACACACACACACACCGCTTGCTCATGTGCATGCATGTGCTGCAGTGCACAGGTGGAGGGAGATCAAAGAACAACTTGAATGAGTTAGTCCACTCCTTTTATGATCTGGTTCCAGGGGCTCACACTCAATGTTATCCAGTTTAACTGCAAGCACCTTTACCCACCAAGCCATCTCACTGAGCCACATAATTTAATATTTAATAGTCTACTAACATATCTACTAACTAGTTCATAAAAGTTTTGAAAATGGAGCAGTGGGCTTTCCTGGGCTGTTTGGATCTACCTGCAGCACACCCATGTGTGTACTTAGCTTGTATCTTAGGCTCTGGCACAGTTCATGATCTCTTCCTGTTTCCCAATGGGGTATCTTTGCACCGTTTTCCACGTGGGTAAGACGAGCCAGTTGGCAAGCTGCTGAGTGCCCTCAACTACAAGCAGACGCATGTACCCTGTGCAGTGCGTCCCCGACAATTCTGTTGCCCTGATGTTAAGAACAGCAGCATTTTGCCAGAAGCCATAACAAGATGATTCCGTAACAACAGCTGGGTGACACCAGACTGTGTTTTGCAATTTTCTTTAATATTTATGCTGATAAATAATTTATCCCTTTTTGGTTTTTTTTTTCCTTTTCTTTCTTCATTGTGAACATGTTGATATAGACAGGTGCTAGGTTTTCCTGAATGTCTAATGCCAGGGTCTGCTGGTTTCCCTCCCTGATGAAGCAGGGTTCATCAACAGAGTTCAGCCTCTGGGAATTGTCTGCCTCGTGCTGCATTTCTCCTATTAGCATGAACTAATGGCATCCATTAAGGTCCAGCCCACAAATTTGAAGGAATCTACTCATTAAAGCTCTGTCTGTGGATGGCATTTGGACATGAGAACCATCACCTGGGAAGTTCAAAGGCATGCCTCATCCATTCAGGACTGACTGGGGATGTTCAGCCTTGGCCCCTACTGACATTGGAAACTGCATCATTTTGTGGGGTGGCTGTCTGATCAGTACATTGGAAGGAGTTTAGTAACATCCCTACCCTGCTCCACTTAGATGTCAATAGCAACTCCCTTCCCCCAGCAGCAATAATCTAATGTGTCTCTCAATAAATGCCTCGGGAGTGGGCAGAGTCAACATTGTGTTGGCCATGAAGCAGTTTTAGAAGGTTAGAACTTAGTGCTTCAAGCATGCAAGCAAGGAGCTATGGAGTTGCCTCTCCAGTTGTAGTTATTCCTCCCTGCAACTAGCTTACAGGATTCCCAAACTCCAAAACACTGAAACTGGGACTAAGACAAACTTAGGCCAACTTCTTAATCTTAGAAAAGGACATGTTTCTACGCAGTCACTGTTACATGGGCCTCATCTGGATCAGTCTCCCAAGGAGGTGGAGCTGAGACTTTTATTCTTTTTAGGCCAGTGGTTTTCAATCTTCCTAATGCTGTGACCTTTGAATACAGTTCCTCATGTTGTAGCGACACCCAGCCATAAAATTATTTTCACTGCGACCTCACGATGTTAATTTCTGCTGTTGTTAAGAATTGTAAATAGATATCTGATATACAACCCCTGCGGGGTGGAGACCCATAGATTGAGAACCAGTGTTCTAGGCTGTTGCCTGCTGTGGCCATGTGCCAGTTTCTAAGCTAAATAGTATGGGGCTGTGTCTCACTGGGAACTGGGCAGTGTGAACTTGGAAGTGTGTGAGTATTCCTGCTATGTTTGGATGTGGATGGAGGGACCATAGGAGACAGGCCTTTGCTGGGAGGAAGCTCTATAGGCCCTCTGGTATTGGCACTCACTCAGCAGTGATTTCAGAAGTGAGATGCCACGTTGCTCTGTGACTGTTCAAGTCCTTGCTGAGCCGTGATGCTGATTTTGTGCAGCTCAGTTTTAGGTGGTGTGATCATATTTGTGTTCTTAGACCAATATCACATCTCACCCATACACCACCCTCAAGCCCACTTTTCAAACCATGAAGGGCTGACCATAAATTTTCACTGAGTTCTCTTCTTGCTCACTTCTCAATTGAGTTTCTCCCTGGGACACCTCGGATGATTGCAAGGATCCTCCACTGGCTCCAGCTAGCACTTTGGTCCTCAGCCAGTTGATCCTGGATCCTCTGGAGATGCTGTGGAGGGCACTGTTGCGATTCTGTGCTTATCAGACATCACTAGAAATACTGTATATGATGCACTGGGCTGGCTGTGATCCTGGGATACTCCTGTAGGCCACGCAGGTCCTATGTGACTCTGGGTATAATGTTGGCTCTAAGAGTCTTAGATTCCATTCATGTCAGTTGAGCATCCTGGTAGATCCATAGAGGAATAGTGGGTACATAAACCTAAATAATAACTAGGGAGGGACTCAGCTATTGAGGAGCTAAATTCCATCCTCAGATCGTACTTAAAAGCCAGAGGCAGTGACCCATGCTTGCAGTTACAGTGATGATGAGATGGGAGGCAGAGACAGATGGGTCCCTGGAGCTTGCTAGCCAGCTAGCCCAGCCAACTTGTTGATGTTCCAGTCCAATAGTTCCAGTATTTCAGAACCTGTTTGAAACAAACAGTGGAAGGTGCCTGAGGAATGACACTCAGGGTTGTCTTCTGACCTCCACAACCAAAACTGTGCAAGCACATGCATACACACACGCTATCATAAAAGATCAAATATGAAGCAAGCCATTAGACCATCGTCCCATAGCTCTGCTACATGGCTGCTTTCCAGTTGAAAGTGAAGTGTTACTTCACTTTGGGTTCTATTTCTAGTTAAGACATTCCATCAGTCAAGGGCACTGGGCTTGTGCCTCCCTGCCTATGGGGACCTTGAGTGGCCTGGTCTCTCCAGATTGTCTGGAGTCCCAGGGCAAACGGGCCCCTTCAGAAATAGTCGGCATCAGCAGTTCTACACCTCCCTCTCCATCTGCAATGAGATTTTGTGCTTGTTACCAGGAGATCAATAGTGAAAGCTGATTCTGTTAGGCTTTTGGCGGGGGTCATTAATCTCCTTCAGCCTCAGTTTCCCTATCTGTGAAGTGAGTCTAACTGGGATGATAATGAAGAGTTAGGTCAAGTGAGGTTGGCAGCCAGACACCTGCCACCAGCTGGAATACAAGAACATATGTTTCCTCTACAACCCAGGTCAGCCAAGGTCCTCCTGTTTAGAATAATGAACTGCCATGTGTGGGGTCTTTTCTCTCTTCTCTTGGTTGAATATTCAAGTAGAAACTGTGCTTTGTGCACCTGCTGACCTGCACTTCAGTGTCTGACAACTGGGAGAAAACAAGAGGGTGACAAGTGATTGTCTTTCATATGCATGTGTGTGTGTGTGTGTGCAGATGCATGTACTGTCATGCGCATGTGTGTGTATGCATGTTTGGTTGTGCATGTGTATGCAGATGCATGTATGTGTATGTGTAGATCCTTGGGTGTCACCCCTTGGGCATTGTCAGTTTTTGAGACAGTATCATTACCCTGGAGCTCACCAAGTAGGTTAGATTGGTTGGCCATCCATCTACAGGGATCTGTCTGCCTGTCTCTGCCACCTCCGTGCTAGGATTCTAAGTACATACCACCATACCCAGCTTTTATTTTATGTGGGACCTGAGGATCAACCACACTCAGGTCTGCCCATCTGCAAGGCAAGCACTTTACTGACTGTGCCCAACCCTCTTCCATTTTTTTATTTTTATTTTAAGCACTTTTCCAGTGAGATTTACCACTTTCATCAGTTCCGGTAAAGGATTCACATATGTGTGTATGTTTTCAAGTGATGTGTATTTTATGTGTTCAAGCACTTACACTGAATTCAGACAGGCTTTATATTTTTAGAAAGTTCTGCTCACCTAGTCTCCCTCTTCCCAGGAAAGCAGAACAGAGGTGAGCATAAGCTAAGGTCTGGAGTTGAGGGTTGTCACGATGGGAAGGGGACACAGTGTGACATTGCAATGGTTTAAGCTGGGCTTGGAAACCCCTACCGTGTGCTGGCCTCACAGTGCCAGCTGGAATATTTGCCTTAACTGCTGATGATAACCACAGGGTATATCTTTGTGTGGGTAACAATTGGGGGGGAGGCTGGGTCTGACAGATAGCAGGACAATTTTAGTGTTTATATTCCACTGGGGTAAGCACTAACAAAGACCCGACATTTCCCAGATAACCAATTCTTTTAAAAGAACATCTGTTGAAACTGGCAATTTACAATCTTCTTAAAATACTGAGCGACATAATTAACCCTCCGGGGAGGCTAATATTAGTTTATTAGAGACAATTTCTACTTCTGTTTATTTTTTACACTAAATGATTTGTTCAGATTGGGGGAGAATAGTTTTGGATTTTTTTGTTGTTGTTGTTTTGTTGTTAGTTTTTTGCTGGTTCTTCTTTTCTTTTGAGTTGGGTTGGGCTGGCTTGTATTTGTAGTTGAATTTTCCTTGTAAATCAAGGCTATGGGAGATAAATAGCTAGGTGATAGTATTGGTTCCCATCATCAGACGTAAGTAGGAAGAACTCAACTGTGAAGCTCAGTTTGGCTTTGCTGTTTGAGTCACTGAGCACCACACAAGCTTTTAGGCATCATAATTTATCTTAGCTGACCTCAAGTGTTGGTCATGCACCTACTCATTTATGTGGCTACCTTTGTCTGCAGCCATTGGTCAGGCTTCTTCTAACAGTGAAGCTCTCTGGTGGTGGAATTCTCTTCTGGCCATTGCTATACAGCCTCTAAAATTATTTACGCCTTTCACAAGGAGGTCATGAACTCTGCTGTTTCAACACAGGGCTAATTTCAGACCTTCAGCTTACTGAATAGTAGAAAGGAGACAGGGCACTTTTTGACTTAGTGTAGGGAGTGGGGAAGGGCACACATGGTCCTCATGTTTTGCTAGGTTGACTTTAGGATTGCAAAGCACCTTGTTGGATACCTAGCTTTTGTGCTCCAAGTTCTCTGACCTGTAGCAAGCCAGGCTCTGTGTGTGTGGTGACTCTTCAGAGTCCCCCATCCCCTTCCCATCTTAGACAGTTGTCTACTGTGAAAAACACCATGGCCAAGTCAACCTATAAAAGAAAATGTTTAATTGGCCTTATCGTTTCACAGGGTTAAAGCCTATATGGCAGAGCAAAGGCATGGTGGCAGGGCAGGGACAGGTGAGCGTTCATATCTTGATCCAATGATCAAGATAGGGCATGAGTCTTTTGAAATCCCAAAGCCCAACCCCAATAACACATCTTCTCTAGTGAGGCCATACCTCTTAATCCTTCCCGAAAAGTCCTACTGAATGGGGACCAAGTTTCCAAACATACAATCCTGCAGGAGTCATCTTCATCCAAGCTACCAGATTCCCTCTTCTCCAAGCTAAGCTACTAGCCATTCAGCCTAAGAATCAACTCAGAGAGCATCTCCCATAACTGCCGCTCCACTGAAACAAAGCTACCATGAGCAGGAGCTTCATAAAATAAAACATGAAATACTTCCACACCAAAGTCACCACAGGCACCCAAGCTTCTGGACTAGCCCTAGCTGTCATCCAGCCTACCTTTCTTTCCTCCCATGTCTTCCCTCATGGTTGACTTGATGCTTGAGCAACAATGAACTGGGCTCACCACTGCCATCTATCCCTGAGGCTCCTATCTGTCTACCTTCTGGTATTTTGTTATGCGTGCCTGTTCGTAAACATCTTTGATATGCCAAAATATAGTTCTCAGTGTCAGCTTGCCCACAAAATCTTGACAAGACCTTCTCTCACTTAGCCTGTTAGTCACTTCCTTCCTTGTTCTCCCAACATCCTATTCTCATCTGTATCCTGTCTAGCCAGTAAAACAGAAGCCTATTGGACAGTCATTTGCCGTCCTAGCCCATGACCTCGTGGGTGTTCAGTGAACAGTTGTTGCATTTAGTTATCTGTCCTTTCACACTGTTGTGGAAAATATGAGGCCTGCTATTTCCAAGTGTCTTCTTTTCAATGGAGTATAAAGATTCACTAAGTCACAGCATCTTATCTAATTAGGAAATGTTGGCTCACACCTCGAGAAGATCTGAACATTAAAAAGCATCTTTGAATCACAGTCAACTTGTGACTAGCTAATGGGATGAAGGCTGAAGACTGGAACCAGAGACCAGTAGAACTTGGATGAGGCCTTAATCATGAGGGTGTGTTTATGTGTGTGCCTTCAAATTGAGTCATCTTTTATATTCACCAGCTAGTGGGCAAGTTGGTCTGTGGCATGTCCTAGTGGAGAAACCACCTCAGTAACTCTTTAGCAATTAAAACCATTAATGTAGCCTCCTAGCCTTGCCCTCCTCATCTATATGCAACGTGCACTTCACAGTGAATTAGAATATTCAACATTCAGTACTACATGAGATGGATCACATGTAGCAATTAGAATGTTGGCTCCTTTGCATGTAGACCATGGTAGCAAGCAGAGACATCTTTGACCTTAAGGACAAAGACTGGGACCTTCCCCAGGAGTTATTTACAAGATCTCTTTCTCTTCACTCTCAAGAGACACTGGATGTATACTTAAATGTTGTCCCTGTATTGGCTCAGAGAAATTTATTGTACTACTTACATGTCCTGAGTGACTCATATTGACTTAACAAATTTATCCAGGAAGTAACTGGTTCTGAGACACTATGCACCATCCAATCAGAATGTATTGGCTTTGTCTTTTTTTTTTTTTTTCATCATCAGGTATCTGCTTATGAGCATGGGGTCAATGGATACCCAGAGTAAATGCTTCCATATCCCAAAGTATTAGTATCCTACTAACACAGACATCAATAACCATTCAGCCATTCAGATTACTAACCTGAGGAGTCACTACCTATAGTCTTCAGTTAGTGTGGGAGACATTCCTCTTTATCATCCTAGCAAAGTGACATCGTGTGTGTGTGTGTGTGTGTGTGTGTGTGTGTGTGTGTGTGTGTGCTTATGCATGTGTGCACTCACCTGTGTTCCATCATGAGGGAGCCAGAGGTTGGCATCAGGTAGCTCTTTCAATCACTTCTTTTTTGAGACGTGGTCTCACTGAACCGGAGCTTGTCGTTTCAGCCAGGTTTGCTGGCCAGCAAGCCCCTGGGATCCAGAATCTGCTTGTCTCTGCTCTCCAGTGCTGTGGTGACAGATGTGGGATCTCAAGTGTTCCTCCTTGTTCAACAAGCAATCTCTTTATTTCCCCCATGTCTAAAGTGACACTCTGATGAAAACTCCAACAGCCTTTGGTATTTTATTCTCAGTGGTCTTCTGCTGGTGGAGGTCAGCCTTCCTCCAGGGAGAAGTCTAGGAAAACTTCAACCAGTTTCCTACTGGGCCCTGCCTCAACGGGTTGGACACTCACTCTCCAAAGCACATTCTATGGTAAGGATCTCTGGTCCAGAAACTTCCTTAGAACACTTTTTTTTTTCATTGCAATGCTCATTTCAGTAGGAAGCTTACCTGTTCATTTAGTTGGACTTTGATTTCTGCACACACAAGTTGATGAATATGCGTCCTATTGAACAAGGCTGGCCTGTGTAGCTAGTTGATGGCTCCATCTGTGTTACAGCTCACAGGAGTACTTGCTTTGGGGCATTCCAGGTACCCAGAGTGTCAGTCATCTTTGAGAAATTTAGGGAAAATCATTCCTTTTACTACAGGTTGTGATTAAGCATAAAGCATATAAGACCAAATCCACAATAATTCATGCACACAAGGCTTCTGTGACTCTTGCCCAACTCTTAGGAATATATAACACGTCGGGTCTCTCTGAGCACCACATTATCCAGTTTTAGAGCTGGGAATCCTGAGATCAAAAGTACACAGCAAGACCAGGAATAGTCAGGGGCAATGGTTTTTTTAAACCATCTAGGGCCATGTTCTGACCCAATGCATGATATGGGATTATATCAGCTTCGTTCAAGTACAGATATATGTGCACATATGTATATAGGCCAGAGGGCATCCTCATGAGTCTTCTTTAATGCCCCCCCCATTAGCCTTTGAGATGGAGTGTCTCAATGCACATGTAGTTTGCTGATTTAGCTATATTGCTGGTCTCCACAGTGCCTAAGTCCTGGCATTATATAAGGGTGTGTTGTCTCTGCACTCAGCTTTTTAGGTTGGATGCGGGGATCACATTACTGTCCTTATGCCTTCTTGGCAAGCCCCTGACTGACCAAGCTATTTTACCAGCCCCTGATCTTCACCTTCGATCGAGAAAGTTAAAAGTGGCTATTGAAAAAACAAAACCAAAACCAAAAACAAAACAAACAAAAAAACTAGTGGCTACCTCTTCCTAAGTACCTTTGGGTTCTTCACGTTTATAGTAGTGTAGCCACCAGAAGCTCTGCTGAAGTTCAGATTTCAAAGCCCACAAATGTTGTCTTCCCCTCCGCATTTTGGATGGCTTGATAAATAAACATAACACCAACCGAACGCTGTGAGCAAGCAAAAGAAACCAAGAGCAAGGACAGCAAAATTGTGCCTCTTGAAGGTAATTTGTATGGCGGCACTCTGTCGAGCAGGGTCGTTGAGCTGGGGGCCGCCTCTGTGAACCTCAAAAGTGCCCAGAGTGCAGAAGCCCTATCTCCTGGGTTTGCGTGATCCTGGCTTAATGGATTATGCATCGGTCTCATGTTTGAGAAGAAGCAGCAATGTGAGGCCTGGCCATCGGTCCTGGAGACTGCACATGGAGCTCTTTGTCAATTACCCCTCCCCCCATCCTTATGGTATGGCCTTTCCTGTAATTACAGTCGAGATGATCCTATAGCCGGAGGAAGGGCTGTCAATTGAGTGGGAGGCAGATGGGAGGCTGATGTCCAGTGCACAGTGACAGGCCATTCTGAGGGCTTCAGGCTCATCCTGAGAGAGGCTGCCGATTTCCTCCTTAGGCACTCTACTGCCACCCGGTCTCCCACCATCAGAGGAACGGATGCACTAGTTCTGTGGCTGAGCCTGGAGGTCAGGCCCCTCGGATGGGAAGTGGAGATGAGCCATCGATCTACACTTTTAAAACTGAGAACCATTATTTTGCAGGCCAACCCCTGTGCTTAAAGGAGATCTAAAAAGACGGGGAGCAGAGTGTTGGTTGAGTCTCAGCCCCAGGGAGTCAGTCTGGATAGAGAGCCATAGAAAAAGAATCAGTTTCTTTTTTCTTAATTTTATTAGTTCATTGAGAGTTTTATACAATGCATTTTGACCTTATTTACCCCCTCCCCACCCCTCCTAGATCCATCTACTTCCCTACCCACCCAGCTTTATGCCCTCTTCTTTTTTAAAAACCTATCAAATACAATTTATACTACACATCTATTCTTGGATATTTGGCCTTCACCAGATGGTGTACTGCCCACCAGGGGCCACACCCTCTAAAGAAAATGCACACTTTTCCCAGTGGCTATCAACAGGCCATACATAGATCCTCGGCTAGGAGTGGGACTTTGTGAGTACCCTCTCTCCATGCTAGGATTTTGCCTCCCATGAACCTGTGCAGGCCTGCGTGTAATGCCTCAACTGCTGTGAGTCCTTACCTGCAACTACTCGGCTGTGCCCAAAGCACACTGTTCCTTTGTAGCCACTCATCAATGTGGCTGTCACATTGTGTCCCCCAACTCGCCACCATAATCAACAAGCTCTTGGCAGTAGCCCCTTCTCTTCACCTTGATTGGCTGTGGGACACTGTATTCACTCCGGTCTACTACAAAGAGGAACTTCTCTGATGAGGGCTGGCCACTGCACTAATTTGTGGATGTAGTGATCAGGTTTTCCTTTAAACCAAGCATGCTTTTTGTTTTTCCTCTTAAGTTAACATAGATTATTTTCATAAGATTGAAAATAAAGATCGTTGAACTTAGTTCTCATGACCAGAGATTTCATAGGGTGGGGTAGGGGGGAGGCTCGTAGGTCAGCGAACAAAGCAAGGGGCTGACTCACTGCTCCTCTTGCATTGAGGACTTCCTATGTTTGCATCTTTACACTCCCCTCTGTCCCTACCCCTCCTGTGCCCAGCCTCTCAAATTCAAGGACAGTCACCAAGTCTTCTAAGCACTCAGAGATGTGTGCTCCAAACAGAAGAGTGAGCCCACTACAGATGGGGAGCTATTTGAACTGAAGTAGACTAGACTGGTCTCTTCTTTCAGGGCCACAGAAACACAGCTTCAGGCCACCAGGACAGTGAGGGACAAGGGCTCTGAGTTAAGTCATAGGCTCTCTGCTTGTGAGGCCTCAGTATTTTAAGATATATGATTTGGGGGAGGTGATAACAGTGACCAGCTTTCTATGACTGACCTGAGAACAGAAATAGCATATCTACCCCTTGGCCTCCCACAGCTTAATAAATAGAATTCCCTTGAGGTTTAGGCAGGAGTGTTACAGTGTGGGAGTTCAGCCTTGCCTTGGTGGGACTGTGGCTGGGTGAGGATCCTGGTTGTGGCTTAGAAAGAGATACCCAGACTTCCAGATAATTAATTTAAAAGACCAATATTCTGAGGGGAATTTGAAAAAGAAAGTTCAAAGTTTAAAATTTAAATTAGCATATAAAGTATTAGTATCATAATGGCATTTAATTTTTAAAATTGTATTTTTAAATGTGTATGTATATGTAGTGTATATATACGCTGTAGAGAGGCACGCATACCGAAGTGTGCACCTAGGAGTCAGAGGACGAGTTGTGGGACTCGATTTTCTCCACCTTGTGGACTCTAGGGATTGAACCCTGCTCTGTCAGATTTGGCAGCAGGCACGTTTACCTGCTGAGCATCTCACTGGCCCTGTGATGGCATTTTAGAACAAAGTTTGTTGTCATTTATTCTCACTCAGTTCTCCTATCTCCCTCTCCTTCCCTCCCTCCCTTTCCCTCTTCTCCTTTCCCTCTTCTCCTCTCCCCTCTTTCTGGTATTTGTAAGAGAGCATTGATATTGTCACCATGAAATGGGTGGGCAAGGTGACTCTGAGAGACTTCACAAATATTTTGTGGTTTCATTCTTACCAATTTGAGCCTCTCAAATTAGCCAGGCTTGTCACAGGCCGTTCAGAGCTCATGGGAGAGGGAAGGGAGCCAGGTATCATCAAGAATCCCATTCCAAACTGTACAAGTCCCACTCACAAAGGTGGCCAGAAGCAAGGGGACATCAGGTTGTACAGACGTAGCATGAGAGTGGCGGGGGCATTACAGGGAATCCCTTTTGTTGTGCTTAACTATAAATGGAACCTCCTGGGTGACCTTGCCTTTCTGGACATTGAGAGACCCGTGCAATAATGATTGAGTCTGGAATGTTATAAAGGCTAAGAAATAATTCTGTGGGCTTTCAGTCTATTAACTATCTGAGGCTTCTTAATAGTTTGGCTTAAGGCAAAAATGATCTTATTCAAGTTTCATCCTTGTTGAGTCAATAATTAACTTAACCGACTTTGATTAAAACTGAGTTTTCATAAGTATCAAAACCATCCATGCCTTTCTTTTTTTATACGAAAAATGGTGGCAGTGAACTTGGCAGTCTCTCTAGATGGGGCTAGCCCACGGGGAGCCTGGGTTTCCACCAGTCTCTTCAGTCTCTTCGTAAATGCCTTCTGTCCACCTCTCTGCTTTCTCATTAGGCAACCCTCTGGATATCTGATCATCCTGGACCCCTGGGGACTCACTTTCATGTCAGGGACTATGGTGCTTTTGTTGTCTTCCAAACTGGGTCCACAACACTGGCTACGGGGTCTCCAATGCCCTTTGCTAGCCTCCTTTAGAGGATCCTCCCACCTCATGGTGATCTCCCAGTATCTGATTGTCTTAACCTCCTGGACTTGTTCTCCTCCAAGGTCAAGACCACTTTTTCATTATCATTCAGCAGTCTCATACTTGAAATACAGTGTGTTTAGATCATATCTACCCCTTTCCACCCAACTACCTCCAGACCTCCCACATATGTCTCCCAACTTCTTGGGGTTGTTTTCTTGTTGTTTAAATAACCCACTGAGTCCAATCAGTTTTACCTGCATGTGCATGGATGTAGGGCCATCCGCTGGAGCATGGGCAACCCACCATGGGCCACATGCTCAAGAAACCCCTCCTTTCTTCAGCAGCCATTGCCTTCTCTAAGCGCCTCAGCTAGGGGTATGAACTCCTGAGCCCCTTCCCTAGGCATGCTGGGAGGCCGATTGGCCCAACGTTGTGCAGGTCTTATACCTGCCACCATAGCTGCTATGAGGTCATTGTGCAGAGGTCCTGCAAGTTCATGTCTCTTTATATGTATCCCCTGTAACAAACTTGGGGCTTAACACCAGCAGGTATAAGATAGCACATCCTGGAAGGCCTTTGTGTCTTAGAAGCTGAGAATGTGAAACTCCTGCTGTTGCCTCTCCTCACAGTCTTATCTCCTGGCGATATGCTTAGACTCTTGTGGGTTGGTCTAACCAGGATTGAGAGGTACACATATAAAATTATTCCTGCACACTTAATGCCATAAGTAAATGCACCACACATTTGGTTTAAAAAAAAAATCAATTACAAAAAATAAATAAATAAATAAAAGGGGGCTGAGAGGGAAGCCAGTTGAAATTTGATTGCCATGCACAGGAAAAGATAAACAAAGCAGCTTGATTATAAACAGAAAAGACAAGAGCAGTTTCAGGTAATGCTGATGGCTTTGGAATTCAAGGTTAGGATGGGAGCCCGCATCCCAGCAAGTGTACCCATGCGGTGTAGAACTCTGCCAGCCCAGGGATGCTAGCTAATACTTACATCCACCGCAGCACTCCCAGGGCCCAGGCTGGGCATTGCACAGGGAGGTGAGGCTCTAGAATAAAACAAAAGCTTTTGACGCAGGTACTAAGTCTCCATCTCGACTGCTGAGATTAAATTGAATTTTCCTAGTGTTGTTCAGTTTTCCTCTGTGCAGAACATTGCCAGCATTTCTCCATATCTTCTGCCCATTTTCCCTTTTTTTTTTTTTAAATTTATTCTTTCCTTTCTATCTGTTTTATGTCTGTCTTTTTTTGTTAGTGTTGTAAGGCCACATAGAGTCAAACACAGTGACACTTCCCTCATGGCCAGAGCAGTGGCAAGGTGTGCCAGGCACATGCTGCTGGAACACCTGGCAGAGGTTGTGGCATGTCTTCCCATGCCTGGGAGTGGGAACATGGCTCATAATGTTTTACAAACCAGGGGGCTCCATCCCAACGACTTGGGTGCCATCCCAATGACTTCGAGCTGTCTTCCAGCTGGACTGGCTGCTCGGGAACACATGTAATGTTTGTGCTGGAAGCCCCAGCAATATCATTTCATCCAAAAGCTTTTTTTTTGTTCCTGTGATGAATTATTCAGGCAATGTTTTCCAAAATTGTCATTGATCGGTACAGACCCAGAGAGAGTGTTACAACAGCATTTGTGCCGGGGCCCTGCGAGGGGTCGATATTTTCTGGCTCGTAGACATTCCAAAAGGAAGGAGGGGGAAAAGAAAGAAAGTAAAACATATTTTGTGTGTGTGTGTGTGTGTGTGTGTTTCTCTCTTCTTGGCACACTGAAGCAATGCAGGTACCATTCCTGGGGTGGCATTTGTTTCACTTGGATTGAAACCCAGCCCTGGAGCTAACTTGGCCTGGCTGGGGTGAAGGTGGGGGACACAATATGCTCAGCTTTTCAGCACCAATAATGTGGAGTAGGAAGAGGAGACTCCTAAATGGCACTGGTTGAAGACCTCAATTAATTCGCACAAAACTCTGGGTCTGAACGTGAGTGATTTCTTTGAGCATATACAAGGATGTGTATGTGCATGTGTGTACAAACACACACACACACACACACACAGTTACAAACAAAATCCAAGCTGTTTTTGGAATGACACCTGTGTGCTGGAAGAAGGTAGGCACTTGGTTTTGATATCTCTGTCTGTGGAAACGCTATGGGGACTTTGGTAAACTTCATCGCAGGACCACATCCTGCCTTCCACAGTGGCCCACAGTAGCTATTCTCTGAGAGCTAGGAAGCCAGCTACGGATCTCGGCCAGCTTTGCCTTCTGACTCTAATTCTAGGTGTTAGGCTGGCTCACTCCCAAACAGTGGTCCTCAGCTTCAGCTGGAGGTCAAGTCACCTGGGAACTTCTTACAGAGCAGTGTTGCTCAATGCTCCGATGCTCCGATGCTCCGGGGTAATTGCCTCTGGATCTCCAGGGAGTTGGGAAGCACAGGGGAGGAAAGCAGCAAGGGTGGAAATCCCTCTTTACCCAGAATTCCCATCATTAGCTTCCAGATCTGAAAAAAAAGGAAAGCTGAGTCAGAACCCTTTGCAAAAATAAAGTTGGGGTCCTGCTTAACCCAGGTTTCCAAAAACAGGCACTGCACCCCGCTTCCTCCTGGTGTTTGTGTGTTTGTTTATTGTTGTGATTTGGTTAGTTCATTTTTTGTTCTTCTCCTTTAAACAAGGAAATGTGACATGCCCTAGAACTTTGCAGAGTCATCCTCCCCTAGACTTCCATGGCCTCCTTTATCCTTACCAGCTGAATGGCTATATAACACATTTGCCATATAAGCCACCCATGTAAAGTATGTGATCCAGTTGTTTTTAGTATATGTACAACCTCAGAACATTTAATTAGCTCTAAAAAACCTCCTGCATCCTTAAACACTACCTCAACCCCCTCCTAGCCACCATCCCTCCAACCCTAGGTAGTGGCTAATCTCCTTCCTGTCTCTAAGGACTTGCCTGCTGGGGCATCTCAGAGAAATGGGATCATAGCATCCATGGTGTTCTGTGTGTTTCCCTTCACATGGCATCCTGATTTCAAATTTTCCTTGTTAACAGCTTCTACTAATAACCTTTTAATTTTTTTTTTTTTTATTGTTGAACGCTATTCTATGGTAGGGATGCGTCCCTGTCCTATTTTATCTGTTCATCACCTGGTGAGCATGTTCTCTCCCCCGCACCCAGACTTTCACCTTGTCAGTATCATCTCTGTCTGACAAATATCTTGAAATACTTTACATAGGAAGTAAAGCGTGATTAGCAAAGCCGGAAACCGGGGATCTTTTCACTCCACAACTGCAGTGCGACCTTGAACTGTTACTGACGCTGCTTCTCCGAGCGAGGGGCGCTCATCCGCTCCGGACTTCTCTCCTTCCCTCCCGAGGTAGCCAGAGGTGGAGGGAGGTGCGTTCCGAGAAGAGGAGGGGGTCCTTTAAGATCAGCGCGAGGCCGTCAGTATTGTTTGCGTGATTAATGAGTCCGTAGTGCCGAAGCTCTCATTTAATGTATCTGCGCCTTCTAAGAACATTTCCTTTCGTGCGCTTCGACTGGGTTTGAGATTTATGAGGCCTAACTTGCAAGCTATGTGCGCCCGGATTAAGGGAACCTGAGACTGTCTATTTATGTCTGACCCGAGGAAATTCCCTGTAAGCTGCTTATCGGAGGCGCTTGCTAAGAGCATGATGGGAAGATGGAGTCCTTTGGTCCCCTAGTAAACTCTGGAATCTGCTCTCTTGCGTTTTCACAGCACATTCAGAAAGTAAGTCCACCTGCGTGTATCTGCAGGATGATCCACTGGTGTAAATTTAGTTTTAAAATACATATACTCTGCGATTGTCAATTTGACTGCAAATGTGATTCTCAATTTGACTCTAAACACCAACTCTTCAGGGTATAATTCAGTATATTGGATTCTTTGTTGTCAAATACCATGTTTGATCAACGTTATTTTGAGGAATTTATTGCAACTCTTTACTCTCTATCTATTAAAACACGCATGAGCTGAACTCTTCTATCTGTTTTTTCTCTATTTGAAACTTTTTTCCTCACTGTAGCAATTAGGTGTCTCTAAAATCTTTTGAGAAGTGAACGCATTTACTATTTCTCCACCAGGGGGCACTGTGGTTCGACTGCCCGTTTAAACAGCCTGTCTTCTATCATCGGTTTACCAGAAAATACACAGAAGGAATCCTATCTGGAAGCAAACAGATGTCAATTCTTTCTCCGCACTAGCAAGCGGTAGCGTTGTCAAGTTTGTTAAACTTAGCTCGCTGGAGATTAACATGCAATGTATAATATGCATGTGCCAAACTGTATAATAAATAGTAAATCACATTTTTATGCTTTCTCTGAACTTGGAGGCTTGCAAGTTATTATTTTTTTATTCCCTGGGTGTGATGAAATAAATAACCTTAAAATACATTTTAAAGATGTCAGTCAGGGAGGGGAAAAAAGTGCTTGGCAACCGTATTTGATAGATTTCTTTTGTGATTAATTCTCTTGTTGAGTTTTAATGACTTTAAAGATATAAAGCTAGAAACTACAAAACTAGGCATGGTTAATAAATAACCAGAAGAGCAGGTGTGTAGAGACACATCTGTGGAAAACTGAAATAAAATATATCTCTAGGTTGTATTTGGAAATAGCTCTTTTGGGGGGGAGCGGGTAAAAGTTTTAAAACAGTGAACAGAAAGGTTGCTTTTATTTTTCCAAAAAATTCTTTCAGAGAGTGTTCTCTAAAATCCACATACGTACACTAAATTATTTTATGAACTAATGTTTATTAGCAAGATCAGTGCCTTGAAACACACATGTCTACCTGGAATTTTTGGAATGTATTCACAAAGATCTTGTGGTATTTTTCTCATGCCGCCTTACCCAGCTCCCTTTCCTGCAAAGTGCTTTGCTGACAGACCGCCTTTAACAGGCTCAGAGAGCTGGGCCATTCCAGAAGACAGAATTGTGTGGACTGTGTTTCAGGAATACTATCATTTTTTTTTCCCTTCCTTAAACACTCAGAATTTATGAACTATGACCCACTTTATCCCAAGAACCTCTCTGTGAATCCAGGAGGGTGGAAGAATGCATGCTGGTCTCCAAACAGCGAGCCTCAGGCCCATCATGGGGCCTATCGCCTTGTCCCAGACGTGCGAAGCTCCCGTCACCCTATCAGAAGGCTGGATCCAGCCCATTCGCTCCACCCCCACCCCCTACCCGACCCTGTCACAGGCAGTGCTGGAGTATTGACTTCCTAGCACATTTCAACTTGAGTTCTTAAGCCCAGCAGTTTAGAAACCAAACACACATTAATTAATATGAATAATGACTCGGAAGAGTTGTAGGCCCCCAGAAGAAGAATGTATAAACGGACATATTTGCACATATGCTTTTGTGTCCAAAAGGAGATAAATGGTGTGTTGAACACAATCCCGTCTCCTCTGTGAAGGGCTATTATTGTCCCTGATTTTTTTTTCTGACTCCCCCAAATACAATAGGCCAGGCACATTTCACACAAGACAGCTCCCCGCCCCAATCTCCAGAACTTCAAAGTTAAAAGATCTAAAAAAAAAAAAAAAACCCACAGGTCTTATTTCTGAAAGCTCTGGATTGTAAATGAAGTCTAATTATCTACCTTCCCTGTGGTTGGAGTGAGGAGGCAGACATAATATTCTGCCCTTCTGTTTATATTATTTCCTTCTAAATGAACACGCTTGCCAAGTGTTCAAGGCGACTTCTGGCTGTACCGCACCTTATCTAAGTAGCCTGCTTTCTAGAAAGAAGGCAGCATCCTGCCAGGCGGACCCTGTCCGGTGGCTCTCCTGACAGACCCGTTCTGCATGAGAGCAGCATAAATAAGCTCACTCACACACACACACATACCCCTTTCCCTGGAAAATCATCTTCTCTTTTTAACCCTGGGATGGGGTTTTTTTAGCTCAGAAGCCAGTGAATGTGAGGGTAAATACCCAAGTCCAGAGGATCCCTGACTGACAGAGATCACTGGCTTGCCTAAAAAGGCCAGGCTTCTTCCTCGCTCCAGCCTAGGGACCTTGCGGGTTCTGTGGTCAGCAACACCCTCCTTCGCAGCCCTGGACATGCCTTCCTGATCTCGCAAGCGTACCCAGCATGCAGACTGAAGGCTGGAAGGAGCCCCAAGCACTTGGCCAGGAAGAGGCAACCAATTCCAGCTGGCCCACGTGCTGTGCTTTAAAAATTACTCAGATGAACTGATTTTGTAGAGAGCGGATGGAGGTGAGAGTCGGGGTGCAGATTCAGCCTTTCCCCAGTCACGAGCAACGTGATCCGGAGACAGGCAAGGGCTGGCTCTGCAGAGCACATTGCCTTGGCTGAATGCAAGAGACAAGAGATGGTCTGGTAGGAAGGTTTACCACCTTGGCCTGGCCCCTTCCAGACCCCTCACACCCCAGGGGCTGCTTGAGTACCCACTGGTTTGCCTAAGAGGTATGTCTTCGCCAACAGCCGCCTCCCAGCTCCAGAAACCAGAGGCTTCAAGTTTGGGGGCAGGGGCTTCTGTGAATGTGAAAAGGCTGCCTCAGAACTGTAAGGCATCTCTCCAAATGTACTTGGACTCCCTGCTCTCTAGTGCCCCGCGGACGACTGACAGGCCGCGCACTCTTGGCCTCGTGCCCAAGTGAGTTCTTGGCACACGTCAGCGTTGTATATCGCTTTTGCTTCAGAGGAACGCCGGCTCAGTGACTTAGCCACTCTGTCAAGCCGGAAGTGTCGCTCCGCGCCCCTAAAATCCCATTTTAACCTGAGAAAGAGAAGAAGACAAGAATGAAAAGGAATCTGAGCGTTCTCTCTTTTTTTATTTCACTCTTTCCAAGTCCTCGGAGGGGGCGCTCAGAATCTCCACAATCTTACCCACCTACCCAAATGCCCTGCAACCAGCAAGGGACCATGTGTCTCACTGCCACACCTGTCCAGCTCCAGCAATGTTACATTCACCAGCTGGCTCCTGTTAGAAGCTGGGAGCTGATTAATTACACCTTACCAGAGTGCTGTTTTATGGTAAGACTCAGACCCTGTCTGTTCTATACCACTGTTGAACACACAGGAGAAGCACGATTCTTCTAGCAAGGACAACATGATCTCAGATGAAGAGATCAGCCCCAATAATATTGCTTGCTACCCATCCACCCAACATTGAGCAAATGTATAGGTTGAACAAGTCCACACACTGATAGAAGAGAACATTGGTGATTTCTCTGTGTGTTGCTCTGTTTTTAAAGGAGCAATTAAAGGCAGTAATATCTGAATATAAATTTGTTTTCTAAGGATTGGAGAGGTCGATTGCTCAGCAGGTAAATGGCTTGCTGAATAAGCATGAGGACCTGAGTTCAGATCTTCAGAACCATTAAGAAAGCTGAGCACACAGCTCTAGCTGAGTAACCCTAGCATTGAGAAGATAGAGACAGGTCCTAGGGTCCCTGGCAGCCAACTGAGCTGAAATGGCACATCCTGATTCAGAGGGGTAGGGGGAGGCATGTATAGAGAGTAGTGGGGGGATATACCTAGTGTTGACTTCTGCTCTCCACACTCAAATATGTGTGAGCATTACGTGCACACGTGTAAGTACACAAAATACAAATACACACAAATATAAAGCTATACTGAAGCAAAAGCAAAAGACAGGAGAGGTGGCTCCGCATTAAGAGTGCTTGCCGCTCTTCTTTTAAATGACTCAAGTTTGGTTTCCAGCACCTGTATTAGATAGCACATAGCCACCTGTAACTCTAGTTCCAGGAACTCTGACACCCTTTCTGGCCTCTGCAGGCATCTACACACCCATCACACACACACCCATCTCACACACACACCCATCTCACACACACACACTCCCATCACACACACACACATCTCACACACACACCCATCACACACACACATACACACACACACACACCCATCACACACACACATACACACACACACACACACACACACACACATATTTTGGCCAAGCACTATAGATCTCATTTTAAATGCAAAGTATGAGTTATGCCCAGGAGTCATGGATGTTTACTTTAAGCAACTGTGACCATCCGGGGCACAGATAAAACTGGAAAAGGCCACAAACCAACCCCGTCTCGGACAAGTGCCAGGGTCCTCCGGTCCATGTCTTGTAGATGTGTCCCAGCTGTGCCCTCTCCTGGGAGTGCCTTGGAAGATGGCTAGTGTGCTCAGCCCATTAAATATGTGCTGTCTGTGATGTGATGCTTTGCAGATCCGTGCAAACAAGCATCCAGTGCGTCTCATCAGGTCTCTTATCCTTGAGGAAACAGGCACATGGCATCCATGTTTCGGACATCCGATCTGGGGCTGCACCCAGCATCCTGTTGTGGTTCCGTTCCTAGTCAAGCCTGCACAAATGATGCCTCTTGATACATGCAGAAACTGCATGTGGTGCCATGGAATTGAGACATGATGCACGACTGCTGCTGCTGCTGCTGCTGCTGCTGCTCCTCTTATGTGCTGCCTAGAGAGAGAGCAGTCCTACACCTCAGCTTGATGAATCAACTTTTCGCCTTTGTAATATTTGAATGATGTTTGAATTCATAACAAAATTGTAATTTTTTTCTTTTAATAATATTTATTTAATTTTTAAGTATATGTACATATATGTGTCTATGTGTGGGCATATGCACATTAGTATGGGGGCCAGAAAGGCATGGCAGATTCCCTGAAGCTTGAGTTACAGGTCATTGTGAGCTGCCCAGTGCATTGTTTGGAACTGAACCTCTGCAGGAGCAGCAAGTGCTCTAACCACTGAGCAATTCCTCCAGCTCCATGCGTGTTTCTTATTAAAATAAAACAAAACAAAGACCCTCTAAGGGGTAGAAAAAAGCCCCTACTTTTCCTACTCCTTAGAGGGTCTATCGATAACTCTGTCAACAGGGACTGCAGTTGATTACTCTGTGTAGGTGGGGCCTAATGCTGTTCTCCCTACCTTCTTTGTGGATCTACCATCTCTTCTAGACACAACGCTCCGATAATCTTCTGCTGTTGTATTCCAGGCATTGATCACCAACCTGTGTTCCAAAGGGTCTCTCTGTCTAAAAGGACAGCACAGGGGTTTGTTGGCAGAATCTCCTGGTGTGTGTGTGTGTGTCTACCTGTGTACTTTTGTATAGTGCCCACTATGTTCACTGTGAAGGGAACCCTTCCCCTACATGGCGCTGGGGCTATGCAGTAACTGAATTATTCAACTAATATCAGAGCTCTATGCTTCCTGCAGTTTTCTTTTCTTGAAACCACATTTGACTGTTACCAATGCTTTTGTAGCCTGGGGGTCAAGTTGGGCCAAGGCTAGATGTCAACCCTTCCAAACACAAACTCATAAGGCCACTCTAAATATTTGAAGATACTGCCTTTGAAATTTTTGTTCTGTGACTCAAGCGCATGGTTCTCTACTGTGAACTCTGTAGATGGCAATGTCATGTCCTGAAGTCGAAAGGTTGGTAAAGAGACATCCGAGGTTGACTGTGTTCCAATAGTGCAAAGATCTAAACATGTTCAGACCCCGCGTTTAAGGATATTGCTTTAATGTCTTGAGAGCATCCGTGACAGGCATATTTGCCCCACAGGAATGGGCAAAACCTACAGACAGAAACTTGATTGCTTTATCTATGTGGTCCTGATGGAGAAAGTGGTTACAGTGTTCCCATTGCAGACTAGGTTGCAGGCTAACATACCTGTACCTATTACACCATGAATGCACAAAACACCGAATTAAAAACTGAATAATACAATCCAGCAAAGAATTCATTCACATAATGGAAGAATGTGCGGAACGTCAGAATACATCTGTCTTAGTGTTCACACTAAGTGATTCACTCTGAATCATCAAGCCAACTCAGAGGGGATGGATGGCACTTGCTCCCCAGGCTGTGTCATAGCTCAGCTCTGGATACAAGAGTTAGTCACAAATCAATAAAAGCTTCCCTTGAGCATCAGTTGGCTGTGTGGCATTTGTAACAAATAGTTTTGCATGTCTCTTACTGAGGAAGGCCATGCCCGTTGTCCTTTGCACTAGAGAATGTGTTATATCCACATGTGCCTGTTTATATGCCCTCTCTCCTTTTTCAGAAAACCAGTTGTTATAGTTATCAGAATATTGGATCCATATCAGGCAGCTGCAGGATGGAGATGGTGCTGGAGGGTATGTGACACTGGGAGACATACAACAATGCTGTGACCTTTGCCCCAGCTCTCCATCCCCCAATCCCTGCTGAGGAGTGCTCAGTATGGCTCCATGATCCCCTAAGTCTGCAGCTCTAAAGCCCTTACTTTTCAGAGAGCAAGGATCCTTTGTGGCTGGCAAATTGCAAGGCCTTTCAAGAGAAAGTGAAGCAGCCCATCTAACAGTCTGGGTGGAGTCAGGAAGTGTCAGAGGCTGGCTGCTCCTGGTACTGAGGCAGATAGGTGTCTGCTAGCCCAACACACAGATTTCCCCAGCTACTAGCAGTGAGTGTTTCCATTCCCTTAACTCAAGCCTATGGCCTTTGGTCCATTCTGTCCTTGAAAGGCTGGGGAATGCTGCACTTCAGAAATACTCATCCCATACAGAAGAAAGCAAGACATCCCTGTGCTGTCCCAGAGACAGGGACCCTAGGACTTACTCAGGCTTCTAAGACATGGCAGCACATCTAATCTGAAGATTAAGTGTACATCATCAGTGCATGTGTGCATGTGTGTGCCACAGAGTGTACATGTGGAGATCATACATCAACCTCAGATATCGGCCCTCCTTAACTTCCACCAGCTTTCTGCTGGCCCGTGAGCTTTCTAGAGAGTCTCCTGTCTCTACCTCCCAACTCAGCACCAAGCACCAAGAGTATAGACACAGACACATGTTCTCATGTCTGGCTCTTCATGGGTTTCGTGAATCTAAACTCAGCTCCTCACCCTTATTACACAGGCTTTGCCAACTGACCTGTCTCTCCACACCCAGTCATTTCCACAACTCAGATGACTGTCCTATCTCCCACGCTAAGTAATTCCCAGTTCCCTTGGGGGTGGGGGTGGGGATGGGGAATGATTTTTGAGCAATTACACTCTACTCCTGCTTACACATTCTCATACATTTCTTGTTATTCTAAGCGAGTCCTGCATGCAGACAGAGGTTGCCAATAAAGTTTATTGTAGGCGCCAAGTGTCAATATCTGAAGCACCCCCTGCCTAGGGTGCTTGTAATTAAAATGCCACAGATAGTCTGGGAGAGGCATGAAAATTTGATGGCCAATTGATTTCAGGTTCATCTTGAAGTTTGTCCTCAGCTGGACTCGATACTCCTGGCAGCTATGGGGATGGCTTTTGTCAAAAGGGTCTTCGAGAATGAGACAGAGATGTCTTGTTCTGAATACTAAGCACAGCGTGCTGTTTATGACAGGTTATGTTTACTGCTAGGCTACACAGCTCCTGTTCTCACACATTCTTGCCCTGGAAATGGGGAAGATAGGCTCTCAGGACTCCACCCTCCACACGAAAAGGAAAAGCAAGTGTCCTGACAAGATCAGCGACTGTCAGAGACATCGGCTTCCCAGGGAGGGTCTTCTGTCCAAGACTCTGCAGTTCACAGCTGTAACTTGCATTTATACAGCCCTGGGTGTCATGGTAGTCAAGATATCATGACAAGGAAGGTGACTGTGCAGAATTCTCTCAGAATATTGTGTACTTGGAAAAGGAAGGGGCCATAGAAATAGATGAAAAAGTCTATCTTTGGTAGTTTAAGTTGCAAGTTCCTATAAACTTGCATATATATAAAACATTATAAAGGCTACTCCTGGTGAGCTGCTTATGCAAAAGCTGCTCTAATGATAATGTTATTAAAAAACAGAGACTTATTTCCAGAATTTAAACTTAGAAGAAGCTGGTAGGAAAAAAAAAAAATCTTCAGTGTTCCTAACTAAAAAAAGAAAGAGAGAAAGAGGAAGGGAGGCATTCTTAAGTGAAATTAAATGTGTTCAAGAAAGCTCATATCTAATTCAAAATTGTTTGGCAATTGTATTTACTTAGGAGTCAATGCATGATTAGAAGTAGAATTTAAAGGAACACTAGTTGAGGCTGGAGAGATGACTCAGTACTTCTTGCTCTTACAGAGGACCTAGGTGTGGTTCTCAGAATCTGCACTGTGGTTCATGATGATCTGGAACCTCAGTTCCAGGGGATCTGATGCCCTCTTTTGACAGGGGCCCTAGGCATGCATGTGGTGCACACACATATGTGCAGGCAAAACAATGAAACACAGAAAATAAATCTAACATTTTATTAAAAAAAAAGAACAATATTCTAATAGAACCCATTCATTCATTCATTACACAAATATAAATGGAGTCCTATTCTCTGAAGAGTGAAACTATAGGAAAAGAGATTTGTGAATCAGAATATACTGAGTCTCCTATCCTAGGCTGCTGCTGTGCTCTCATATATATTCATATATTAAGTAATGCAGTATGATATAGTTCATAGACTGCAATATGTATGGAATATATAACACATATTTCTATAATATTTTTATATAATATATAGTATACTGTACATACTATATTATACATAATATTATATGTATGGAATAATTGTTCATCCCGGGCAGTTTGGATTTTCTTCCCACCCAGCCTGCCCCCTCAGGCAGCTGAGTACTTATTCCGGCAGGAGAGAGAGGGGGGGAGCGTAGCATATGCTCCTGGGCCGTCAAAGCCTCTCGTCTGCACATTCCAGAGATATTTATGGATCTTTTATTAGGACGGTTTTTACGGCCTGAGATTAAAAGGTAAAGTTAAATAGTAAAAGTAATGAGCATGCGCCTTCAGAGGCACCAACTGGCTTGTGTTTTCCTTCCTTCCGCTCGTCATGATCCATTGCATCCTGATGGTAGTGTCAAAGGGGGTGGGGATGCCTTTGGAATCATGTTTTGGAAAAAGGTGGGACTATGGGTTGTCAAATCGACAGCTTACACCTCAAAGGCGTGAGTGTGTGGGTTCTATGTCTGCAGGAGGCCATTCTCATCAGATATGGAATAAATCCGTACTGGAAGCAGGGCTGGCCAGAATATTAAACTATTTGGGCAGGGCATGCTGAAGGATACTCATGATCCCATCAGTCAAGATACTGGGGCAGATGACAGAATTCAAGGCCAGCCTGCTTCATAGAGACTCCCACCTCAACAGATAGATAGATAGATAGATAGATAGATAGATAGATAGATAGATAGACAGACAGACAGACATTATGTATACATCATGCTGTCTATATATATATGTATACATATATGTGTACAGATATATACACATATGTACATATACATATATGTGCATCATGTATATGTGTATATAGAGAGAAGGAGGGAAAGAGAGATAAAGAGGGAAGAGACAGACAGACAGACAGACAGAGACAGAAAGAGAGACAGAGAGAGTAATTTACTCCCAGAAAGTAGGGTTGGACAGTGCATCTACAGCCTGTATAGAGAGCTAGGGTCCTTCTTGTGTTCCATGAAGACTGAGGCTTCCTGGTGTCCCAGTCTCCTTATGGTAAAGTGTCTCCTTTGGGCTCAGTGAAAAGCTTCTTGTTAGGATGAGTGAAGTCTTTAGGGGAGAGCAGTCATCTCAATGGTCTATAGGGGATGGCAGTTGTCTGGCCTGGGTTGCTGTGGCTCTCATTAACCTTTACAAATGGGCAGGTGGGAGAAAGGAGTCAATAGAGAAAGCTTTTCAGAACTTAATTGCTCACCAGAACCTCCCATGTCATTGTCACCTACCTCAGTTACAGCATGTCCACAACATTTTCCTGTGGCCGTTCTCTTACCACTGCACACCTGTGATGATGATGGTGGTGGTGGTGGTGATGATGGTGGTGGTG
>NW_022196905.1:253093065-253164679 GCF_008632895.1 Mastomys coucha
GGTGGTGGTGATGGTGGTGGAGGTGGTGATGGTGGTGGTGGTGGTGATGGTGGTGGTGATGGTGGTGGAGGTGGAGGTGATGGTGGAGGTGGTGGTTTACTGTGGTTTACTGGCCTGGGTTGCTGTGGCTCCCATTAACCTTTACAAATGGGCCTTTATCAGGACCAGCCTGGACAAACCACCTGGGGTCCAGAAGAATGCTGCTGTCCAAACTGATATAACCACTTACATTCTTGAGAACGGTCATTTGGAAACTTCTTCGTGTACACACAAGGATGTGTTACACATCTTGGGTCCCACGGCATTGCAGGGAATAAAACTTTCCTCAGTGTAACATATGTAAAGAAATCTCTCCTGAAAATGGATGATGCAGCGTCACCCCGTTCACAGCGCTCCCAGCTCCCTGGGCATCTCTCTGCACAGAGCCTTCAGAGAGTAGGGCACACGTAGAGTGGCTTTCCAGTTCAGCGAGACAGCCCATGCTGTAGAACATTCTAGAAGGAGCAGACTTTGATATCTTTACTACCGCACTTGCTTTGACTCCCTCTTTTAGTAATTAGATAATTATGTATAATTAGCACATTAATTACGTGCAACAGCTGCAGAGGAGTATGTGTGCTTGAGAACGTGTGTGTGCACATACCATTGCCTGAAACCAGCATGTGAGTTCACTAAAAAGACACATCACATTTTCCTCCTTGGCATATTTGCACTATTAATTTGTCTGGAAGAATTCATATGTGTGTACAAGTATGCATAGATACATGCACATATCTAGGCAGAAGATATGGAAATACAGGTCATTTAGTAAATTAAATTAAAAAAAAAGTCGAAGTGACGCTGACCTTCCCGTGGCTTCCCTGGCACAGTTAGAGAAAGTGTGACCACCCTCCCTAGCTGTCTTTTGCCACTGGTAGCTGCTGTGTGACCAAGTGCACTGCATCACTGCTTGTCCCAGGACCAAATAGAGAGGCCCGGGTGCCCTGAGTGTCAGTGGATGTCTTGTTATATATTATTAAGCGGAACAAACAATTTAAAAGGAACAGAATGTAGGTGGTTTGCAGGCTATATAAAAATGCAGGACTAGAACGGAGATATACATAGATAATGTTACCCTGGGTTATCTGTCTGCCTCCTTCCTCTCCACAGTCACTGATGAGACAACTATGATGTGTCCCTGCTGTGTAGGAGCCAGGGATATGACTCTAGTAAGTCAGCTGTAATCTGTGCTGTGGGAATAACAGACATTTTGCCATTCATTTTTTTTTTTTTCCTTGGGACTGGAGATGGCTCGGTGGTTAAAATGAGGACAGAAGGTTGGATCCCCAGGATTCATGTGGCTCCTGGATGGGCATGATGGCCCTTTTGTAATTTCACTCTCAGAGGGCAGGGATCCCCAGAGCAAGCTAGGTAGCAAGACCATCTGGGATAGTTCTGGGTTTGATTGAGACCTTTCCTTAATGAAATAGGCGGAAGAGGGATTCCTGACACCAGCTTCAGGTCTCCAGACATATCATACAAGTGCACACTTACACACACACACACACACACACACACACACACACACACACACTTGAAATGGGGGAAACACATTTTTTTCTGTTATTGATCATTTTCTGAAATGAGTGTCACTTTTATAGAAAAACAAGATCACACATTCAGAAGGGGATTAAGATATAATTTTTTGTAAGTCCAGAAAAACCTAGTAGGAGCTTCCTGCACAGCAAGCAAGTTAAGCAGAATTATGTTTGAAAACAACGCGATGATGGGCAGCAAGCTCTTCTTGCTTGCTTATTCACTTCTAGTAACTTGCTTTGTGGTCACCTCCCTTAGGAGGACCCTGGGGGCAGTGGACAGGGCCTAAGCTCCTCGTTGGGAGCCTCAGCGGACCGGCAGACTCCCTGTTCATCTGCTGCTGGTGCTTAGAGAACTGGAAAATTCCTGTCAGCTTTCTGGCATCGTGGTCTCTGTCTGAGTAGCTTCCACACCTGCCTTAGCACCTGCTGGCTCCGCCTGGCTCCTCTGCAGGCTCAGCACTTGCAGCTCCCTCTCTTCTGGGAAGGTGGCTTTGTAAAAAGGATTCTTCCCCAACAAGTCAGCACATTCCTGTGACACAATGTCAAAGTGCCCCAGTTTGGCCAAGTTGGCAAAGTTGAAAGACTCCTGATGGCCTGTGGCCTTTGACCAGTAAGCTCTTTGTGTTACTTTCTTTTTATTTCTCTCCTCTCTTCTTCTCCTTCTCCTCCTCCTCCTCTTCTTCCTCCTCCTTCTCCTCCCCTTTCTCCTTCTCCTCCTCCTCCTCCTCTCCTTCCTCTTTCTCCTTTTTCTCTTCTTCCTCCTCCTCTTCTCCCTTTTCTTCCACTCCCTCTTCTATTAACATCTTCTCACAATTAAGGGAGTAGATCTGCTTCTCAGAGCTAAGGATTCCATGTCAATATTCAAGGACAAAACCTCCCCCATCCTACAGTCTCTGAACTAGCCATCCTTGCTGGCCAGAGCCTACAGCTGAAAGCCACTGGAAGTCCCTCCTGTCATTCTTACTCTTCTCCCACTCCTAATGTTCATCTGTGTGAACCTATTCACTACCTTCTTTGTGCACCATAAACTGATTCTCACTGCTTGTCTCCCTGATTCCCTCAAGATCAAGGGACACAGCCATTACCTGCCTTCTTGTAACTGCATGATTCATCACACTATCACTACTTCACAATGTATTGCAATTGCATAGCTATCTATTTTCAACTCTCGTGTTCAGAGGTTTGGGAACATTCAGAAGCATGTTGTGAGCTTGGAGTCCTTGTACAGACTTAAAATGTTAACAATGTCATTAGGCTTAGCCTGCCTATTCTCTTATTCCTTAAGCACAATCCTTCTCTCTTTTGGACATGTACTGTCTCCATAGATCCCTCCAAGCTCCCTCCCCAGCCTATTATGTATATATGTATGTATCTATGTGTATCTATGTTTGTATATGTGTGTATACACACACATACACACACACACACATATATAAATAGGCAAATGTCTAGTTGAAAGAATACTTAATTAACATAATTTAAACATAGCCATTTTCCTGATGCTACTTCATTTCAATATTTTAAAAATTAGACTATTAAGAAATCCACATCAAGGCATTGAACGCCTGGACAAGAGAGGTGGCCATGGTTCCATCTTAGAACTTGAAGACTAGCCGCATGGTGCCATCTGCAGCTGAGAAGTACAAGCCACAGATGAGGGCTCGTTCTGTCCGTGTTCTGCTGCCTTCACTAGCTCTCGTCATCTTTCTGGACACATGGGTCTGATTTGTACAAAGCCATCTTTTCTCCTCCCCAGTAGTGGTGAACTTAATTTGATTTTCGCTACATTATCTGCTGGCTTTCTATATGTATATTTTAAAGTTTCACACACGTACACAAATCCTACATGCATTTCTTATTTAGGAAACTAGGGTGGCCATCCTTCATATATAAACCAGATATCTTCTAATATTAAAACCTTAGATCAGATTTGTAGAAGTGTGAATGATACTCCAAAATCTGAAGCAACATGGAATGCCTCATCTATTATTGAATTACTTTTCCTCTGACAAAATATGTATCAGATGTAGCGGGATACCCTGTCTTCTCCCTGCTAAACTAATATCACACACATGCACACATGATCCTACCCCGCTCCCCGCCTGCCCGTCCCTTGCACACACACAGTCCTTAGTCCCCTAGTGTATTGTGATGGGTTAAGTATCCACAGAGGTGTAATAGGATGAGCCACTGAAAATTGCCAGAACTGGAACTGTTTCGAGCTGTGCTTTAAGTGCACATGTCTTGCCCCACTCAGTATATGTATTTGGGGGGGGGGCATGATATCATAATGGTGTCTTAATGAATGTCTGCTGAATTATTATGGGCTCTAGCAGAGATGGGGATACAGTTGGGTTTGGATTCTGTATCTATCATGTTGTGGTCCAGAGAGCACAAACACTGAAATATCCCCTAGCATTAATACAGCTATCCAAATCCTCAGCCCTCCCCAGGATACTGTGTTGCTGAACTAGAAGCTCGAGTGAAATTGACCAGGATGCTCTACTGTTTACTCTTCTCTTCATCAGTGAGTGAGCACATAGGTACATACAAAGATGGAGTGAATAGATAAGGGACCACCCTGCCTTTATATTCGGTGTGCTCACAACTAGCTAGACATCCTTCAACTAGGATATTAAATTCTTGGGGCCCCTATTTCTTGGAGCCATTCTTTGGCTCTTACCCAAGATCTATAGCGTCTTTTTCGTATTCTGCAAGAGTAACGTGAAATAAGTCCTTAAAGGGCCTGGCATGGTGCCTTTTAATTGGAGTTTAGTATGTGGCAGTTGTTACTGGTTTATATTTGCTGTTATTAAAGTTATCTTTACGTAAAGCACACACAATTCCCATAGGAGTAATTTTGGTAGTGTTGTTTCATTTCTACACAAGTAGAAACTCGCAGTTTTAATATCAACAAGGCATATTCACAAGGTGCCCCGATTCCATTTATTTAAAAAAACCGTAGAAATGTCAGTTGTGTACCAGGCGCCGAGGAATGTCCTGGGAAATCGGCCAGCCACATATAAAACTTCCCAGCCTCACAGAAAGCGTGCCTTCTCCCTCTGAAGGTCTCCATTCTGCCTAACAGTGTCTGCTCCCTACCAGGGCTGGGATCTCCCTTAGCTCCTGGAGAACATGTCACAGGTGCCTTGCATGTGACTTCACTGAGCATAAAGTAGCATTTCAACACTGTACAAGGACATCCACCTGTATCCCATGGTGCTTATAGGCATGGTTTTCTGTAGGACTAGCAAAGGTGGAGTGTACCAAGCAGAAAATCTCTAAAGGTCCTCCAAGCATCCTAAGATGGATAGCTCATACTGCTTACCACTTGTGAAGTTGTAAATCTAACTTTGACTGAGCTGTTGTTTTGGTTTGAGGTTGTCATTGGATAGTTATAGAGAGACAGAGACACTCTCTGAAACAAGTACAAGAGGCCATGACCTTCAACTGGGTGCAACTATCTCTTCTGTGAAACAGGAGTCACAGTTGCCCAAGTATGAGGATTAAAAGCGCTCATGCCTCATTGCTCAGGGGCTGGACATCTGAGACACAGTAAGGGATGCCCAGGGATACACAGGTCTTCCAAGTTTGTTGTCCTTATTAGCAATGCATTATTCTGATAATCATTTCTGTCACCTCTTGGGGCCAGAAGTGGCGGGTAAATGCGATCAAACATACCTGTGAAATTCTCAAAGAAAACCTAAGTGTTCTTTTTTAAGAAGTATGAGAGAGATCCCTCACCTCTCCTACCACATGAGGTGAGGAGGTGCCTTCCATACCCTTAGAGTAGACCGTCCATAGACAACACATCTACTGCACTTTGACCTTGGACTTCTAGTCTCTGGAGCAGTACACGTCAACCTTCATGTGCATGACATTTTGTTATGGCAGTCTGAATGCTTTAACATGGGGCTTTTATGAGTCCCTTCCCCCCACACCTGCTTGATATAAAATGTAGGGTCTGTCTATGCATAGAGATTTGAATTTTGCTCTTCTCGGAAGCAGGAGAATAGTATTCCTTGCCGAGGACGTATCCTGATTTCACAGCCATCCCCCAATTGGAGTCTGCTGGGCTTTCACTTGGTGTCTGAGGTTTCTCCCTCCCTGCAGGCCATGAATAGTGATGTAGTCAGCACCCTTGCCCAGTCTAGACTGATGCTTTGATTCTGATGGGGCGAGTTCCCAGGTGTGGGATCGCTAAGCCAGACTTTAAACTTTTAAAATGGCTTTTTATCATTCTAATGGATTGCAGTGAGAAGAGCCAAAAATCATGACAGGAACACTGGGAGTGAAGTTTTTAGATGTAAAAGCAGATGGTAATTAAGAGGACACACATTAAAGAGGGTAATTTGAGCAGCATTTCACAGTATTAATTGGTTTTAATGTCTCCAAGACTTTCAATTCCATTTTTTGAGGATGAGGAAGCAGGTGGTAATTCCTAGGCTCTGCTCATTGATTTCACACTCACAGAGCGGAGAGGGGACTCCTTAATCTTGCTGGTGCTTGGGCAGAACAAAAAAGTATCATCCCAAGAGAGCTTAAATACAAATGGACGTTAGAAAGCAGGATTGTCCAGTGAATCTGAAGAGGGTGGGCAGGAGGGCTATGGGTGGTAGTGGTGTTCACTGTGCGGGAGAGAATGCCAAGACAGCATAGTGAAGCTCCACATTGGCTGTTCATGCATTATGGAGAAGGGGATCACCCTCACCAGGCCCGGTCTTCCCATAGAGACTTCCTTTTTATCCAAAGTCCCTGAAGTTCAACTTCCTGAGTCCAGGAAGAGGCTCCTTGATGGTGTGTGGTAGGAAATTGATGAGTTTGGGCTTTGCCGTGACTCACATAAAAAAGGAACAGAGAGAGCCCAGAACAGTGTTGTTTGGACAGCAGTGGTCAAGACAAATAGGCACTTCATGGAAGACAGGTTGGCAGGACCAAGGAGACTGCTGGTTCTACGCATTGGCCTTAGCCGACAAGCAAGCACATTCCACGTGAGTACATAGTGAAGAATTGACAGCCTTGCATTCAGACCTTGGGTGGCTCACTCACACGACTTGATTATTGATGCCAGGGAATCTTAGAGAAGCTTTAGTGGTCATCTCGGAGATTGTCTCTGCTTTTCAATGCAACATTTCACTGTGAGTATGTGGTGATGGGCTGTCCTGTGAAAGAGTCAAAAAGGAAGAGGGCTGTGGAGAAGGCAGAAAATGATCAAAGGCATAGTCCAAGTACCCAATCTGGTGCTGCTAACCTCTAGCTATATTATAGAAGACTACCCATACACTCAGGCTCCATCCTTTGTAGGGTAGCCAGTTTTACTCATAAGGGAGAGATTGGACATACATACCCATCAGTGATGTAAACCTCATCTACCTAAGTTAAATTCTAAACACACATTTGCGCTCTTTAGGAGGTATGTTGTGCCAGTTTCTGACTTAATAGGTGTTGTCAAAATGCTTTACCCTTGTTCCTTTATTGCACTAGAACAAATCAAAAGTCCATTGTAGCCAATACTGAGGGCCAGACTTCCAGATTCTGGGGTTATCAGAGTTTGAGACTTTTGTGTAGACTTTTGCACTTGAACATCTGACATAGCACCAAAACAAAAAAAAAACCAAAATGGTACGTGTCTTATCTTTTAAGGTAAGCATTAGAGATATTGGGTTCTCAGGTTAGGTTGCTTAACTGTTACCTACAGCTGGATTTCTCAAAGTACTAGATAGTAGTCAGCCATTGATTTTAAAAAGGAACTCATTCTTGGTGGATCAGCCTACTTGGGAATAAGTCTCTCTGGGCCTGTGAGAGCACATGTGCTTGTGGGGGCACATTCACCTAGGTCTTCCAAGATTTTAACATACTTTTGATTCTAGATAGGGAAGATGATAATTGTAGGGATAATTCAGGAAGTCCAAGGTCAGAGAGAAGAAACAATTTGACTGAAGCCAGCCTCGCTCCCGTGTTGGGTGGACCCAAAGCTGTGTTCTTTTCACACACCTATGCATGGCCATGGAAAAAAGAGATAGACCGAAGCAGAAGACAGACGTGGCAAACTCACGACATAGATTTGAGGCTCATCCATCTTTGCTCTATGGTCTTTACTAAGGCAGGGAGTACAGTCATGAAACCTTCAAAGGGTGGAAAAATGAAGTTAAATTCATTCAGATTAAAAACACAAACAGCAGCACCCTGGTGTCATTGTCATCCTTTGACAGCAACAGAGGCTACTTTAGACTGTTCCTCCGGCCTGGCAGGACCCTTGGTACGTGGGCATACGGTTCTCTTCCGTATTGGGTGGAGACAACTTGCCTGACTCTCCAGCTGTCCTTACCATCTCCTTAGTCCCCATGTCACCCCCTCTGCCTCCTCAGTCACTGTTAAATGACCTCTAGATCTCTTCTTTGCCACCCTGTATTACCATTAGGAGACATCCACCCTGAGAAATCGCTCAGTTCCTGTTTTTGATTAATATTTTATCAGCCACAGGAGGAAATGGTATTCTGCAGCAACACTAATTGAGCAGATGAGATGCTCCCACTAGCTTAGGTTAAAATGTACAGGGCAGACTACAACTTCAGAGACTGCATGAGCCTTGGGATATAGAGTCCAACATCAGCATCACAGGTTATGGTAGGGTGAAAGTTCATCACGGTCCCAAGCAACATTCTTTCTTGGGTAGTATCTTAGAATGTAATAATGGTGCTCATGATGATGACGACGATGATAAATCATGAAAAAGCCATATGTAAAAAGCAAAGAACATAAATATGAATTTCATAGTGTATAATGCATGTGCCACTATATATAAATTTGAGGTTACTCACTGAGCAGCCATGGCTTGGGTCCCTGCAGCACTCAATTGCTTAGAAGTCAGCTCACCCTGGTTTTTGTTGAAATGGTTCTATAACTGAGGAAGTAGAGTAGCTATCAGTTACCTTGCCATCCGGTAATTACCGAATCATAAACATTTGAAGGGCTGAAGGTCACGGGCTTAGAAGCAACCCTAGTCTGACTCTCTGTGAATTTTAAACACATGCATTTTCTATCTGGGTGGTGGGATTTTAATCCTTATTAGACAGTCTGATGTGCGTAACTATATGTGGGGAGGGGGTTATTCCATCACTTTTATTCTCTTAAAAAGACTTTATTTCCTACAATGTAGTACAGGCTGGATGGAAATGGCTTTAGCACTTCGTGGGCTGACTGGGTTAGAAAGATGAGCTGTTTACCCTCACTCCTGATGTCCACTGGAGGCTTCTGATTTATGAGAAGGTGAGCCTAGGTCAGGGGAACCAGCTGCTCACAGACTCCTTGAAGGAGGCCCAGGCTCTCAAGAGAGGAGGCAAAGGTGGGGTTGTGGAAGGAGGGAGGCTCAGGGTAAAGCCAGCAGCAGGAGTTTGGGGGCCTTGAAATTCCAGGTAAGAACATAGCACATTTTAAGAAACAAAAGAGGTACTTTCTTCCACCTTCCCTGGATCTTGCATTGGTACATGGTATGTGTGGCTCAACGTAAGTTCTTCACTCAAGACTGTGTTCTCAGGTGTCTGGGGGAAGCCATCATTACATCCTGGCAATTCCAATTTGTATGGCTATCAAATCCACAGCAAATAATGCAGAAATGTGTCAGCCTGAAAAGCTTCCCTTCCTAATTCTCTCATGGGCTCCGGTCAATTCACACTCCTCCCTTGTTCTTGATACAGTTGCCATTGTTATTATCGGACTGCTGGTATTATTGGTAGACTGACACTGGAGTCATAATGAGGATTTCTGTCTTTTGGTTTTTAGATATGTTTTTTCCCCACAAGGCACTTCATTTTTAACCTTCTTCCATTAAAATCCAGCTTAATTAGTAAGATTTAATGAACCAGAAAGTTCATATTTGTCTTTTAGCTGATGAATTATTAGCAGCATGTAACGGATAATATTTAAAATGTAATAAAAGAAGTTTAAAATACCAGCTATTCAGTCTCTTGTGACAATACAGAGCCAACTGGAAAAGATTTTCCTGTGAGAAATAGGCTTTACTTTTTGGTCTGTATTGATTCCTGAAATAGACTATGGTCACTCGGTTTTGTAGGAGAGAGGGGCTGGGAAGTTGCCAACAATTTGTTCTCTCATTCTCCTGTTTTTCAGGGACAATGGTGTCTTGGAGTAAATGATTATGTGGCTGCTCTGAGCTTCCAGGGCTACATCATCTCATTCCTCCTCCCTGACTCTCTCCATCCCCATCCATCCTCTGTGTTGTTGACACAAAATAATGGTGGCCCAACCAGAGCCTTGTTTAGGAGCTTCAGGAAGGCGTGTGCTATTTTAAGAAGGCACTGAGTATAATTTCTCTCCTCCTAAATGGAGATATAAAACATAGAGGCATGGTTTGCCATTTGGTTGGGACATCACAGTTTATGGTTGTGAAGCATACAACCTACCTGCCTGTGACACCCAGTAAGCAGCTCCGGCTTGCGTAATTTTGATGAAAAGAGCTTTGTCAGGAGTATTTCAGGGTAGACATAAGACACAGCCCTGGTTGCTAGCATGGCCTTGAGTGTCCACACTAGAGCAGAGGATACTCATACCATAACTGCACTGTGGTAAAGGCGGGAGTGGGAAGAGATAGGACATCAGTGAGGGCTGGTGGAGGACCACTCCTGATACTGCCTGCCTCCCTCACCCAGCCTTGAAGAATAGCTCTTTACTACCATCGGCATCAAGGATTATGGTGACTTGTAGGGAGACAGAGTCAGAAGGACAGGTGATATTCTAAGCAACCGGGTCAGCTCTATTGTTCTGCCAGACTCCGGTGAGCAAACTTAGATTTACACAAACAAACAAGAAGTCCAGCATGGCACCAGTTCCTGAAGTGTATACGTGGACTCACACCACCCCGGACCAGCCGTGCTCACCAGAAAAGCTCACTGCCATAGTGTGGCATCCCTTACCAATGCCTCTTAAGAGGACAGAACCCCAAACTGCATGTTTAGCAGGAAAGCTGTTGATATCCAATGATCTATTCTTCCTGTAGAGTGACTTTAAGGCAAATCTGCACCCGAACCTCTCTCCTCCTGGAGTGTTTGGTACAAAACAGCTTAAACATATAAGGGAACTCACTCTGGGTGGATGCTTTAGAAAACACCTACACTTTGTAGGGATGAGAGACTCCATGCAAACTAGGAGAGAATTTCGAATCAGCTCATTCTTTTTTGAAGTTGATGCCAGATGCACCTTTTCCATTTGATTCCTGCCCCTTAGCCAGTTTTAACTATCTCCAAATAGGTATGCTTCAGCCTTGTAGTGTCTCTTATGGCAACCTTTTAAAGCTCGATGTGTGATGACATTTGGTCGTTATGATAGCCTGATATGAGGACTTGTTTGTCTAGTGGTTCTCAGTTGGGTGATTTGGCTTGACAGAAGCTCCAGCCAGCACCCATTGGATGGAGATCAAGGCTATGTGTGATGCTACAGTGTACAGGACAGCTCTGTACCCCTAAGCATCAGCATCGTCCAGGTTACGGAGCTCTGTACATCCAGCGGGGGAAGGTTCAAGGTGTGTATGTCCCGGGACAAGTTGACAGGGCTTGGAACAGCAACCTCGTTTACTGTGGGTAATTAGGAGAGATTAAACAGAAGATTGCTGTCGCCCCCGTGTCTATCTCCAAAGCTACCAAGGTGCTAATTAGAGTGTTTTGTTGCCAGTAAAAACAAGAGTCAGAGTCCATGATTGATTCATGATTATTTTAAAATTAATGCCGCTATTATCATACAAAGCCTCAGTAAGTGGAGGTAGGAGACCCTCTGCCAGGGGATGTTAAGTCAACATTGCAGTAAACACACAGTAAACCCATTTGTCTCAGGCTTAAGACTTTGTTGTTTCTTCTAAGCACTTCTTAGACGCCCGTGGGCTTTTTAACATTCTTTGAAAGCTGTAATTTATTAATTTTCTTTTTTTTTTTTTTAAATTCGGCTTGCAAGAATGAACTTTAGTGACAGCTCTGAGGAGAATGAAAAGAAAGCTGTTTGTTTGTCAGCAGCCCTGGAGCTTGGACTCTCAAAGTCAGGCCAGTGGGGAAACTTGGAGTTCCTAGACCCTGGGCTTTCTTATACCCAGAAGGAGGAGCCAGCCGTTCAGCAAGAGCAATGCCTCGTGACCCACTCAGACATGTCCTCACATAACCTGGTAGAGGTTAGCTGTCCCACCAAGCCATTTGCCTATGGCCCTTGAGTCCCTTTGTTTTAGTTCATGTTTTGTTGTAAATTTTGCTTGTTTCAGTTTTGTATCTATGGACTCGGTTTAGACAATCTCTCATTGCTTCGATAAAACACCTAGTAGGATTAGTCCAGTGAAAGGAAATCTTATTTTGGTTCATGGTTTTGGTCCATTATAGTGTGTGGGTGTGTGTGGGTGCAGAGTTCATGACCATGAGATTATATAATGGATATGCTTTATGTCAGGAAGTTCTGAATGCAAAGAGCTTTGGGCATGAACCTCAACCCAAGACTCAGCTTTGGAGGGAACTTGGCTGAAACAGAAAGATAATGAATGGCCTACTTGCGGGCAGATTGTCCCAAATCTGGGCTTTTAAGTCATAATTTTCCTGAAAATTCTATGTTTCAGGCTAATGTTCGGCTTATTAATTTTCTCTTTCTTTCTTCTTCGCATTGCGTGCAGGGAATCAGACCTGAACCGTGTGTGTGTTAGGGAGCGCTCCACCACAGAGCTGTGTCCACTGAGCTGAGTCTGCAGAGCTGTGCCCACTGAGCCCTCTCAAACTTTTGAGACAGGATCTGAATTACTGGACTATCCTTGATTGCACTCCAAAGCCCAGTCAGGCCTTGAGTTTGTGATCCTCCTGCCTCAGCCTCCTGAGATGTTGAGGTTGCAGGTTTCCACCCCAAAGTGCTTTGCACTGTGAAGCCTGCAGACCTCCTTGCCGCTTCTCCTGCTGTTGTCTCTTTCCTACAGCCGTTTCCTGTACCAGGCATGGGAGCTAGGGATGGACACTAGATCTCTTTGGTGTAAGAATGTCACCTGGTGGCTCTGCCTCTTGCAGCAGAGATGAGTGATACGTGGTGGGGACTACACTAGGTTAGGTCTCTGTGACCCAGGAGACAGTTGTATGGGAACCAGCCTGCTCCGCCTTCCCTGTCTGCACCTTAGCTCCAACTGCTCGTTCTGGTAGTGCTGGGGCTGGGTAAGGTTTGGTTTCTGGAAGGAGGCAGAAGAATGCGATGTGTGCTACCCCTGCAGTCCTCTGAACAATCCTCCCAACCAGACCACTGCCCTGAAATGGGAAGAAGACATTTAAGCCCTCCACCAAGTAAGATTTCGATTGTGGCTGATGCCTCTGACCTCTGAAGTTGCTGTTTAACGTATGCCTTCCTAGGCTCATATTTTGATACCTTGAATGTGGGAGATCAGAAAGCCAGTGGTCTCTTTCCCAAGGTACACTCCGGAATTCCAAAATCCCTGTTTACAATGGAGTGTGGAAAGGGGCTAGAAAGTATCTGACCCTAGTGCTTTAGAGCTGTAGTAGAGCATAGAACTTTCTGGAGCCTGGTTTTCCTAGGTATAAAGTAGAGACGATTCTCCAGAGTAGCCTACCGCGGGCCAGTGTTTTCAGACACTCCATGAGACTGTGACCTGTCTCGGGGCCACTGGTGGAGCCCTTGACTGCAGTGCTGTCCACTATTCCACAAGTATCCTGCTTCAAAGCCTGCTCTGACTTGGATCTGGGATGTGGAACAGTCACTTGACAGTTTTTTGCCATAGCTTGCTCCCGCCCCTTTATGTCCCCTTGCAGATAGGGCTGTGTTCACGGCTACTGGAGTCTTCTATGAGTCCCACGTTTGCAGAAAGTCAGCATGGAGATGCTTCCATGCACGTAGCTGAGTCGGGGTCTCTGAGGCTGATAGTCACAGTGGGAAGGAAAAGAAACCATTGGGCTCCTGCTTGCTTATGTGGTTTATCTTTCTCCCTCCATGTATCAATTCATAGAACTCAGAGAAGCATCTCTACAGTCATTTATTAGACTGTCTTTGGTATGCTAATTTCAATTGCCCTCCCTCCTGATTTCTCTCTTTCCCACTCCCCTTCCTTCTTCAGTTACATCTGTCTATTCTCTGTCTAGTCATCTGTTGTCTGACTTAATTATTGGAACCAACCAATGATATCTGATGTCTATTTCTTGGTGGGCAGGCAAAGGCTAGGAAGGATATTTTAACACATCCTCACAAACATCTCCTAAGTGTGTGTGGGGGGGAGCTCATTTTCTTTTTAAAAATATTTTTTTATGAATCCTTTGATACTTCCATACACCCATAACAATCTCTTTTGATCATATTCATCCCCACTCCTCCCAGCTCCATCCCAGCCCTTATAAATTTATGTCCATTTTTTTAAACAACCCACTGAGTCCAGATTTTGTTGCCCATATACTCTTCCATGTAAGGCCATCCACTGGATTGTGATAAAAAAACATACATACCTCTAAAGAAAACTGTCTCTCTCACGCAGAAGCCATCAACTGTGAACAGACCTCAGCTGGTGGGGACTCATGATCCCCTTCCCTATCCTCGCTGGCTTTGCCTCTGGCTTTGCCTGGAGCAGGTAGGCACAAAAGAGTGGCATGTCCTGCCCTGTCCCAAAGACACTATTATGAGGAGTTTGTTTTCTCACCGATTCTCAACAGTGATACCTGCTGTCAGAAAACTGACCCTGTACTCATTTTACCCTTCCTACCATTATTTGGGCTTCACCATTTTTTCTTGCATCCCTCGCTGCCATGCCCACCCCTACCATTTGCCACTGAAAGTCGGTCCACCTTTCAAATCTCAACTGCTGGCAGAGATGGAGCCTTGAGTTATGTCACTGGGACAACTCTTATCAAGCACTGGAGTCAGATTCTTGGTCCCCACTCCCATAGTTGCTGAAAGGGTGGACCAGAGGGTCCCTGCTGGATGGTGGGGAAGCTGGCAGATGCAGCTGATGCTGTCTGGATTTGGCGGGCAGGTGATATCAGAGGGTCAGAACCCTCTGCCTGTGTTGGAGGCACACCATTGGCCTTAGCCTTACGAGGAAGGTCAGTGAAGCCAGTTGGGCCTGCTTTCCCATTACAGCAGCTTTGGCCTATCTCTCCCATAGACTTGCTGATAATCAGTAAATGAAATTCACCTTTCCCCCATTTCCCGAGGACTGAAAGATGAGGGGTGAGTTACAGGGCAAATCACAATCACTGTCTTTCTCCAACCTTGGAGTTGCAAGCTGAGAAAATGGGGAGGGGCGGGATTATTTTATTTGGGAGAGCACATTCAAGTTCGGCAGTTACCTGAAAGAAAATTAAGTTCCTGATTACAAGTCCCTCCTCTGGCCTTCCGAGGAAGATAGATTATAATCTTTAATTAATCTATCACTCACACCAAAAAAGGGGGGAGTAAGAATGGAGGGGCGTTGGTATCCATTTATTTGGGGAAGCCCAAGTAGCAATATATAGAGGCTCAGCTATGAATACTCTATACCTGACATTTGTTTGGGATTTTAATGTGTTGCCGAGACCTAACTGGCTGCATGGTATGCATGTTGGGGCTGGGTGGCTGCACCATGGCCGTGGGCTTCCCTCCTGTAATGAAGATGGAATGGCTGTAAGGATGACCTTTCTCTGCCTTTGTCTGTGGCTGCCCTCCTCTTTAACAGAACACCTTTGAAACACTCGCGTTCTGAACTCTTGAACCGCTCATTCCGCTCTCCACACTCACTGCAGGGCTCGCAGTTTATCACAATAACCCTCCAAAGACTTTGCCTTCCCCACGTCCGACATGGAGATAGAATTTTTCATAACCCTTTACTAGTCATAAATTTGATTGTTAAAGGACCCGGGTTGATCTTATTTCTAATACCCTCGTCCCCTGATTTAGGGGCATTTTCTTTCCACTACCTCCCCCCCAAAAAAACGCTTGGCAGGGAAGCACATAAAATATGTCACCTGATATTGGAGGATTGTTTATTTCTGTTCATTTTGGATCCGAATAGTACCTATGAGATGCATTTGAAAACTTATCTTGTTTATACATTTTATTCTATTGCCATTTCTCCCATTACCTGAAATAGTCACTTTGAACAGCCAGCAAAACCGTGCCCTTGCCCAGCTGTGAGCCACACAGGTAGAGGAGCCTTGCTAACGAAGCATTTTAGTGACCACAGGAATGGCATGTGGCAAGAGTTATAATTTTGCACTGTATAATATGTCGTTTCTTTGCCCCTCATATCCCACACCTGCCTTTCTCATAGCCCTTTCTGGATACACAGAGTTGTGTTTTCTGCTAGGCTTCTCCTTGCATGGCACCTAGTAGGTGCTGGGGAAATTAATACACTCTTAAGTGAGCTGAGATGTTTATGTTATCAGCTAGATGCCCAGATGAGAATCCCAATAGCCACAGTGAGCCAAGCAGCTCTACTTGTGAGGACTCACTGAAGTCATTCATGCCAACACCTACATGCCTCTTCCCTATAGGCATCCTTCACGGAAGCTCTTAAATGAAGGCGAGAGGTTAAAACAGAACTTTTCAAATCCCGTCTCCTGTCCATGAAACAGCTGCTCTGCTTCCATACCAGGCAGACACGAAGCCCCTGAAAAGAGTCTAGTTAATTCTTGTGGAGAAACATAGGGCTTCAGACCCAAAGATGTAATATTTTTGGGGTGCATATTTCCAAACCCCGCCTCCATGGGTAGTCAGGTGATCTTAAGCAGGCATCCGTGCTGCTCTTACACCAGCTCTCTAGGAAAGGAAGTACTAGCACACACCTTACCAAAGAATGTGTTTTGTTTAAAGACAAGCAGCTGATCATGACTAATGCAAGGGTCCACAAGTAAATCAAACCAACCGGTGAACCACCCCCCAGAGATGTTGTGTCCGAGATGGACCATGTTCTCCGCTAAGCAGTTTACTCTCTCCTTGGAGACAGGATCAAATATGATATAAATTTATAACACCCCACTTTCATTGAAATACGAGTAATTCCCATTTCCGTTACTAACTCAAAGGCACGCACGCACGCACACACACCCAGAGGCACATGTACACAGACTCTAAGCTACACATCAGCTCACCTAGAACATAGAACTACACCCTGCCTTCCTGTTTCTGCTGCACTTTCTCTGTCCTCTGGTCTGTATTTGCCAGCTGTCTGAGTGAATGGGTGAATGAGAGCCAATGCATCTGGACATTATTAGTAAGAGCAAACTACAGCAGAACTGAATAGTGATGCTGCTAGGGGGACAGTGAAAACAGAGTCAGGAACCCGGGTATTCTGCAACACCCTTTCCACATCTAAATGTTTGCTGAATGCTGAGCCTCAGACAGAAGCTTACAGTCACACTGCCTGGCCCTGATTTCCCCTCATATCATCACGTGTGATATTCAGATCCATTTTCTGATTGCAGATTCATCTATCCTACCTGTGAGCGTGTCTGGGATTCATAAAAAGCAGCAATTTGGGGGCAAAGGAGAAAGGATTAGCTTTCTTTTTGACAGGCAAATGAGATGTCATTTTGCCAAATGTTCATTAGCACTGATATTTGCTCTGGGTGTTGGACCAGGGAATGTGAATGTGGCTGTGTCTATGTCTGCATATGGTGCCTGCACTTGGGGCTGCTTTATTGTAGTCCTTCCTATGTACTGAGTTTCTTCTGCCTCTTCCAAGCATATCCTTGTTTTACACAGTGGAGATTTTTTATAAGAAGTGTGTCCCTCACTATTAAGTATAACTATCTATCAAACTGATAAAATTAAAAAGTTTCAAAACATTAATTTTATTCTCAAGTATGTGTAATTTGTGTGTGTGGGGGGGGGTGCGTGTAAGTGCATGTACCCATGGAAGCCAGAAGTAAATACATGCCCTGAAGCTGGAGTTACAGCCAGTGGATGCTAGATACTAAATCACATTCCTTCCATCCCCTTAAGTTAAACTTTTGAAAGGCTTTAAGACTATTCACGGAAGGGCTAGTGAGATGGCTTAGTGGGGTTTGCTGACAAGCCAGGTGGCCTGAGTTCAGTCCTGGGACCCACATGAGTGAAGATCTGACTCCCACAAGTTATCCTATAGCCTCCATGAGTACAATGTGGTACATGTGTATACATATGCAAACACACACTCTAAATTACAAGAAATATTCAGAGAAGTAACATATATTAATACGTTACATTTTGAATGTAAAAAGCAGTTTCTGAAAAATGCATGTACTATATTAAAATCATGACTTTATATTAATACATGTATATGCACAGTACAAGATCTGAACTAAATATACATACACAAGATGCGTAGTTATTTTTGTATATAAATATGTACATATATTTGTTCACAGGTATGTGTATACATGCATGCATAGAAAAAGGTGCAGAAAGAAACACATTAAGAACACTGATTGCTTTTTCAGAGATCTCAGGTTTGATTCCCAGTACCTACATGGCAGCTCATAGCTGCTCATAACTCACGAGTGTGGGGCACAGGCATATATGTGGGCAAAACACCCATATACATAAAATAAATAACTAGATAAAGAAAGAAATAATTTTAAAATTTGGAACAAAAGAAACCCAGCAAAATATCTGTAGTGGCCTAATGAACTTGGTCAGATAGGCCTGGGTTTAAATTCTGTCTCTATCACTCATTGCCCATGTGATATGACATCGACTCAGTGGCTTGATCTTAGTAAACATCCTGTTTTCCTTCTGTAAGGGGGCAGTTAGAAAAGCACTTGTCTCCCAGGGATACAGGTCAATGGCCTATGCACACGTCTTGTACCTGAATGTGCCAGGCAGTATCACCATAGCTGGAGCTTTTCCTGTGCCCTTCCCTTGTCCTTCACTCCTCCCACGGGGAGCAAGGGTTACTTTTATAATAGGAAAAGTGAATGTAGACTTAGCCAAAGGCCTGTGAGCCTATTTTCATGGTCTGGTATCTCGCTCGACACCATAGGGTGTCTCCAAATGGAGGATTCTAGTGATGGGAATTGGGCAGAGCTGGTCTTCAATGCAGATTTGATCCTAATGGGTTTCCTCACATCATCCCTCCTAGAGGATCTCTCAAATTTCCATGGACATCAATTGTAAAAGAATGGAAATCACCCACCAAGTACATTTACTTGATGACACTGGACCAAGGCCCCTTCACAGCAGTTCCTGGGGCCCGGCTGTGGATACTTGGATGAAGAGGGCAACCTGAGTCTGTAGGGTGTGATAGGACCTGTGTTCTTCCAGCTGGAAAGATGAGGAATATCACAAAGAATCTGAATGAAAGAGAAGAGAGGCATTCTGCACAATACACTGTGGGTGTTTCCAGGTCTAAACTCACTCGCTTGCTCACTCAGCCCTTGAATTTTGGTAGGAGTCCTTAGAGTCCAAACCCTCGGGAAAGCTATGCTGCTTGCTATCGCCATGGAGCAAAACTGAGGTAGCAAAAGCCAGTATGCAAAGGTGGGAATTGGCCTTGGAGTTGAACCTTGGCAGAAAGCTACATGAGACCTTAGATAATCCCGCTGGCAGATGTGTGGCCAGGTTTTAAAAATGATGCTGCAATACTTTGTGAGTAAACGGTTCCTACATCAACCTTCTAAACTAGCATGATGGCAAATGATAATTCAGGGAAGGCATTTATACAAGAAGGAGAGATAATAAGCCCTGAGTGCTTTTGTTTTCTGCCTTTGTTTCCTAATGTAGGGAAAACCTTCGGCCTCAGTTAAAACCCAGATGAGGGACTGGGGAGTTGTCACAATCTCATCCCTGAGGGCATTCGTCCAATTTTGTCCTGTAGCCAGAACAAGTAGCAAAATGAGACAGGACAAAAGAAACAAGAGATAACATTTATTTCTTGGTTTACGGTGTGCATATGTGTGCGCACATGCATACCTGCATGTGTGTGTGTGTGGGGGGGGGTGAGTAGAATAGGGTGTGTCTTTCTTTCTTACTGATGTCATATCTCTCCATCCAGTGTCCCCAGAGTTCCTTGGTGACATAGGCTGATCTCCATTGTGTCATCTGCTACAACTATCCCTGATTGCTACTAGAGGACGTCACAACAGCAACGAAGTGCTTTAGTCTGAGGTGTCACATGTCGTTGCCTCTCAGCCTCTCAGCTGCCTATTGGCTAGACTTGATCCCTGTCCCCACTGACTCTGATGTAAGACCTCCCTGTGGTCACAGCTAGAGAAGAAAACAAGAAGTCGCATCTTGTACCTTTACTACAAGGGTGCACCTCAGGTCCGGGAGAGACTGGCATGTAGGTTGATTTGACAAAGTGGGTGACAGAGCCAAAGGACAGTAGCTTGGCCACTGCAACTTTCACCTGCACTATAAACAGAAGCTCGGATCCCCCATAGGAACATTGTGGTGGCTACAAAGCATGTCAACTGCCAAATCCTGCAGTGAACACTTTAAATCCCAAATGGTGTGGAATATAAGAATCTGAACCAAGCACTGTTCCCTGAATTAAGGGCTCTGGATCTCAGGAAGTCCTACTGCCTCGAGTTTGTGGGTCCCCAGACCTTACCTGCCATGCTCTGTGGATTCTAAAGGAGCATGTCCCTGTGCATACACTCATGATCCGTTGATGGGGGTTCAGTGCTCCATAGGGTTGCATATAGCCTGGTGCCTAGTAGCTACCCTGTCTTGCTGTTTGTAACTTAGAAACCCTATTTCTTTGTATCAAGGACAATTGATGCTTTAATCATCACTATGCTGCCATTGCCGCAGCCTTCCCTGAATTACTTGTCAAAAAAGGGGTTGTTATTAGGGCAATGGAATGAAAGGTAATCTGTGCCTAGACTTACAACCCTAGCTTTGAAAGCCTGTAGTGGAAGTGAATGGGGGTTGTTACACTGAGAGAAGCCTAGGCAAGCACAGATGCCTGTTTTCTACTTTTAAGGTGTCTGTGAATCAATTTACGTGAATGTTTTGATAAATATCTAGCATAAGCTCCCCTTTTATTTGTTGGTTTCTTTCTTTCTTTTCTTTCTCTTCTTTCTTCTTCCTTTTTGGTTTTTCAAGACAAGTTTTCTCTGTGTAGCCCTGGCTGTCCTGGAGCTCACTCTGTAGCCCAGACTGGCCCTGAACTTAGAGATCCTCTTGCCTCTGCCTCTCAAGTGCTAGGATTAATGGCATGAGCCACCACTGCCTGACAAAGCTTCATTTTCAGTGAATAAAATTCAAGTATAGGAATCAAATCATTTGGTAAGAAAGCAAAGAAGTGTATACTAATATTCACTCTATTTCTAATGGTAAACAGTGGGCATTTCTCAATAAGCTTTTATTCCATTTGGGATAAAATGTTATTAATAGTATAATACAAGTCCCTTATAATGCAACCCAAACAACAACTCATTCTGAGGACTTTATGGAGCATGCAGAGGCAGGTACTTCCTAGTCCCTACCTTTTGGTGTAGGCTCCATCTCCATCTTACTTACTAAGCAGACATTTCCTGCTTGACAGATGTGGAAGTGATGGCTAACGAGGTAAGTAACTAGCTAAGTCAAAGAGGTCCTAGGCTGAAGAACTCAGGCTCAGCTACAGGGCTGTGTGACAATCCAAACCATTTTCCTATACCTCCGTGCCCAGCGAGATTATTGAGAACGGGATTACAGATCTGAGGGGGTGGCTCGATAAGTTAAGTGCTTGCCTTGCACCATGAGGATGTGAGTTGGATCCCCAGAACCCATGTGAGGGGATTGAGTTTGGTAATTTGTGTTTGTAATCCCAGTTCTGGGGAGGTAGGGACCGGAGTATCCCTGGGGCATGCCAGCTTGCCAGTCTCGTCAAATTGGTGAGTGCCAGGTTTAATGAGACACCTTCTCTCAAGAAGACAAGATGGACTGAAGAAAGAGACATGACTTCAACCTCTGGCCTCCACATAAACATACACATGCATACATGTGCACCTAACACATGGGCACATGCACATAAATATGTACACACACACAGAGACACAGACCACATACAAAGGAGGAGATATTGTTTCTAGAATACAGTAAGGCTAACTGGGAATTCAGCTTTCCATGATATCTGAAGGCAAAGTAGACTTATAAGTCACTGACAAGGTCTCATTTCCTGCAAAGGGCAGATCTCACCCAGGACAGGGGAAGACAGTTGGTTGAACAGACAGTGACTTTTTTCCCTGGACAGCATGATGTCATAGTTCAGAAGTTTCCCAGAAGGAGAAGTGTTATTGTGAAGTGCAGGTCCAGGTGCAGCATGCAGTGATGCCTTGGTTTTGATTTTGACTTTTGCTTCTGAGGAAGCAGTCACCTGTGTGACAAGCATGACTTTCTACCCTGGATCCTCTGGAGAGTGTCTCCTTGATCCATGATTTTTTAAAAAAATCAAGCTTGTGAACTCTATTATGACAAAAATGCCTTGCTAATAAATAAAAACAACACACACTAAAATTGCCCATACCCAAGGTTTATACAACTTAATGAACTTCTGCACCATTACAATTGGCATTCAGACAGAAGCTGTGAAGCTTCATCTTATGTTTTATACTTTCAGCACTGAATGTATTATATTAATGTGTCCAAGGAAGTCCATGATAAAATTAGAGCTTGAAAAACAAGTATCTTTCTGTTTTCTTGCATAACTCATATTCATTCCCTGCCTCCGGAATGTAAGAGTCATCTTCTTACATTCAGCTTCTCTTGTTCTCTTTTCTTCATGTTACATGGTGGCCACATTCCATGTGTTTAAAAGCCCCTGTCTCCTGGACCCATGCTTACACATGCCAACCCGTCTCATAAGCAAGGCCAGTGAAGCCACTGTAGCTACTGACTGGCCTTGGAAGCCCCATTCTGGACCACTATGAATTTCCTGGGACTACTGTAACGAAATGCCACAAACAGAGAAGCTTTACACTCAAATGTTTATTATCCCCGCATCCTAGAGACTTGGGCCCAAGATCAACTTGCTAGCAAATGTGATTTCTTCAGGGAGGTCTCCCTCCTTGCTGTACAGATGATTATGAATTACATATGGTCATCACTTTGCTGGTTGGCACACATCCCTGATTTCTCTCATACTTTGTGTCGTTTGAGTATGCTGTGGGCATGTTTGCATGGTGTCCATGTGTTTGTGTACACATGTATCTGTTAGTATGTGTCTGTGGAGGCCAGATGTCAACCTTAAGCATCAACTATTGTCAAGACAAAGACAGAAATGAACACTGATACTCATTCAATTCTATTTCTACTTGTTGGTTTTGTTTTGTTTAAGACCCCAGCCCATGCAATGTTGATTCAGGGTGGGTCGTCCTACTTGAGTTAACCTAATCTAGAAACTCACAGACATGCCCAGAGGTCTACTGCCTGCTTCTAAGTCTGTCAAATTTTGACATCAATATTAATAATAATTAATATTATCATAGGCATAATCCCACTGATGAGTCCCTGTCACTATCTCAGAATCCTGCCCCAAAGACCCTGATACCATCACACACCTGATTAGATTTCAATATAGGAGTTTAGGAACAGATATATGAGGCATATTTCTACATCTCAACATTTTAAAGGTTTCTATGGCTTAAGTTCTGTCTACAGTCTTAAGAAACCAAGAACTCCTCAGATCATATTTCATCCAACTGTCATGCATGAAATTAATCGTAATTGCTGAAGTAATCCAGAGGGCCTAGAAAAGGCAATATGGATACAGGCAGACTCCAGATCTCCTGAGTCACAGAGATGTTCATATATAGTACGTATGCCAACCCAAAGACATGGTGCCCAGGATTTAGGAAGAAAATATTTCAAATTAGAGTTTATTTATTTATTTAATATTTTTTGTTTTGCAAACTCCTCAAGAGCACATGACTGCCTCATTGGATGAACCATATTTTTACCTTTGACTTCAACTAACTTGACCATGACCTGTCAAGGAGCCAATGGGCCAGTTGACTACAAATGAGTTTGCCTTTCATGCCATGTTGTTCCGTCCGCTGGCAACAAAAAGGATTCCAGGTCATTCCAATTTATTCAATTAATTTCAGAGATGAAATTATCCTGCCCAGTAACTAGATTGCTAATGCCATTTATTGTAATGGTTCGGTTCAGGTTTGCTGGTTGGAAAATAAACGCCTTCATTTCAATATTTGCCTTTTGGCTGCAGCCCATAAGCTTGTCATATGCCATGACCTCATTACCACCACAGCTTAATTGTAAGTTAATGTGCTCCTAGTTGTGTGTGTGTGTGTGTGTGTGTGTGTGAGAGAGAGAGAGAGAGAGAGAGAGAGAGAGAGAGAGAGAGAGAGAGAGAGAGAGAGAGAAGCTTCTATCTTACTGCCTAGTTGTTCTCCTGACTTATCCCCCTGAGCTGATATTTCTGACAGATGGATTAGCTGGCATGATAGAGCCCATACTTCTGGGCACTTTGATCATACAAAATTGAACTGATTTTTATTTTTAAACTGAAAGTAGGGGGCGGGATCTTGACCTGCTAGGGAATGACTGTGATTTCAGATTTGTGGAGGTACACAACATCTGTAATCAGAAGGGGTGGCCAGGGCTTGGGGTGGGACAATGGCTGGGACAATGGAACCTCTACAGAATCAGAAGCAGAATTAAAATCTGCATGTGAATAGCTTTCCAGCCAGTCGTGAACAGATTCATTTGTCACATCCTGGGTACATAAAGCTTATTTCAGAGTAAATTCTGGGGAGCGTTCGACCTGATTGAATCCGCCCAGAGCTTCTGTTAATATATTTGTTCTAGTCAGTTACACTCAACAGCTGTTTAGACAGAATATCACTTTTCCGTCTTATTCGTGGTAATGCAGTCCCCCCTTTAATCTCCTCTCGGTTTCCCATTAAGTCGTGATGCTCGCTTCAGAGAAGCTGAATCAGTTTCAGATTAACAGATGAACTGTTGCTCACGCCATCGAGAACTGTGCATCTACCTTGTGCCCGTCTCTTAAATCACTCACTTGGCAAGGAACAGGACACTTGGGCACTCCTGAGCATCCCATCCAAGAGCCCTCATTAGGAGATGAAGCGACCAGCAAGACAGCTAATGGGAATCATTTGTGACGAAGAAGCGAGGCTACGTTTATAGAATCACTACAAGTGAGCATTGGGTTTAGGAGCGAAAGGAGAGTCCTAGGGGATCTGCATCATGCAAACACCCATGACATACCTTGTGGAGTACATGTCAGACTATATGTGTGAGACAGTGAATTTGTATCTGATTGGGCAGTGTAATAAAAGGCAGAGTGTATCAGGAAAAAAAGAATGAAGAGCTACAAGTAAGAGGAAGGGGAAAATGAAAGAAGCAAGGAAAGGGAGAAGAGGAGAGGAAAGAAAAATAAAGCAGTCTGGTTTTTTTTGTTTTGTTTTGTTTTTTGTTTTTTTATCTTCTATAACCATGGGGATATCCTCAAGACACACCATCCATTTGAGGTTGAATGAAGCTGGCTGGTATAGTTTTAAACTAGATTTCAAATGAAAGTTTCTAGTCTTTTAAATGTTCTTCAACATCACTTTTTTCCTACTCTAAGCCCAAGTTAATAATGCCTGTATATTGTTACCAAAATCCTCTTTTTTAGACATCCCATTACCATCACAGACAGAGCAACAAAGCAGGCACAAGCATTTGGGAAGCACAGACACCAAGCTTCGGGCTAGAACAGGATCCCATAAATGCTATCAGGGCTAGATGGTAAACTTTGGGCCCCTAAGGTGACTGCCACTGCTAGGAAGTCTCAGGACACAGTGAATGCAACCACTGATAACACATCAGCAAACTGTCAGGAGCTTCTGACAGTAAAACTTTCTTGATAAAACAAACAAGCAGTGAAGTGGATTGGACATGAAGATGTGATTTCCAGTCGGAGAGACTAGCCCCTTTCCACAAGGCAGCAACAGCAGGGAGATGCTGAAAACTGGGTTGGGAGGGGCCTTCTGTGCCTGTTCATGGAGGGATCTAGCCATCCTCTCCTTCATCCTGACTCACTTCCCTTCTGGTGCGTTGCCTGCAGTTCCTTACAGAAGGAAATGGAGTCAATGTATCACGGAGACGGAGATACTTACATCATTGTTGATCGTAGCACTATTCACAGTGGCTAAGTTATAGAAATAACCGAAGTGTCCATCGACAGAGGAATGGGTGGTACATGTGCATGATGGAATTTTTTTTTCAGCCATACAGATTTTCATTCGTAGGACAAAGAATGGAGCTGGAGATGATCATATTAAGTGAATTGTAAATCTCAGGAAGACAAAGGTGCCACGTTCTTCTCAGTTAGAGATACATAAAACTCTGTATTTACAGATGACAGGAAGTGAAGCTGTCTAGGGGAACGAAGGGTACAAGAAAGAGGCAGGATAGAGGGTGTCTAAGCAGGTGTAGGGAGTTCTGCTCTGGATAGATTGTATATTAACCTGTGTGTGAGCATGACCTTATATAATCCAGTTCAGGGCAATTAAAAAAAAGTAACAAGGGTAGAAATGTCATTCAAAGATGCAGTCACTCCTTGTGTGGACTCCAAAATCCATACATAAATGTGAGCTGCAGTTAAGGCTGAATTTGTTTCACCTTTTCTCCCCTCAAAAGATTGTCCTTGTAGCATCCTTCTAATGAAGCCATCTTGTCCTGTACACTATCATCTGACTTATAAGAAGCCATCTGTTGGCATGCAAGTTTATTTGGGATCCAGGAGAGGAGGAGACACCTCTCTACCTTCCACGGCGTCTGAATCTTAGTGCGGCTAAGCATCATCCACAGTCATTTTAAAAGGGAACAGTGAAATTCCGTTTATATCCTGGTACAGTTTTATAAACTAACTCCACATTGGATGGTTACTGTGAGTTATCTGAAGGAGTTAACCACCCCTCGGCTGACGACAATCCTGGTTAAGTGAGTGTTGTCAGAGAGGCAGTGGAGAGGGACAGGAAGTCCACTAATCCTGGACCATTCGGAGGAAGTTCTTGCATCCTGATTAAAATGGCTGCTTAAGAAGGACCCCTGTGGAGGCGCACGCCTTTAATCCCAGCACTTAGGAGGCAGAGGCAGGTAGATCTCTGAGTTCAAGGCCAGCCTGGGCTACAGAGTGAGTTCCAGGACTGCCAGGGCTATACAGAGAAACCCTGTCTCAAAAAAACAAAAACAAAAAACAAAAAACAAAAAAACAAAAAGAAGGACCCTGTGTAACTGTTTTTTATTCTGTCATATTTGTGTACTCCTGTAGACAGGTATGCAAATGGAGGCCAGAGGTCTACCTTAGTTTTCTTCCACAGATCAACTTTTTTTTTTTTTGAGGCAGAATCTCTCACTAGGACATTGGCATTCCTGGCTTAAGGAGGATAGTGGGCCAGTAAATCAGACAAATCTGTTTGTCTCCCCAACACTGGGATGATGAGTCTGAGCCACCATACCTATCATTTTTAGTGGATACCTCTGGTCTCCATGCATGATTTGTTCAATACACAGTTCCACACACAGACCAGGGGTCTTTTCAAGCCACCAGAGCCACACAGGGAAATGCAGAAGGAAGCTGTGAGCAATGACCACCACTGCTGTCTCCACAAAAGAAGGGAAAAGACAGAGCAGGCAGGCTTAAGATTGGCTGGTTTGGGTCATGTCATTGGTCTCTGGGACTCAGGGCTTGCATGTGTAGTTGGTTAGTACCTGGCCATAGGCTGAAAGGGTAGATGAACAGATGGAGGGCTGAATGTGAGAGCCCTGCAGATGAGCCGGATGGTTCCCTTGGGAAAATCCTGAATGGGAATTGGCTTGCATCTGGAAGGTGCCCTCATGGGTAATATATTTGCCATGTCTAGGAACTGACTGAAGTCCCAGTAAAGAAGGGAGATATGGCTGTGAGCTTGGACGATGCTTTAGGAGGTTTAGGCTATCCCCAAGAGAGAGGGGAAGAAAGTGGACAACAAAACAAGCTCCAACCTAATCTTGGGCAGAAAGTGATTTCCTATATGGTTCAAGTGAATGGGGGGAACAGAGAGTATGGAAGGGTGGACAGAAACAGCCAAGGCCTTGAAATCTAACACACTGACTAGTGGTCCTCGCTAGTGTTGTTGAGTATGGCTGTATCTTTGGATTGTTTATTTGGTTGGTTTGTTTGTGTGTTTGTTTGTTTGTGTTTTTCTTATTGCTGTGATAAAATTAGGGAAACAGTAACTTAGGGAGACTAGGTTTATTCTGGCTCACAGCTCCAAGGGTAGAGTCCATTAGGACAAGAATCTTGAAGTGGCTGGTCACATGGCATCCAGAATCAGGAAGCAGAGAGAGATGGGTGCATACTATGCCACTCAGCTCTATCTCTATTCTCCACTGAACACACTTCAGGATTGAAGCTAGGGAATGACACCACCCACAGTGGGCAGGACTTCAGACCTCAATGAACACAGTGAAGACCATCCCCCATGGATACTCCCAGAGTCCCATCTCCCGAGGTGATTTTGGATTGTCAAATTTGCAACAGTAACCACCACAGGCTGTGTGGCTGTGTGGCTGTGTGGAGAACTTCCACCTGAAAGAAACCGAATGAAATCCAGGAATTTGGGAGTTTCAGTTTTCCCTTAGCTTAGTTGAACTTAGTTTAGCTTACAGTGAAGCATCTAGAGAGATAGAGTCCTGTAACCGTCCTGGAGGACTTTGAGGAGATGGAAGCTTTTTCCTCAGGATATCTGAGAAGCATTGTTAGGAAGACAATGGATCTCAGTGTGTAGCAGCTTCTTGCTACAGTGCAGGAAAGCAATGAGGTGTCTTAGCAAGCTGTGGAGGAGGGAGGACCTGGCCTCCCGATAGGAAAAGAAGATGGGGATTTGGGGGCTCTCACTATCGATTCCATAAATCTGATAAGCTGAAGTAGCTCTAGTTGATGGGTTCACAGTCGTAACATACATAGGTAGGGCTGAATATAATTCAAGGTGGAATATATGTGGAATATACATGTGCCTCATATGTGAGCTTTCCCATCCAGAATGATCTTGTGTGCCCCTCTGATCAAGACATCTCATCCTGCGCACCGCTGTCTTGATTTATGCAAAGCCATCTGTTTCCATGCAGGTTTTATTTGGGATCCAGGAAGGGAGATACACATGCACCACCTGTCTTTGCACAAAACACTTCCAGGACAATCTTGTTTGGTCTTTATAACCATAATGTCAAAAGAGACCGCAGAGGTGACTAAAGGCAACTTGCACATGGTGCCCGGGGACTAGATTACTAACCCTTCTGTGGGTGTGAATCTCACTGGCACACTTGGCTCCCAGAAATTCCTGGGCTCACCCTGAGCACCTGAATCTGCGTGGTGACCTGGTGCTTTCTGATGATGAGGTGGAGGAAAGAGGGGACCGGAGAGCTGAGAAACATGTCCCTGGAGACATCCACTCCTCTCACAGAAACCGTACTTATTACCAAAGCCCTAATTTTTGCTGAGTAGGCATCTGCTCCCCCACAGAGCACTGACCAAGAAGAAAAGGGGGCCCACAAAGTGGTGTGGCTCTCTTGCCATTTAAGGTCCCTAGGGAAAGGGAGACATCGGCAGGGATGAAGGAGACTTAACAAGAGAACCTCCTTTTCTGGCCTTTTTGTTTCCCTTGTTTTCTCTCCCCTAGCCTTTTTGTTCATATGCTTTGTTTTAAGTTGGTTTAGGACAAGGTCCTGCTATGTAGCCATGACCAGCGCCAAACTGTCCTCAATCCCCCTCCCTCACCCGCCCCATGCCAGGCTTGCAGGCGTGGACCACTCTGCCTAAGTCCTCCTTTCCCCTATTAAGTAATTTTTTTGTTTTACAAGCATACTTATTGCTATGAATTGAAAAACCAATCCTTTGGTTTGTTGGATCTCCGTGGAGACATGCACAGTTCTAAAATTAAATGTGCTCTTCTACACTGTCTGGGGAAGGAGGTATTTCTCAGCCAAACCATAAGAAAGGAAAGCTAATCTCCTGCATTTGCTTGCCCACATCTCAATATGCTTGTCTTTAGAATTACACACCGGCACAGTACTGTTGAATGGTACGAAGGCAGTGGTAGATAGTACAGGAAGGCAGATATCTGGACCTACGACTTCAGGAAGATGGCCTCCTTTCGTTGCACCTAAGTTTATTCACCTGAATAATGGGGCCAATAGCACTGCCTGCACTTCCGAAGTTCCTTGTGTAGTTACGAAGATAATGTGCAGACAGGCCTTTTGCCTACTTCCCACCACATTAATGCCATTTATTTTATTATCAGTTTTATTATCATTACTGTTATGCCCCAGCGGGGCAAAGTTTACTCTTTGGACTAAGAACAACCCCCCGCCCCCGCAATTCTAGAGCACTTTACATCTGGGGCATTGTACAAGGAACTGGAGCCATCTCTTGCTTTTTTGAGTTCAACTGTGGAGGCCACAGGAGGCCTCTTCTGAGAGATGCCAAAAGGAGAAAAATGGAGATGCCAGCTTCCACAAACGTTATCCCCGTCCCTGCAGAATCGTGACGTCTCTGATCTCTCCAGTGTTGACTGCAGGATATTTATTATTCAGCGATAATAATAAATCGCTGCTTATAAAATCCAGGGAATCGAGTGTCGCGAAGGGGAGGAAGGGGAGAGCCGCCAGAGTCAGAGGTCCAGCCAGGCCCAGGCTATTAATCATCGCCCTCCATTATTTCTCGAAGATTCATTCATTGTTCCATAGGTACCTAGAGGGTCAATTAGAGACCACAGACAGGCTTTTTCAAAGACACAGGAGGGTCAATTAGGCCCTCCTTATAATTTTCTGCTTTACCAGCAAATGCCAGCCTATTGCACATCAGAGTCAGGGAGCTCAGAAATAAGCATGGTATTTTCCCCTCCTCCTTTGGAGAGAAAGAGGAGCCCAACAAGAAGAAATGGAGGTGGGTAGTAACTGGTCGGTCACACACAGCTCATAGGCAGTCAGGCTATGGGTCAGTGGAAGCCAAAGGGATTTGGTGGCCAACCCTGACTTGTGAGGAACAAAGTTCTTGTGGGGTCAGAGCCTCCAGAATGGTCAGGGACCTTCCATGATAGAAGGCTCTCGTCCCTTATTAGAGGCGGTTCATTTATCTTAGGTGCCATCTTAACCGTGCAGGCATGAGAGTACAATTATAAGCTATAACAAATAGTATAAATAGTACTGAACCGGTGGTGATTTGAGTCAAGAGAGACTGGCCTGACCTGGGCTTGAGTCTCGGTGCCCACCATAGCCGCTCTTCGTGTTTAGGAAGAATTTGGCCAATGTCAGGCACATACTATTTTCCACTATTTTCTCATGGTTCTCCCTGAGGTTGGCAGTGTATTTACATTTTGCCACAGATTACAATAAAATGGAAGAAAAAAATTGTTCCTAGTAAGGACTCGATGAAGGGCTAGGACTGTGTCTTAGTGGTAGAGCACATGGCTAGCGTGTGTGAGGTACTGGGTTTGATTCCCCAGCACAAAGAGAAAGGCAGGGGAGAACATGGAAGAGAGAATATTGCAAGGTTAGCACCCCCATCTACTGCTTTTCCAAGTACGAGATTACACATTGATTCTGCCCATTCCCCAACATTCAGTCTTGTTAACAGGATGAAGGAGCTGTTGTACATCACTGTCCTCTTTCTCCTCCCCCCATCATCACCCTTACTTTTGACCTTGAGATCTTCTTGTTCTGATGCTCCTTCACACAGAATCTTGAACTCAAAGAGAAATACTCTTTACATATGAGCTACCAATGCCAGCTTGAGTGATTTCCCCAGTCCATGCCTCACTGCCGCCCCCCCCCATGCCCAGGGTATCAGTCATTGCTTCTTGCTTCTCTGGTTTAAAAATCACTCGCCACCTGTTTGAGCACTGACTCTGTGCAGCACCATTGTAGGTGATGGAGATCCAATTCTAAACAAAAGAGGTGAAACTCAGCATTCAATATTTTCAGAATGTGGGAGCCTTCTGCATGCTGGGCCTGCTACACTTGGAGTCATTTGTCAGTAATGAATTACCAAGAAAGGAATCAATGACAGAAGCTGAAGGGTCTAGCCTGGTGTCAAGTGGAGCCATGGTCAAAACTTCCAGACTGTCCCTACCCCTTTTTTCATTATTGGGAGAAAGAGATACACATGTATATTTCTCTAGGATTGTGATTTGGAAAAGGCTGTGCACACAGTAGGCCCGCCTTAAGTGCTTGCTGACTCAGGGAGTGGATATGGACTGTGATTCTGCCTGACCTCCATCCCTGACTTTGGGGATGTTTTCCTCCTGCAGCAGCACTGGCCCCAGGCTGCTGCCCCTGTCCTCCCTTCTGATCTCTGGATAATGGACAACCTGATGTCCCCTGCCTTGGGGTCTACATCTTCACCTCCATCTCCTAGCCTAGATGGTCACAACTTCCGGCTCATGGAGGTCTTTTGCTGACCTACTGAAGAATCTTTCACAGTGTATTGTTATTGTACGTGTGTGTGTGTGACGTGTGGTGAGGGAGGCCATGCTGCCACACGAGTGGCAAGGTCAGAGGGCAACTTGAAGGGATCTTTTTTTGTCTTTCTGCATGCTGCTTCCAAGGATGGAACTTGGGTCATCAGGCTTGGATGGCAAATTCTTCATGGCTGAGCCATCTAGCCTGCCCAGATTTTTCTTAGGAAAATGAATGAATTGCTAGTATCTTAGACTTTATAACAGAACTAGGATTCCACACTTCTCTTGAAAAGGCCTGATGAGATGTGGCTGACCTTTCAGTTTGATACTAGTTGGGTGAGCTTGAGCAGCCCCCGCCCCTGTCTAGCCAGACATGTGGCTAGACATGTGCCTTCTGGTTTTCTGTACCATGTCAGACCTACTTCCCTCTTGTCTGCGTGGCCTCTTGGCAGGAGAATGTGTAGTAATCCATGGGTATTCCTACTCATAGCAAGCTGTAATCACATCTTCTAGGCTCCCTCCATACCAATCTCCAGTTCACTGAGCTGGCTTCTGCCTTGATTACCTTTCTCTGGGCTCATCCTGAGTTTACTTTGAACATCTGGGGCTTTGTATCAAATTGTGCATTCCTCTGCCTGAAATGTTCTATGCTGCAGTCCCTCCAAAGACTTGCTTTCTTCTTATGTACTCCTCCTCTTCCTTCTCCTCCTCTTTTACCACCTCATCCTCTTCTTCCTCTTCTTCCTCCTTCTCCTCCTTCTCCTCCTCCTCCTCCAGACTGAGTCAGACAGGTTGGCATTCTCTGTTGTCCCTACAGTAAACTTTCCAGCCACAAGACCATGTGATATCTGTTTACTAACCTGCTGGGCATCACACATTGGCACCCCAAGCTCTAAGGCCATTCTGCTCATGGTCATATCCTGAGCATGTGTGTGACAAGGGTTACAGTTGAGTCTGGCAGGAGCCCAGCATGGGAGAAGTAAAGTGGGAGAGAAGAGGAGTCAGGAGCTAGAGCAGAAGTCTCCTGGCACCTCCCAAGTCCCAGCCTATTATAGATCCTCCCTTCATGGGAAAGTCATCACCAGGAGTGTTTAGGAATATTGTGACATCTGACATAATAATGGGACTGGACCATTTTGGAAGTGTCTCTCTGTCTTCAGCAAAGAAAGAAGGCACCAGCTAAGCTGTTGAGCAAAATGAGAGTAAATGGGAACCGAGACCAGAGCCAAGGCCACGTGTAGCCAAGACATGAGTGTCAACAGAAGGGGGGAGGATGTCAAGAGCAGCGTCCTCAGCTGTGGAAGACATTCTCCAGATAATAATGAGTGGAAATGACTTCACCCACTTCCCCTTCCTCCCAAGGATCCTTGCATCACCTTGCATCTAGCAACACCTGTCACATGTGTCAGGGAGCAAGGGCTCTGGGAGCAGCGTGGTCAGCAAATACCATGATTCGTCATGTGTGTCTATTTTGTGTATTCCACAAAGATTTCCTTTTTCTTCTTTCTTGAATCTCTCTCCTTGAGGGAAGCCCACTTCTGGCATGAGCTTCTTGATAGAGTATTCTAACTAATGGCTTTAGTCATATGAATATGGACAGGAAGGTCCTCAGCCCATCCACCTCCCAGACCCTGAGTGAATAGACACAAACCACAAATTCCAGCCAATTTGCTCTCTTTCCTCGGTGTTTGGCATGGCTTACAGTCTGATGCAGGAAGTCCAGTTCCCAGTTTCTTCCCAAAGCTACAGATTTCTGTTTTGTCTGAAATAACTCAGGTCTCAGGAGTTTGCTGTTACATTGCTTCAGAGAAATGAGTAAGTGGTAGTCTTTTTTTTTTTTTGGTATAATTTGGTTATAAGTAGGAACTTTACAAAGCCACTCCTCTGTTCCTTCTCTCTATAGTTTGACAGATTATATGATGTGGGATGATATTTTTATACACAAATATCCACAGAGCTTTTCTGCAAAGTAACATAGAAGAAAGCAAATTGTTTTGGTAGCCTGAGTCCTCAGTGCTGTTGGGATATGAGGATGTCCCCACTCGATTTTTGATTTTATGAAACACCTGGCATAGGAAGGGAATTTTACTAGCTACTACTGGACTGAACTCACTCCTGTCTAGAATATCACCACTATCATGGAAAATAACAGTGATAAGTTCTGTTTTGGAACCAACCTTTTCTAACTAAAAAGAATGGAGCTCTGGCGATTGGAGTATGAGGTCAGGAGTTTTATGCTCTGCAGGTACAGTGATTGTGAAAGCTAATAAAAAAAAAGCAGAAGAGAAGTTCTACTTAGGGTTCTTTAAGCTGGAGTTCTTGCTTGCTACTGTGTTTGTGCGCTATCAGTGCGTAACAAATCAACACACACTTCACACTCTAGCCCATACTCCCTTAATGGCTGCAGTTCTGTAGGTTGAAAGTGGGAACCCGTTATAACTATGCTATCATCTCTGAACCTCAGGAAGGCCATAGGGCGTCAGCTGGAGCTGCACTCCTGTCTGCGGACACTGGAGGGAAATCCACTGCCACATTCATTCAAGGCATTGGCAGAATTTAGTTCCTTAAAGCTACAAGACTGAGGCTTGAAGTTCCTCTTCAGTCATAGCAGGTGGCTGCCTTCTGCTACTGGAGGCCACCCACCCATATCCCTTGACACTCCAGGAGAAGCAACAGAGACCTGGAAATGAAGTCCCTTTGATATACGATTCTTTCTTGTGGTTTGAATCTCCCTCACTTTCTCAACGCTGCTGTCTGAACACAAATAGAGGGACTTACATGATCTGGACATAGGGTTGGGAGCTTTTGTTAGCTTATGTAAAATCTACTTAGAACAATGCACTGACAGATCAGTGTCTGGGAGAAGCCATGTGTACACCCTGGAACTTAGAGTTTCACCCACAAAAGCTATGTGTGTATGTTTATCTCTGTGTGGGGTGTGTGTGTGTGTGTGTGTGTGTGTGTGTGTGTGTGCATGTGCATTGTGTAGTGTGCATGTGCACTGTGTAGTGTGCATGTGTGTGTACATGCATGTGTGTAGTGTGTGTGGTGTGTGTAGTGTGTGTGGTGTGTGTAGTGTGTGCGTGTGTGTATAGTGTATATGATGTATGTAATGTGATACATGTGTAGTGTATATGTATGTGTATAGTATATGCATGTGTGTAGTGTGTGTGTATGTATATGCATGTGTGTAGCGTGTGTATGTGTGTGTGTGTGTATTCAGTGTGTGTAGGCGTGCAGGGGCATGTATGTGCATGTGTCTGTAAAAGCCAGAGGACAGTTTTTGATGTCCTTCCTCTGGAGCCAGCCACCTTGAATTTTGAGGCAGGATCTAGTACCTGGAGCTCACTAATCAGCTAGTCTGATCACCAGCCATCTCCAGAGACCCTCCTATTCCCACCTTACTAGTACTGGAATTACAAGTGGGTACCACTATGCCTGGGACCTAACTCTGCACTTGCCAGGCAAACACTTTACTGATTAACACACCTCCTTGGCCCTAACTTAATTTTAAATAACAAAGCAAAGCCTAGAATTTTCAGATCCAGGAAATGAAGGAGGTTGTTATACTTGAAGAAGATGTCCTGCAAGGGCGCTTAGGGAGAGCACCCAAAATGTAATCAGAGCCCTGATAGTGGTCAGACCATCAGTGGTGAGCCCCACATATGATCCTGAGTGAAAAAGTAGAAAAGGACACGGGGAAAGGAAAGGTGATTCTGTGGCCATGAGCTTCGCTTCAGTTAGAGACACGGCTGAGATATAAATGGTCAGTCTCTCTTGTGGCTGAATTCAACACACTGTCTTCTCTGTGCCACAGAGATCCCCACTTGGAATGATAATACTGAGGATTGCTGGGACCATCGAGTAAGGGGATGTCACTTGTTAGCTCTGTGGTGATGAAGACAGGCTTTCCACAGAAGCCCCCCCCCCCCAGCTTCCTTTTCTGCTGTGCTGTTAGGCATGGAACAGTGTGAGGCAGGAGAAAAAACAAGCCTGGAGAGGCTTGGTGTGCGACCTCCACCATGTCACCCTTGTACAGTGTTCTTCTGAGATACAGCTTCATCTTAGACTCCCCCTCCCCCACAATTATGCTTGAACTCCCAGTGCAGCCGGGTGACATCAGTGTGAGAACTGACACATTCATCCCACACCCATTCATTCACACCCAGGAGTGGAGGTGCCTCTCCTTTGTTCTCTTCCATACAGGACCAAGCTGGCCTGGAGGGAATGCTCCAGGCATCCAAAGTGCTTGAGAGTGAGTCTGAGCTTAGAAATTCCTTAAGTTAGGTGTGCACCCCCCCCAATCAGGGGAGCATGTGACCAAGGAGAACTGTGAACACAGCACCCCCTCCACACACACACACACACACACACACACAAAATAAAAAACCCTAAGCTTACTTAAAACATGTGACGGTTTTGCAGTTTGCTTTGCAAATTCACGGCAGAACTCTGGACTGAGATCTTTACAGACAATGCCTTTTTGTAATGCCAAAAGGTCTACCCAGGCATTCCACTTGCCCCCTCCCCCAGCAGGTGGCCCATGAGAGATGTATCATGAGCTCCCATCATAAAGATCTGACACCACGCATAGCTTTTTAACTATGGACCTAGCGAGTCCCCACATGCCTTTTTAGTTCATCTAAATCCATAGATCCTCAGCCAGCTCACCTTTAAGGGGAGGAGCTTGGAGTCATGACCATTGGCTGGGAGATGACCATATGAGTGGAAACTGACTCTTCAGCATCCTAACACAAGAGCAGGGACCTGTGCTGGGCTCAAAGTCCTCCCATTTAAAACCTCACAACATGAGAGTCCCCGGACAAGGAGCCACAATTGGTTAATTACAGGAAGACAACCCCACACACTCAAAGGCTCCTCTTGCTTCTCACCCTACCACGTGCCTCCAAATCCTTCAGAGGAGGATTACAGATGTTTTCTCCACACACCTCCCCCCAATTCCTCCCTCTATCTTTCTTTTTTCTCTGCACCCTCTGCACTCCACACTTCAAGCTAAATATAATGTATCTGATTTCCCACCATACATACTAATCAGGATTGAAAGTTGTCTTCTGGGGCTTTAAAAAGCTAGCCAAGAGCAGTGCGATTTCTCCAAAAGGATGTCTGCAATCAAGATGATTACATGGGAAAATAAATCATAATTTATATTGCTGAAAATGTCATTTGCAAAAAAAAAAAAAACCACTCTGACAATGCCTTCCTCGGTCTACTTCTCTGTGTGGGATAAATGCTGCCCTTTTGTAACTCCCCCTCTTTCCTTATTTATTTATTTCCTTTTAACACTCTGAATACCTCAGAAGCAGTTGCCTTCTCGGGGAGGCAGGAGGTTGTTGGGGAATACAACTGACAAGCTGGAAAGACCTAAATTGAACAATATGGATTCATGTGAGAGAGAGAGAGAGCAAGGGTGTTCTGTATTCAGGATGCACGTGCATACATGCGTACATCTTACTATTGAAAAAGAACTTCAAGCTGAACTCTGAAACCAAAGGCTCTCATCCACCCACATGCCTTTAGAGTGAATAAACATACCAAGTTATCTAAGAGAACTGGTTAGTGATCAGACTTGCTAGTCTCCCTTGGAATTAAGAACTAGCTCTAGTTTTACCTTGGTTGACAAATGTCAGGTACACAGGAGCACCCATAGTTAACACTCGAGGCTGACTAAAAGTGGGCCCCAGTTCTCACCCCCCTTCATCACGGGAATACCCCTTGAAGTGTAGAGTAACATCTTGCCCTAAAGAGCCCTCGAACCTTAACCCATCAGTGACCTTTTACCAACAGAGAGCAAACATAACTCAGGTGAGAACTTGAAAGGTGTCTGAGATGTTGGTGGCAAACATCTGTAATTCCTATACCAGAGAAAATTAGAAGTTCAGGGTCAACTGGGCTACATACGTAAAAAGACATTGTTTCTGTCCCACTCCACCCCCACCCCACCTCCACCCTTCCAAAAAAAAGCAGCAAGGAAGAAGGGAATATAACTGTCTCTGTATTGGTGCTCTTCCACAGGCTTTGCTTGAAACGTATCTAAAGCTCTGGTGTGAACAAGACTAGCAGGTACCGCAAGCAACAACTAAGACTTAAAAGTGGAGTTGCCTCCCTGAAGCCTGCTAAGATCAGGCATTGCAGACCTGGTAGAACCAGAGGCTAAATTCTGGCAACTGTTTTTCACATTCTGGGGTAATTTCTTACACAGTAGAAGTTGGTTAGGATGCAAGGAGGGGAGCAAGGAAACAGAGAACAAGGAGCCAATTGTTTCCTCCTCATTATCATATTCAACTGGACCTTTTGCAGGCACCCCGTGAAACTCTCAGACATCAGATGTCTTCCTCCATTGCCATCCACCTTAGTTGGAGTCTTACGCTGAACACAGGACCTAGACTGGCTGATCGAGGAGCCCCAGGGATTCCCCCTGTCTTTGTTTCCTTTGTGATCAGACTGCAGCTGCACTCTGCCACATCTGGCCTGGATGCTGATGCTGGGGTTCTAAACCGTGGTCCTTACACACATGAAGCAAGCACCTTAACCTGTGGAGCCACCTCCTCACAGTCTTAGGCCATCCCATGCATCAAATGAAACCTTTGGTGCCAGAGCTCTTAGTTGTTATGGAATTGGGGGCAGGTGATGTTCTGAAGCAGAAGAGAGGTACACTCTGCCTGCCTGGGATCCATAGATCCCCTCGCCCACAACTTCCAGGACATGATCCCCAATAGGACAGGCACCAAAGTGGATCTTCCTACTTCCTCCTTGTGTTCCTGGGGTGGGGGAAGATGGGCCGTGAGTAGGCACCAACCGAATGAGGAAGGAGCAGATTGCTATCAACTCTTTATTGTATTCATCCATCAGAGGAGGCAGAGCTGTGGAAGGTTTCCACTGGGGAACTGAGTGGAAGGGGTTCTGTCTCTGTGGCAGGGAGAGGGTACCAGGAGGAACAATGTCGAGAATGAATAGGATGCTAACTCTACCAGAGTTGTAACAGGTTAAATGCACACTTACTATGGACTTCCCGTGTGCCAGGCTCTGGACTAAAACAACACATTACCTCATGATCCTATATCATGAAGACACCGAGGTTTACAGTGGACTTCTGATTATTCCTGACACGACACTCATGTGGGTGAAGAGCCTGGCTGGAGTTCGCATCACCTCCTGGTCCTTTGTAAAGGCTTTACCAGCCACAAGAGGTGTTCTATACCAGGGAAGAGGGGCCCATTCTGTTATGAGAGGTTCAAAGGCTCATTACTGTCTCCCGTCCATGCACATAAGGGTTTATCTGACACACACAGTATGATGATATAGGAGAATGAACTGACTGTTCTCACTGGCTCTGGAAAGTTCCACCTGGCCCAAGCCAACTTATTCTTTGTATAGAAGGAAGGAAGGAAGGAAGGAGGGAGGGAAGCATGGAGGAAGGGAGGGAAGAGAGAGGGAGAGAAAGAGAGAGAGAGGGGGGGGCAGGCAGGCAGGCAGGCCAATGAAGTCCTGCAGGAAAGAACATTTACCAGCCAAGCCTCCAGCAGGGCAGCCTCTGCCAGGCCCATAACCATGCCCAAGTAATCATGTGGCCAGCCTGCTGTACATCCCACTTCAGATGAAACAGAAATGAGCCAACTGCCTCTGCTTTCCAGTGACTCATTAGGGGTCTATGAGGTTGATTCTTCATTGTATTTAATGGGAAATGAACTGCCCCATTCAATCTTAGGCCCCACAGAGCTAGTACGGTAAAACCTACTAGATGCAAGGAGCATGGTGAGACTTAAATCTTACAGAATTACTTTAATATCCCCAAATTAACATTGTTGTTGTGGTTTTAAATATATTTTTATTAATTCTTTGAGAATCCCATGCACATATACAATGTATTTTGAATTCAACCCCCCACTTCTCCACCAACTCCTTTCGGAACCCCCAGTTTATGTCCTCTTTTTCTTTTTTTTTTTTATAACTCACTGAGTTCAATTTGTGCCGCCCATGGACTCATGGGTATGGGACCATGTGATGGATAGTTTTAATTATCAGCTTGACATAACCTGGAATCACCTGGGAAGAGAGTTTCAGTGAGGGATTCTCTGCATTGAGTTGGTTTGTGGGCACGTCTATGGGGGACTATCTTAATTAAGTCAGCTGATGTGTGAAGACCAAGTCCACTGTGGGCAACAACATTCCCTAGGCAGAGGGTCCTTAATTATATTAAGAGTGGAGAAATTGGTCTGAGCACGAGCAAGCAAGCAAGCATACATACATGTTTCTCTCTGTGTGTTCCTGACTGTGGATACAATATGACCAGTTGTTTAAGGTTCCCGACACCTTGACTTGCCTGTTATAATGGAACTGTAACTTGGAGCTGTAGGCTAGGGTAAAACCTTTCACCCATTTCTTCTTTTGTGGTGGTATTTCATCACAGCTGCAGAGATGAAACTAGAACAATTACTTTCTATTACAGGTTTTAAAAAAATGAAAAACCAGAACAACTACAACTATTCTTATGTGTGTGGGTACATATATAGGTATAGGTGTTTCCGTGTGTGAGCATGGGTATACATGGGTGTGCATGCACATGCACATGCATGTATGAGGCAGAGACAGGTTCAGGCATCATTGCATTAGAGCCCTCTACCTTGATTTTCTTCCCCCACTTAAAACAAGAGTCTTTCTCTAGGACCTGAGGCTTGTCCACTCTACAAAGCTGATGGGCCTGCTAAGCCCCGTGATTCTCCTGTCTCCGAATCTCCAGCAGTGAGATAACTGGCATAGCACCATCCGGGTGTTTTGCCTGGATTCTAGAGCTTGAGCTCAGCTTTGTATGTGCACAGAAAGCACTCTACTAACCGCACCACATCCCGAGGCTCAGATTGTACTCCCTTAAATGACGGGATAACCACCTGTTAGCATAAGATCAATACCAGTGTCTGCAGGTGTTTTCTTCCGTTGGTTCTCTCCTTGATTCAAATAAGCTTTAAAGACTGTCAGTGGAAGCCGTCAGCACCCCTTACGCCCTTGTATTTATACCCCAAGTCTTACTTTCACCTCCCAGCAGCCCTGTGAAAAGCTGAGTAACTGTGCTTGGCTTGTCCCTCTGGCTTGTGGCAGATGAGCCAGAGTAGTGAGATTGGATGCACCTGGTGTCTGCCTCCGAGACTGGCCCAATCCAGGAGGGTGGAACAAACCTCTGGGGGAGCCGTGGAATGCTCACTCTTGCAAAACACGGTCTGAAATGCCAAGAGATCTGGGGACTATTGAAAAGGGAGCAACATGAGCAGAAATGTGACTCTCTTTAAAAAAAATGTTGCTCCTACCTGGAAAAGTTACAAACAGAAAGCGTGCTTTTAAAATATAAACTATATATATATTTATAGTTTTATATGTGTGTGTATATATATATATATATATACATATATATATATATATAATAACAAATATGTCATATTTGTTTTGACACAGGGTCTCATGTAGCCAAAGATAGTTTCAAACTCACTGTGTAGAGATGAGCCTTGAACTCCCAATCCTTTATTTCCCAGTGCTGACATTATAGGGAAGCACCTCAATGCCAATCATGTGATAAACCTTTGGGGTACAAAATAATGGGTATTATCATTGTATTGTCTGCATTTGGTCCAATATCTCCTCCTCTATTTGGCCTCCATCTTACCTGTGTTCCTCCCCCCAAACAGTTCACCTTATTTCCCACCCGAGTCTCTCTGTGTAACACATATATGTGATTATATACATGTAAGTCTACATCCTACATCTGAGAGAAAACTGATCATTGCCTTCACCCCTCTTCCAAGCCTCTCTGGTTTCCAGTTTAAACAAGTCAACCTGTTGTCGCATTAAAGCCACATTTTTCATTTTTGGACCTTTCTGTTTTACTTCACGCCATTCCAGCCCAGAAAGCTACCGTTGAGTTTGTCGTAAGAATTACTGTTTCCGTCCCCCCTCATCCCCAGCAGGCTCTTCCATTCACTGTGTCTTCTAATTTATACCATACCTTTCGAGGAGCAGCTGGGAGAAGGGGGGGGCGGCAGCGGAGAAAATGTGAAATGTTAATGCTTCCTCTCCTAACTGCAGCGTTGTCAGCTCCGTTTTGTACATATATGATTATGAAGCAATTTGCATTAAATTTACACCTTTTCAAATTTTGAAAATTGCTTTGTTGAGAGAGAATCGCTGCACGTTCTCAATACCGGGCTGATTAATCACAGTTCTATGGAGGAGACATAACATTTTTATTAAACTCTCAGTGAGCAGGAAAATGAACACCTCCTGCAATAGCCATACTAATGTCATTAGTGAACATTTTCATTTACAAGAGGCCTCTCCCTCATCCCGGACCTTCCATCCTTCCCATATTGACCACAGCATCTCCTCTTGAGCGGGTGAGAAACCGTATTCGTAATGTCATGAAGCCTGTCCACAAGCTCCTTCTGCTAGTCGATGATCCATCTAGGTCTTTAATGGCCATCTCTTCCTCTTGCCACGTGAGACGCTTCACGCTACCTCTCTGAATTCCGTATGTGGTCAGAGAGGGTTTCCACCCTGAAGAGTCAGCGACAGGCGGGATTAAAACCCTGAAACACCCACGTGAGTAGAAGAATGAGGAGAAAAACCGTGCTTTGTTGGCTAATGCTTATGTGGTGTCTGTAGTGGAGGCTTCTGGTAAGGATGGAGCGCATAAACCACCAAGAGGAGCTTGTGGACCTGGACAGCTATATAGCAATTCAAAGATATGGGTCGTGGAGCAGATGATGAAGTGATTTGGTGCAAGCATGTGGGTACTGAGTTTATGTTCCCGGCACTCACCTGAAAAACCAGGTGTGATGGTGGATACTTATGATCCCCAAGCTACAGAGGCAGAGACAGAAGGATCCCTCAGGTTTGCTGGCCAGCCAGTCTAACTCAATGACAGCTTCTGCAAGAGACCCTGCCTAAAAAATAGGTGGAAAACAATTGGGAGAGACACCTGATGGAGGCCTCTGGCCTCGATATACACACCTCACCCTTTGCTCACTGGTTGCTGGTATTACATTTTAGTGTGCACCTTGTTTGGATGCAAATTGTTTAACTTGATTAATAACCTCTCTGACATTGGTCCTACTCTACTATGTTGAGTTATCGATAGCACCGGTGCCTCTCTTTGAATTCTAGGTGTCCTGAAAAGTGCATCCTACTGTTAAAAACATGCCCAAACTCATCAGTCTGAAGGCCCTGCGAGGTTAACATCAATAAGAAACTAGTCCACAAATACAAGAAAGTAAACATATTGAATAGTCTAGCAATAAGAGTGGAAGAGGGTTTGGAGAGTCAGGCATCTTCCATTGTAAGGGGGAGGTTGTCACCAGGCATAGCCACTTTGGAAAATCATTGGTGTTTGCTAGCCAAGTAATAAGCAACAGTTAATGCGGTCAGTGGGATAGATTAAGAATGTTGTAGCAAAGTATTCACAATGGCAAGAAACTCAAAACTCCTCTCTGCCACCCTCAGTAAGACAGTGGTGGCATACATATCCTCACCTTGGAGCAGTAGACAGCTGTGAGACTGAATGAGTTTCTATAGCCAGCATCAACACAGATGGATCTTTGAAACACATTCTACAAAATACGAGAAAAACAAGTTACGTGGGAAAATTAATACGGTATGGTTTGATTTACCAAGGTTGTAGAACCTTTAGGCAATAGATGCTGGCTAGTGGTCTCACATCGCTCAGGTCCAGCCTTGAAGTTTTATAACTGTCTCCAGTTCCTACTCTTGCTCAGCGACCAGGTAGCCTCATGCTCCCTCTGCCACACTTCCCCCACCACTAGGGAAGTGTCCCCTTGGCATCCAAGCCAAAATAAGCCCTCCCTCCCGGAAGTTGTGTCTTATCAGGTATTTTCTTACTGCAAAGTTCATCTCACCATTTCCTGGCCAGTCCTGGGCACTGAGCTGCAGGTGGTAGCCCTGCCTCTGAGGTTCTTCCTTAGGACCAACAAGAAGGGCAGGAAACAATGGGATTCTCGACTGATGGCACAGACACCCAGTGGTCATATGCTGCCAAGTCCTCAGGTCCTGAGGTTTGGGGCCTTCCTTGGGGCTTTGTGCTCCCTGTTGCCCTTCCTAAGCCGTGCATTTGCCCACTATGCGTTGGGAACTGTCATGGGCCATGATGGAGTTCTGGAACCCAACCACCCCTAAGGCCTTCATCTGGTCTTGATTATTTTTAGTAGTAAAAAGAAAAAAAAAAATCATGGACTCAAACTACAGTAACTCTATTTACTTTTCAGCCAAACATGGTGAAGTTATCAAACAGTGGTGGCTCCCTCGCCTCACAGATAGAAAATGCCTAGATAAATACAGCGGAGGACATTTTTAAACATGTAAAAAAATCAATTTTCATAAGGTTACATCTTTTTACCTCTTTATATAAAACATGCTGTATTAAAAGAGAGATTAAATTTTACTCTGCGGACTAAAATGCAAACACAAAATTATTTTTTTCATTTTTCAGAGCATGCACTGGATTATCATTTATTTATGAGGCTTTTTTTAATCTAGAATATATGGAAATCTTTTCTTGAAGCACAATATAATATTGAATTGGGAATGCTGCCTGACAGTTCCCCTCTCACGGTTGCAGAGAATGATTCTCCTGTATGAATTTTTAAAGGAAACTTCTTCAATGCTCTCTGCCTCTGTGAGGGAAAATGTGCGGCATTGCCCCGAGACACCTTTGCAAGCTCCCTCCCAGTTTTGCATCCATCCAACTTTTCCACTGGAGATGATGCTTCTACTTTCTGTCAGAAGTCACAAAATGTCCACTTTGCTTTCTCTGGTTCAAAGGTTCCCCTTGGTGGGCTGGTGAGATGGATCACTAGGGAAAGGAGCTTGCCACCAAGCCTAAGGCCTGGAGTTTGATTCCAGGCTCAACACGAGGAAGGAGAGATCTGACTCCTGCAAGCTATAGTCCAACCTCCACATGTACACAATGACACACATGCACGCACACCCACACACCCCAACACATACACACACACACACACACACACACACACACACATAGATGAATATAATTTTTTTAAAAAAAAATGGTTTTAAAAGGTAAACTTGGCAAAGAATTCCCTGCCCCAGAAAACCCTTCTCTGAGATGCGGTACTGGATGCTCCTTTGTATCTGTTTTCTTTGTACATTTTTCTTATTCAGATGCACTGGCCTCAGAAGGCTGTTAGTAGACTTTCTTCTAGTGTGTTCTGAGGCACGCGTCCATCTCAGAACTTATAAACATCAGTGGTGAAGTCTCACAGTAGTGATAGCTGGGACCACATGTCTATGTGTGTGTGTGCACATGCACCTATGTGTGCACGTGGAGGCCAGGAGTCCACCTTAGGTATCATTCCACAGGTTCTGTCTATCTTGGCTTTTGATAGCAGAGTCTCCTTGGCTTGCAGCTTCCCAAATAGGCCAGGCTAGCAGGCCAGCAAGGCTTAGGGATCAGTATTTCTCCACTCCTCAGCGCTATGGCTGTAAATGTTTGCCACCACACTCTGCCTCTTTGACATGGGTTCTGGAGATAGAAACCAGGCCCCATGCTTTCACTGCAATCATTTTACTGGCTGAGGTGTCTCTCCAGCCTCTGATAACGTCTCACTCCAACACAAGGTAATGTGCACCGATTACCATGTTGTTGATGCCTTTTTGTGTAATTAGAAATAATCTCATACCATTAGCTTACTCCACTCACATTCAATTTTATATTTATGTACTATAAATATGTATGAATAACAAGCTAAACATAACGTGTATATATAGTACATCGACACGAATTCCAAATATACAGAGGCAGGAAGACTTGTAGACATACAGAAGGGCAGTCATTATAAATGGGATGAAAGAAATTCATCCAGACCCCCACTGAAAAACAAGAAATAAGAGCATGGCCTTGTATGGCGTCTGCTTATTTTCCCAGTCCTTCGTGATGCTTTGTGAGCAGGGGTGAGAGTGGCACGGTGGCAGTGGGTACAGGCTGGTTTCCCTTTGTTCCATAGCATCAGCCACTCTACCAGGGGTCATTTAGAAACAGATCAGCATGACGCATAAACAAATGACAATGACTGCACCATGCTGGTGACCCCTGGGCCTGTGTACTGGACGGGGCTGAGCCACGTCTTCCTGGAAGGACAGGCGTGAGTCTGAGAGTGCTCTGACAGCTCTGATTAGCCCCACAATTCCTTGTGAGCTTTCTTCTTTTCCAGAGACCCACCACCACCACCACCCCAAGAGATAGAATAATATTATATCCCATCCCTTCATATTATGTCCTGGCCTTTCGTGGGGGATTCTGGTTGTTTTTCTCTCGCTCTATCATATTGAATCTCCCATTTCCAGTCTTGAGTGGGTTTTCTTTTTCTAGTTTCCTGGATGTGCTTTCCCCATTACTTTGCAAGCCCTTTAAAAGCGAAAGTTGTCTATTCTGTTTTTGAAGGAACTTCATTTAACGTGTGGTGGTTTGAATGAGAATGGCCCCCATACACCCATATATTTGCATGCTCGATCCCAAGTTGATGATTAGGAGGTGTGGCCCTTTCCGAGTAGATGTGACCTTGTTAGAGGAGGTGTATCACTGGATGGGCTTGGAGGTTTCAAAAGCCCATTGCCAGGTTCAGTGTCTCTCCTGCCTGCTAGCTGAACAGGATGTAGCTCTCAAGTTACTTCTGCAGCACTATGCTTGCTTGACTGCAGCCAGGCTCCCCACCGCGATAAGAGACTACCCTCTGAAACTGTAAGCAAGCCTCAATGAAATACTTCTGTTGTATAAAAGGTGCCTTGGTTGGGGTATCTCTCTACAGCAACAGGTCAGCAGAAGCAAAATGCTTGCTTGCTCTCCAGATACACGGACCTGAGTTCGAGTCTCAGGAACCACATAAGATGACAGGTGTGGTGGTCACACAGAATGTCACTCTGTTAGAACTGTTAGAAGGCTCAGGAGCTCAGAGATCACCTTTATCTCCAGTTGGGACAGATAGAGGCAGGGGCTGGGAAATACTGATACTGAGCCTCCACCTTCTCAGTGTCGGTAAGCAAATAACATCTCCCTTGCAAGGTAGCTTCAGAAAAGAAGTCCATCTTCATGACTGACATAGGGACTCCTGCAACACGAGAAGACTTAAAGAGAAACAAAAGCTTCTTTCCTGGTAGAAATGAACTTGCTGAAAAGAGTCTCTGGAGCCAAGGGAAGGTGTCACCATTTCATTCTTAACCCACAGATGCCACCTGTGGGAGGGAAACATGCAAAGAGAGCCCGGCAAGCCATCAGGAGGGACAACGGTTGCTTCCTCTCTGTCTCTCTGCCTCTCCGTCTCTGTCCTCTGCCTGTCTCTCTGTCTCAATCTGTTTCTCTTCGTGTGTGTGTGTGTGTGTGTGTGTGTGTGTGTGTGTGTGTGTGTGTGTATCTGCTTTCCCCATTACTTTGCAAGCCCTTTAAAAGCGAAAGTTGTCTATTCTGTTTTTGAAGGAACTTCAACAGAGCTGAGAACCATTTGCAGGCTGAGCACCTCTAAAATTCCACATGAACAGGATCTCCTGCCCATCAGAACACCCCCCCCAACACCCCGCATCCCACCCCTCACCCCTCCACACCTCAGCCTCCACCCCACCCTCTGCACCCTGAAACCCATTGTGGACAGATTACCAAACAGAAGGACTGAGCAAATGACACAGAGATCATTTCTTTAACCTAAGCATGCTTTTCTACCACATTAACTTTTTCATCCAAATGCTCAGGTGTTGGTAACACTCTCTGCCCTACAGAAAGAGAGGCAGAGAGTGAAGGATTTAAAGTTCAAAGCCTGCCCCATGAAGAGTGAAGTGGTGGGGGAGGAGAAGGGAAGAACTGACATTATATGAGGTGGTTTAGAATTATTGCCTACTTTCTAATGCCACTTATGATGGCCCTCATTAGAGTGAATTCCTAACGTCCGCTCCCACATCTTCATGTCCTTCCTCCTTCAAACACTCCTTGTAGCCTATTTCTCTGCGGTCTGCCCATCCAGGTGTCAATTCCTTCTCTTACCTTCAATTTAATAAATTTTCTAAAGGGTATCTATGAACCGGTCAGCCCTTGGACATGTTAGAATGGGTTTGATGATTTAAAAAAAAAAAACTCTTAATTAAATGCTTTATTGGTCATTTTTTAATGCAACATATAACAAGTGCTTTAAAAAAAATATTTACAACTCCAGTCTTAAAAAGAAAAAAAAAAAGTTACATATGGTCATTTGAACTAATTGCAAAAATGACACTACATTAATTAGATAATTAAAAGTCTCAAGCATGTGGCTATTGTATTCATCGGGCTGGAAGCCAGCATCTTCTAGAGCTCAGAAAGTGGGTTAGCATAATTCAATATTCAATTGCTGTGCCGGTTTTCATATGAATAGATAATACAGAACAAGCCTTAAATCTGGCTGTGGAGAACTAACAGGGGCTGGTTTTATTTTAATTGAGTTTTAAGCACTTCTAGGCCATCTCGTTGTCTTCACGGTTTAACCCTTTGGGGTTGTCACTACCTGCCTGCTTGCCGGGCCACCTCAGACCTTAACAGCCATGATCTGTCTAGACTATCAAGAGACCTCCAGGAGGGGGTGGGGGTGTCCCATTGATGGTGGGGACACTTGCTGGCTACTGAGTAGACATAAGGCCAGAGGTTGACCTTGAGCTTTGGTCCTCAGCTTTCGTACCCAGCTTGAGATTAGACTTGTGTTGTTTGCTGCTGTGTCCACCACTGGCAGGCTGGCCCTGAGCTTTTGAGGATTCTCCTGTCTCCACCTCCCATCTTGTTGTAGGAATGCTGCGATTATAGATGCTCCCTAACATACCTAGCTTTTCATGGGTTCTTTAGGTACAAGATTAAGGTCTTCACATTGGGGTGATAAGGTTTTTACCCACTGAGCCACCTCTCCAGCCCTATCAATTTGTTCTTGACCAGTAAACACCTCGACCCATTTGTTCTTCCCACAGAGAACCCAGGCCACCATGGATGGAGGTCCTTCACAGCTGCACATTGTCTGTGCCTGAGCACCTCAAGGTTATTTGTCAGGGAAATTCTCCCTTGTAATACCAAGTCCCCTTTAGATAACAGGACTTAATACAAAAGTTCTCCCCATACCAACTAGTCACATAAGTTGATTTCATATCCTTTTATTTTATAAAGTTTTGCTTATCAGGTTTGTCATCCCGAATTTGAAATTAAAATACGTGGTCTCCAGATGACCTTATCGCAACTGACCCCCAAATCTAATCACTCCTCGCATCTGCGAAAATCGACAAATATGTCAGGCATACCTCGGGCCATCAAAACAATGTTTTAAATATTTCATTTGTAGGCAAGGCAAAGATCATCTTCAGGTTAGTCCTCCGAGAAGAGACAGCATGCACGATAGTGTCTTTGCTCTCTCTGAGCTATAATCAGCGTTGATTATCCATGGCTCTTTATAAGCAGAAAATGTACAGTTGTGTGTCCCACTTGAGTGAGTTATTGATTGTTTTTACGGCCAGAAGAATGCCTCTCAGTGGTCAATACCCGGCCAAAGCGTGTCAGGTAAAGGTAGAAAATGAAGTGAGATCTATACTTTGGACAGCCATTGCCGCTCCGCTAGGCCATGCTTGTCACTCGAGGTTGCTGCCAAGTATAGATAGAAATTATATTAACATAGACATAGACGGCAATGTAGCAAAGTACGCACCTCATCAATAGGACAGATTTGTGTCTTCTTAGATGTCAAGAGTTATTTTTCCAAAAGTCACATTCCCACATCAATTGTTGCCCAACTTACTTACGTACGCAAGACTTCAGTGTGTTAAAGACCTTTCTAAAAAGCTGGGAAGGTGGCTCTGTCAGTAAAATGATCTCTGTGCAGTCGTGAAGATCTGTGTTGGGATCCCTGATACCCCTGTGAAAAAGCCAGATGTAGCAATGTGCACTGAGAAGGCAGAGCTAGAAGGTCTCTGGTGCTCGCTGGTCTTCTGATCTTCATGAGCTAGTGAGCTCCAGGTTCATTGAGAGACTCTTTCTCAAAAACAGAAAGCTAGAAAGGAAGACTCCAAACACTGAGCTCTGGCCTCTACATACAGGCATATGTGTGTGTGTGTGTGCGTGTGTGTGTGTATACACATATATATGTGTGTATGTGTGTACATATATATGTGTATATATATGTATATATATACACATATACATATATATACACATATATATGTACACATGTTCACATGTTCACATGTGCATCATACACACACAGAAGCATACATGTGTCATGGGGGTGTGTGAATTTAAAACATTTAGCTAAACAAAAACCATATACTATCTTATGTATCTGGTTCTCTCTCTCTCTCTCTCTCTCTCTCTCTCTCTCTCTCTCTCTCTCTCTCTCTCTCTCTTTCTCTCTCCCCCCTCTCCTTTTTCCATTGGTAGTATTGGGAATTGAGGTTCAGACTGCATACATGCTAATCAAGTAGGCCTTGAACTTGTGAACCTCCTTTCTCAGCTTCTTGAGTAGTGGGTGTTATGGGGCTGTACAACTGGATGTTGTTTGTCTCTGATTCTTTGTTGACCAATGATAATTTTATAGAAATATCATTGGTCCATTATTTGCTTGTCAGTGCAACCTCAGCCTCACCTGGGCATGTATGTTCTGTCTTTTTTGATTAAATAGCAGAGCACGTGACCCTGTGCTTTAGGGTAAACTAGTTCATAGAAGGGTCTTCATCTATGTCACTAGATGAACTTCATCTGGCCACTTCTGTTCATGGATTCTTCTCCTGCAATTTTTTGCAAGGTCCCTATGTTCTAGTCCAGGGACTTCCCCAAGTCACTTGTGTTAGGCCTTTTCATTGATGTACTGAGGACTTCCTGTGTGCCTGAAATCTGCTGGCGTGTTAGAACACAGAGATGATGAAAAGGCTGACCCTGCCCTTGGGCTGGAGAGGTGGCTCAGTAGTTAGGAACGATTGCTGTTCTTCCAGAGGACCTGGGTCAGATTTCTAGCACCCATGTGCTGATTTATAACCATCTGTAACTCCAGGAGATATGATGCCTTTTATGGCCTTTGTGGGGTACCTGGCACTCATGTGGTACACAGTCATACATGCAGGGAAAATAAAAGACTCATACACATAAAATAAAATAAATAAAACCTAAAATGGGAAGAAGAGGAGGAAGAAGGGGAAGAGAATACAGAGGAAAAAGCAAGATCCTGCCCTAGAGATGTTACAATCGTCAGCGTTTATTGTACACCAAATGCACATTTAACCTATTCCATTTCGTCTGCAAGAAAGAGAAGTGGGAATTCAGTGCTCTTGTCTCTGTACAGAGCTCTTGAATAAGGCAAGAGTCAGAGGAAGTGGGTCCTTTACCCTTGAAATATTTGTTCTTGTGAGCCTTTTCCTTGGAGCATCTTCTAAACATTTGAAAAATGTGTGTTTTCTAATATCCTAGTCTTCACACCCAGGCAGCTGCTGGGCCCTGTGTCTCAACAACAGAAGCAAGCAGATCCAGGGCCAGGACTAGCATGGACTCCTCCCTGCCTAGAACAGGCAACACTGGCTTCAAAGAGCACATTGGTCTCTCGGGGTAATTCTGATGACCTCGGACCTGCTCTAGAACTCAGGCTGCTGAGTGTCAGATCAGGAGCCACCATGATGTCTTCCAATAAAGGTCTTCCAATGGCTCTACTCAGAAAAGATTTATCTGTTTCCTGCAGCAGAATCTCTTGTTATGAAATAGATTGCAGATTGCAGGCTGTGTGGCAATGTGTCCTAGCAGAGGCTCCAAGTGTCAGGGGTGCACATCCTTCCTCCCGAGCTGGCACTAACCGAATGATGGTATGATAATTTGATGCCAGAGCGAAAGGGAAGGGCTTGGGACCTACATCCCTAGAGGTAGGATTGGTAATCTAGAGGCTTTGAGTTAAGTGCTTTTGACATGCAGAAGCAAGAGTCAAGGACAAAGCTGCCTTTGAAAGGCTATTTTTGAGGAGTCTACTGCAGATGCACTTGAGCTTCCTTAGAGCAAAACCAGTTAGTACTGCATGCCTACTGGGCAAACTCTTGTGGCTCCTTCATATCACGACTATGTGACATTGCTAAAGGTTGCCAGGCTTCTTGTTCTCTGAAAGTTGTCCAAGCTTCCACATTCACAGAAGCCCACAGTAGCCTATCACTCCCTCTGTGGTTGCAGGAGACAGTTATAACTGAGTGTTTCTTTTCTACCTTCTGCATCAGAGTTTAAGATCCATGAAGTCAAGGGCCCAGCCTGGCGTGATCATCATGGTTTCATCAGCATTAATATGAGGCCTGGTAACATCATTATCACTTCCTGTAGGATCCTCATTGTGATGGCTAATATTGATTGTCAGTTTGAGAGAAAATAGAATCACCCAGAAGACAAACCTGTTGGGATGTTTGTGAGGAAATATTTCTAGATTTGGTGAATTAATGTGGAAAAGCCTATCCTAAATGTAGGCTACACTCTCCCAGGGGCTGGGATCCTGGACCAAATAGAAGAAAGTGAGCTGAGCACTTACATCCATCTCATTCTCCATCCTGACCGTGGGTACCATGTGACCGGCTTTCTCACTCCTGCCATCACAACTTCCCCGCCATGACTGACTATACCCTCAAACTGAGAGCAAAAAGAAACCCTTCCTTAAGTTGATCTTCCCACATATTTTCTCACAGCATTGAGAACAGTAAGTAACACAATTACTGTGGCTAATGTTTGTTGCCATGGACAGTGTAACAAAAGTAATTGGGTAGCCAGGAATGGTTCATCAGGTAAAGAGGTTCAGCTCTAGCTACCAGCCCCGATGATCTAAGTTTAATCTCTAGGACCCATATGGTGGAAAGAGTAAAGCAACACACACACAAAAAAGCTGTCCTCTGACCTCCACATGTGTTCTTTTAATGCTTATACACACACATGTATGAAAAAATAATGCAAATTTAAAAATCTCATCTTTTTTTTTTTTTTCAAAGCTAACTGAAGCTAGGAGTGGATCCCAGTGGTAGGTCATTTGCCTATCATGATCACGGTCCCATGTTCAATCTCTAGCACTGCCAAAAATGAAGTAAAACCATGCAGACTGCTCTAACTTTAGAGCTGGAAATAGAGTTAGCAATAAAGCACCTATCGGACCTGAGCAATACCCTAGGTTCAGTCCCCAGCACTGAGAAAACAAACATACAAACAACGCAAAGGGTTCATGTTGGCCAGGACAAACTGGCATCTGCACTCTTAGGTCGTGAGCCCCAGCATGTTAATTTCCATGCTCAGGATCCTAAGTTTCACCGTTTAAATTTGGTTGAGTCCCAGCTCCTCTTTAGTCAAGCAGGGATTCCACTGCTTCTCCGCTGGGTTCACATTCAGGATTGAACAGAAAAATTATTCTGAGCTCAGCACCCAACAAGAGCCCAGTATACGACCCAGTATATGGCAGCAGAGAGTGACTTTTATATGCACTGCTTTGAGGTTTGGGAGGCAGGTGTGCCGCTGAGCCGAAACTGCTATACACTTGACATGAGTTATCTAGTCAGGGACACTGCTTGTTTAAAAGTCAAACGCAGGCCTGGCTTCCACTGGTGACAGAAATCAGAACAGAGCTCACCTTGCTAAGAGGTAGTGATGGCCAAAGGCCAGGGGCAGGGGCCTGGGGGGCAGGAGTGGGTATGTGTGTGTGGGGGGGGGGTAGTGTTCAGGCATACTGTGTATCTATAACCCTGGATGACGTGGATCCATGAGTGTACATACATGTGCCAATCCATCAGGCTGAACACACAGTATCTGTGTATCAGAGTACACATCAGCCATATACCCCACAATAAAACGGAGAGTTTTCCTCCTGCCTCAACAGAAATGATGATTTCTCCAACAACTGAAATGCCCTGAGGGTTGCTGAGACTAAAGTGGCAAGGCTGGGGTGACCTGGCTGCTTGGCCCGCTTCCCCCATTCTCCTCAGACCTAAGCCCTGGCCTTTGCAAAGGCAGTTACAGATCTGCTACTCAAAACCTGAATGTAAAAAAGAAATCCTTCAGCCAGGTCTGTGTGAACTAAATATAGTGACCGATTTCCAAGGCTGTGGTTCTGACCACCCCGGGGCTATTTCTGACCACAGGGACAGCTTAAACAGTGTGGTCCATGAAATGTCATCCGTGAGCTCTATTTAGGGCCAGGAGGAGAAAGTGCTTCTGTGCTAGGCAGGATCCTGTGCTGAATGGAGGCCAATGCCCTGGCTACTGGCCAGAAAGCTGGGGCCTTCCACGGAGGTGGCTGTGTGTGTGGGGGGGGGCGGGAGGGAGAGCCCTTTAGTGGAGGAGCTGACCCATCCTGCCTTGTACTCCCTTCCCAAAGCTGAGTCCACAACTTATGCCAACTCCCTACCCCCTGCTGCCAATTGGAGATTTGATGGCAAAGGGCACTTGGCATTAACCAGTCAGTCCCCAGGAGGCTCTCAGTATTCTGCATCTTCCTCTTCTCTTTCCTATGATGGTCACCAAGAGTCCTTGAGTCACTTGGTTCCTTCTTTCAAGTCACTTGACTACAGTTTGCTCCTAGAGACCCAGTTCCTGTCCTTTGACTGCCTCCACCCACTAGGCCAGGGCGGATGCCCCGTTGTCATGGATACCCTAGCTACTTCCATTGACCTCACATTATCCCTCCACTCCTGGATTGTCTTGTCTGGCGCTCCGATTCTAGCAGCAAGCCTTCCTACCTGTCTGGACCATATGTCACAACCTCTTCATGATGTCACTGTTCCAGTGGCCTGAGTCAAGATAAGTCCACCCAGGCCTCTGTGTCCTTCCTTATACGTGGAACAGGTCTCTTTGGTTTGGTTCCTCTTGCTGAATGCAAGCTGGCACACGGTCCCATCTCTCGGTTGCTGTATCAGATGCTGTGCTACTCATTATTGAATTTACTTCCCAACAGTACAGTTCCTGCTCTCCAGGGTACAAGTGAGAAACCAGGCTGGGTATGTTGGTGTTCTACATCTGTATTCCCAGCATTTGGGAGATGACAGCCTGATCATGAGTTCAAGGTCAGCCTGAACTATAAATGTAGATCCCGTCTCTGTATTACAGTACTGCACCTGCACACATGCACAAAAGTTAGAAAATGTAGAATGAAATATTCAATAGTTTACCCATGGTGAACCAGTCGGAGTTATGGCATTAGGAATGAATAACACGTACTGATGGCCTTCTGTGTATTTGGGGATGTACTAGGCCTAGGATAGTCTTTTTCTTTTCTAGAATGCCAGGGTGAAGATACCACTGTGTTCTTTTGACATGGGAAATTTTGATGGAGAAAAGTTAAATATAATATATCCAAATAATACACCCAAGGACATCTGCCTGTAAGCAGGAACACATTCCTTTCAGAACAAATTCATTCCAGGTTCACTGAATACCTCACTTCATCTCTCCTTCCTCTTGAAGGAAGCTCTGCCCACACTTTTAATTCTTCAGGGTACTGTCCCAAGGTTCTACAGTGGGGGTTTGAAAATCCTCACTAAGACATGTGGACATCTTGCTATTTGGTAATGATGTAATGTAGTTAGCACAGGTTGTAAAATTTTTATGACATTTCAGAGAAACCAACACAAAATGGAGCCCGACTCTCAGATAAGAGTTTGAAAAACAACCCATGCAGCAACTCTCCTATCGAGTTTTATCATCATCCCATTCATAATTGATTCCAAACTTGCATGAATCTTTCAAGATAAGTGTCTTATTGATTATCTCAAAAACAAGGCGATCACTCGGCATCCTGGTCCACTCATTGCCTTGCCCCGATTACTGTAAACAGAGAGGTTGACCAGAAGAGATGTCACTCTCTTTGGCACTGGACACTCGGGACATTCTGAGGCACCGGAAATGGGAACCAGAGTCAAGGAAGGGCCCAACTCCACAGCTGCTCCATCAACGATCATTGCCCTACTTCAGCAGCGGCGTCCCTCGCTGTGGCTCTATAGGTGTGAGTCTGGTCCCTTCCCTGGAGTCTGGTCTCACTAAAACCCCATTCACAGCTGGGAGGACCTTAGGCCTCTCTGGCTGCCTCTGCTGCTTGCCATGTACATTGACTGTCACATCTGTGGAGTGCTTGGCAAGGGTTCAGCAGACCTCACTGAATCTCAGAAAAAGGCAGCCCTGATGGAGGGGGCAGGAGTGGCCCAGCAGTGACCATGGTATCTGGCATTTCAACCACCCTTTCTCAGCTGTGTAACCATGGAGCCTGACAAAACAGATGCAGTGGCTTCAAGACACAAGCTGCGTCATTCAGAACAGCAGTCTTCGGAGAGTGATTCTGAGCTCTGAGCTTGGCCCCACCTATGTTCTGATTCTAACCCAGCTCCTCACAAACAAGGCTCTTCAGAGGATGCTGTTCACTGAGCCTCAGGCCAAGGGTAATTCCAACAGGCCTGCACAGGGGCTAGAGGGGTACCTAAAATTGGCTATGTGCTTACACATATGGGAGTATGTGTGCATGTGCATGTGTGTGTGCTTGTGTGTGCATGCATATATGTGCTTGTGTGTGTGAACATGTGTGCATGTCAGTGTGCTTGTATATGTGTGTGCATGTGTGTGTATGCCTATGTATGCATGCATATGTGTGTGTGTCAGTGTGGCTATGGATGTTGAGGTGTGTGCCACTCCATCTACTTTTTTTTTTTTTTGAGACAAGGCCTCTCATTAGTCTGGAACTCACCAAGTAGTCCACTTGGCGAAGTGTGAGCTTGGTCTGGGCAGTGAAGTCAGTCTTGCACTATTTGCCACCTCTACTCAAGGCCTTCCTCCTGTTAGATGGGCAGTGGGTCCCAATGAAAGCCAATCCATTGCTGTCAGGAAACATTAAGTCTCTTAGGTAGCATCAATATCCTGCTGTTTACTCATGGCTATGTAAATCAAGCCCCTATGCCCCCCATACACACACATATACACACTTGCCTCCCTTCTTGGAAATGGCTAGAGTGTTTACAAGGGACTTAAGCTGCTCATTTGTAGTTGCCAAACCTATACTAGAAATGAACTCAGCATTGGGGAACTTTGTCTACCCACCCACGGGGCTGTCCAAGGACTGTTGTACCACCCCCGCCTTTTTGCAGGGTTACCCGAAGGCCTTGGCCTGTTACAGGGAACTCGGTAAAAAGAAGTCTCCAGGGTAGCTCCTGAGGAAGCCCTGAAGCACTCTCCACATGACAATAGCCCTAAATTGAACAGGCTGGGCACTTGGCAAACAGGAGACCTGACTGGTGGGGCTTTGAGGACAGATAATAAAGATTCAGGCTATTATGGAAAATTGGCAACCTGGCTTCTTGAGGCTGCCACTGGCAAAAACTTATTCTGAACCTAGGGGATGAGATAGGGCTACTCTGCATCCTAGGGAATCTTGCTGTCATAAAACCATGTTCAACAGCAAAACCTGCCCTTTCTTGATAGCTGAAGGTTATTTTCTTTATAATATTTGTATTGTTGTTATTGGTGTGTGTGTGTGTGTGTGTGTGTGTGTGAAAGAGAGAGAGAGTGCGCAAGAGTGAGCATGTCTCACTTACTACTAGATGACAACTTTCAAGAATCAGTTCTCTTCCTTCCAGTGTGAGATGCAGTGAGCCTGCATCACTTTATAGCTGAATATGATGCTATACATAAGGAGCTAAATCCAGAATGGACTCTTTGGAAAAGCCCAAGATTCTCTATGTTGTGAATCGTGGTGGTGATGCTGATGGTATTGATAATGTTGATGATGGTGATGATTATGAAAATGGGATTGGAGGAGAAATAGAATGAGGAGGAGGGAAGGAGGAGATGGCTTTCTCAAAAAGTGATTCCCTCCTTCCTCCTTTTCTGTACTGTTCAGTAGGCAGTGTACAAGGCTCTTTCTGAGAGCATTGCCACCTTGCCTAGACACGTCCTTCATCCAAGGCAGCCATCTTATGCTGGCCTTGTCAGATACCTGTGGGCTTCTCCTACCTTTATCTGAATCTCTTTTGCTACCAATTTTATTCCTCCCCACTTTGTTTTTTTCAAGAAAATGTTTCTCTGTGTAGCCCTGGCTGTCTTGGACTCACTTTATAGACCAGGCTGGCCTTGAACTCACAGAGATCCACTTGACTGCCTCCTGACTGCTGGGATTAAAGTTGTGCACCACCATTGCCCACCTGCTATCAATTGTATTTGAACACTCAAGTTTTGATGATGTTTGAGACTAGCGTTTCTTATGGCAACCAGGAACATGTAGAGTGCTTTCCTTCTTTTCTTCTTTTCTTCTTTCTTTTTTTCTTTCTTCCTTCCATTCTTTCCTTCTTTTCTTCTTTCTTTCTCTCTCTCTCTCACTATTTCTCTCTTTCTCTCTCTCTCTCTCTCTCTCTTTCTTTCTTTCTTTCTCTCTTTCCTTCTTTCTAAAGAATTTCTTATTGTGGTAACTGCCAAGAAGGAAGCAAAGAGAGAAAGTAAATAACAACAACAACAAAAGAACAGAAAAAGAGTAAATTAAGAACATTTTAGACCCTTCCATTCACTAATTGATCTTTCTAGATAGAAGCGCATGGTGGCTGGCCATCTGATGCTCCTAATTATCACTTTATTGACACTCATTTCTGTCCATATCCTCAGGGCACTTATTCCTTCCTTCCCTGGTTCTGAGTGGCCACCCAACTGTTACCTCTTCTTTGCCATCTCTCCAGCTTGCTTGACAGGGCACATGGGAGGAGCCCACCTGGGCAGGTCAAACCACAGCTCAGTGCCTCCTGATTTGGGCTCTCACTGGGGAACCTGGTCACCCCATAGTAGCTACGGCAAAGAAGTGGGTGTTTACATATAGCTCTCCAGTCAGAGTGTAGAAGTAGCTATAATTAGATGATTATGTGTCCACATTGTGTGTCTAAATACAGTTTAAGGATTTGCATAGAGCTTATAGTGTGTGCCTCTTAGGTTTCTCGTGGTGTTCACTCATTTAACTGTCTATTGGCTTTGTTTTTCTTGATAGATCAATTTTTCCCCTTCTCATAGAATAAACATTGTGAGGCATTAACCCTTAGTAGCTAGGAGGTGAGAAATGATGGAAACCACAAAGAAGTAGCAGGATTGTTTAGAAGTTCCCCAAGAAGTCAGTCACTGGTAGTCACAGCTCATGAAGTCTGTGATTTATTTATCAAACGTTGCTCTTCCTCTGTGTATTGAGCTCTTCTATGATGCAAGGATAGCAGAAGCAGGCAAAATACAATCCCTGCCCTTAAGGAGAGAAGTGCAAACAGGAAAGTACCTAGCCATGGCTGCCAGACACTCGGGGTGGGGGGAATGAGAACGTGCTGGATGCTGTTAGGGAGAGGGTCTTTGCCATCAGAGATCAAGACACTTGCCTTTAAACCTAACAACTTGAGATGGACTCCCCAGGACCCACACAGTGGGAGGAAAGAATCAACTCTCACAAGTTGTCCTGTGATCTCTATATAAGTTGCAGTGTGTGAGCCCAGATTATATATATCGTTCCCTGGTTACCCAAACAAATGCTATTGTTTATATATATACATACATACATACATATATGTATATATACACATGCTATGTATTACATATATAGGGTTACAAATATATTTATTATAATAAGTAAATGTAATAAATTATAAGGAGAACATTAGAGTATGTAATATTCTGTGGAAATCCTGTGGAGGATATAAATGAGGATCACAAAGAGTTCAGGAAGCGGTCTTCGACTTTAGCATCAGTTGAGATGCTTTTTGAAGACTAAATAGGACTGTCCCTGTCAGGGAGGTAGGTAAGACTTTCCAAGAAGCAGTTTACAGGAGAAAAACATAGAGCACCAAGGGTATTGATGGATGGCGGAGCCTGGGGTAGAGAGACATAGGCAGGTACTCTTGTAGCTATATCTAGAGATGTTAAAGCCTGCAGAAATAGCTTGCCATTTAGGGCAAGATCTCAAAACCTGCGGCTCTGAAGAGAGTAAGGAGGCCGGGAGCCCCATACATTGCCTGAAGGAATGGCAAGGCCGAGTGGAGGAGATGAACACTAGTTCTGGTGGGTTTCATTTGCAGTACAGGATTTCCAGGAGATCATCATGGAAGCCTCATGTGAAAGGTGAGCCTGGTCTGTCTGCAGAGGAGCAGTGAAGAAAGCAGCTTCCCACAGAATACTGGTGGCCACCCAGACCTTGACATTCCCAGCGTGGTGTCTTCCTGCATATAAAGCATATAAAGCGGGGACACCTGCTCTGGGTGGTGGAGGTGAACCCAGCTGCAGGCAAACAGCAGCCCAATGCTCAGAGCTCCTCCCCCACGGTGAGATGGTATGTGCTGCCCAGCTGAAGGAGGGAGCCGGCAAGGTCAAAGAAGTGAACCAACATCATCAGCTTCTGCCTCTGGGTTGGTTTTTTAACAGCTGTAGCAATGCCCAGCATTGTAATCAAACAGTCCGTGGATGGAGGAAGTGCCTTCTGGCCTCACGTACCTCCTTTGAGAACAGGGGAACGTTTCCCTGAGGATTTCCAACACACCTCTCTGGACTTGCCCTCAGTGCCACTGAGGACTTGGCTCTTACCATCCTCCTGTGGAGGCTTGTCCTGAGCGGCCAACATGTGGCCTTTGGGTCTCCCCACCCCTCTACTCTCTGCCTTTTCCTTGCTTTAATGTTCACCTTTATCCCCCAGGAGACCAGGTTGAGTCTCCTTAGCAAGACACTGGTGTGGAAGACTCATTCCAAAATTAACACCAGAGAACTGTTAAGTTTTATTTACTATTGTGTGTGTTGGGGTCAGGGTGTATGATGTATGTAACTCAGCACATCATAACACAGTTCATGTGTGGAGGTCAGAGGTCAACTCTACGTAGCTGGTTCTCTCCTCCTACCTTTATGTGAGTTTCAAGAGTCCCTTTTACCTGCTGAGCCATCTTGCTGGCCCACAGCTGGGTCCTGAATTCCTGTTTGGAAAGCGAACAAGTCTCATGACTCATGGTAAGTCCAGACTTACCAGCCAGAATAGGGGAGATCACGTGTCAGTCTTTTCCGTTATTGAGAAAAGAGGCCGAAGTAACCAAAGTAAACACCCTAATTCTAGAAGCTTCCTGGAGATGCAGGTTAAACTCCTGCAGAGAGGGATACCTAGAGTTATCTACCTTGCAAGCTGAATGTGGCTGACCAAACTGAGAGGCCTGTAATTACGCTAAGAAGAAAGCCCTTCTGTCTCCATTTTTCTAGAGAACAGCCACCGGCCACCCACTGTACAAACACACGCAAGTGACGATAACCGTAAGTGTTTATAACAATGTGCCGATCGACTCCTTATTTCAATAGATATCCAGATTTATTATCCCTCAAGGTAAGCATTGATTTTACCTTTGTCTCCGTCAATATTTACCTCTGAGGTCAATATGTGTGGGTATTCACCTCAGCTCCAGTCAATAGCTGTTCCGTATTACAATATATGATGCTCCTATGTGAGAATGGGGAGCTGTGTGGCACTACAAAAAAAAAAAATGATAGTTAAGGGAGTCTCTCCACAAATGAATGTGTTTCTATTTCATTTGAGTACATTTTGGCTGTTTGGAGGTCAGATTCTAGTTCACTTTGTGGAAAATGGGTGTTTTCTGCTGCAGGCTGGGGTTTCAGGGAAGGCTAAACATGCAAGCCAACACTTAATGATAGAGAACCAAATGCAGTTTTTTATTTTTTTCGAGAGCCTCTGAATTTAGTATAGCTGTGAGATTATACATATTACAAAAGGGACAAGAAGGGGAACATTCACGTGCTTAGGGCATGGAGTTAGTTCTCATCTCTGGTTTGCAGGGAGTCGGGTAACTGATGTAAGGGGGAAGATGAGGGGGGAGACACAGAGACTCTTGGTCTTGTGTTACTGCCTTTGTTACAGCTAGAGTTGGAAAGGACGCCTGGGTATACATGGCCTGGGCCAGACATGTGCCAGAAAGGACATGTGGCTGCTGGTATAAGGATCTGACTGTAATAGTTTGGTTATTGTTCGTTTGTCCCTTCCTTATTTCCTCCCTCCCTTCCTTCCCTTCTTTCTTTCTGTTTGTATGGGTATATAGGCATGTGTAGATACATGTGTGCAGATGTGCTCAAACTGCTCAGAGACCAACCTTGTCGCTCCTTACTTTGACCTTCAACCAGTGCACCAATTAGGCTAGGCTATCTGGTCAGCAAGCTCCAGGAATCCCGTGGTCTCTGATTCCCCAGAGCTCAGATTATAAACACACAACCACATATCCTGCTTTGTGTGGGGGATCTGGGAATTGAGTTCAGGTCTTCATGCTTATGGGACACATGTTTTACAAACAGCTCTCTCCATGCCTGTTTTTGGTGACTTCAAGACAGGGCCCCATGTACCCAGGCTGGTCCCAAGCTTGCTACATTACAGAGCATGACCTTGAACACCTGATCTTCCTGCCTCTTCCTTCTGGGTGCAGGATTACAGGTATGGGTGGTCACACTCAGTCTAAGTGTACTGTGGATTGAACCCAGGTTTTTGTGAATGCTAAGCAAGCATCTGAATGTAGCAGTAAATTTACAGTAGTGCTCATCTGGCCATAGTGGACTTAGACTCCACATCTCACTGGACCACACTGCCCATTCTGATTCTTTTAGATTTCCCTTTATTTGGACTTTTATTGCAATTTTAAAAGATTTATTCATTATTTTAAATGAGTGCACACTATCTACATGTGGGCCTGTGTACATATAGAGGTCAGAAGACAAATCGATGAGGTTATTTCTGTCTATTTTTGTGTGGGTTTCTGGGTGGAACTCAAACCATTAGGGTTGTAAAAGCGTGCTTACTCACTAGCCACCTCACTGGCCCTGGCTTGTTAATCATTGTAACTAACATTGAATCGGTCCAGGGTCTTTCCCGCCACTCACATACCTGTTCCCAGCATTCCTTTCTCTCTCCTTGTGACAAGAGACCAGACCATGAAACACAAAAAGTACAACTCTTACTACCAGCCCTAGTGATAGGCAGAGGCCTAAGGATGACCAGCCCTAGTGATAGGCAGAGGCCTAAGGATGGCCAGACGCAGCTCTCAGTCCCTACCCTAAGTCTGTGAGCCTACAAGGAGCCACGGTACCAAGTCCTTTCAGGGACTCATCCTGCCATTGATAGAGGCACTTTGGCATACCTGTGCCCTACACAGCTCACATCCTGGCACTTTGATATAGTACTGTCTTCCCAGGCAACCCAGGAAAAGACTGCTCATTGCAGAAAAATAAATAAGTAAATGTAACCTACACAGAAAGAGAACCAGAGGAGCAGGAGTGGGGCCAAGACAGAGCCAACAAAGGTGAAGGGGGCCCAGAGACAATCGGAGCCCTTGGGATGACTGGTCTATTTATTTTTCTCTAAGCTGCAAACAAACAACATCCTGGCATTTCTCCCCTAGCAGCCGAGAGATGGCGCAGCCTCTGAATCCCACTGCTCTGTCCAGCTGTGTAATCAGAAACACTGTGGAAGTCTCAGTCTCCTCTCCCACCAAATGGGAAAATATCAATCTGATGATGAGATCCGACAATGCTCATAAAGTCCCCAGCAAGAGCTTTATAAAGTCACTTCCCAACATGCCCTTCCTGTGTCTTATTAATGTCCATCCTTTAACCTGTCCTCGGCTTTATCTCTTGGCATCCTTGGGGCCTTTTTAACCCTACATATGAAACTAACCCATGGGCATCTCTATATGCAAGGATTCATTTTTACCCCACACAGCATGCAAAGTCAGTTGCTGAGATTTCCCCAGACTCTCTTCCTCCACGATCGGCCACAGCAGCAAAACCCAAAACCAGTGCATCCTTTTGTAACAACTATGGCAAAAAACCTGACCTCTCTGAGCATTACCTGACTCTGAAAAAAAAGAAGCCTAAAGACAAAATCTCCAAGCCTTTCAGCCTGTTTTTTCCTTGCTGTGTGAAGCTGATCCTGCTCCCCATCCAGAAAGTCCAAATCCTAAACTTGCCATAACCCACTTCCATTCTAGCATCTCCCACCTCCTTTCCTTCCTGATCCCATAAGGGGTTGATATTCCCACTGCATTTCTGTCTCCTGCTTTTAAAGGAGCCCTGAATATCACATGCTCAGTGCAAGATCTAATACTCACAGGCCACCCTTGGCTCTTTTGTCCCCTTTACAACTCATAGGCTATCCCCAACTTGACACTTATTTAAAGTGTTTATTTATTTATATGGCATTCACAGAACTCCACAAGGCCCCAGTCCCTTGAGATGTAAATTAAAGCAACTTCATTTTCATAGTTTCTCTGTTCCAAATCCCCCATTGTTTATTTAAATAGCAGCCAATGCATCTTGCAAGTAAAGGATGATAATTAAGGGAAGAAGAGCTGGTCTCTTAGGGAAGCTGTGCTTGCCTTTCACAGCATCCCCAGCTTAGCTGTCAAAGGCCAGTGCAAAAGAGCTAGTGCCCAGGGAGCCAGAGATGTTTGGGGGGAGGGATGCTTCATCAGGAGGCTCAATGTTGGGGGAAAAGATAGAGATGGACCTGCTGCAGGAGCTCAGCCACCCAGAGTGGAACCACAGCATTTCCAGTCTCACGTGCTTCTCCATCTTCTTGGCTGTCATCTGCCATACACCCAGGTGGCAGTCACACGCCTCCCTCCTCCATCCAGCCCTCAGCAGACTTCTGCTAGGACCCTGTCACAAACAGGGGCAGGCCAGGTTGTTACAGGAAATGTGTTCTTTCAGGCCTTTCTCTGGATGTGTCCAAGGCTCACCTCAAGTGTGAGGTTCTCAATCGACCTTCTTTTCCACTCGGTCTCCCTAGCAGAGATGAATAGTGTCCTTCACATTGAGCAGAGGAGAGCCATCTCCACCTGACCAGCCAGTGAGGAGGCTTGATACAGTTAACCCATAGCAAGTGGATCTGGGGTTGTTCCTGCATTGCTGCTGACAAATCCCCCTAGGCAGTAGAAGAACAAACTTCCCACTTCAGTGTTCAAAGTGGGTCCTGTATATAGATGGGAGAGTGTTTGTGTTGGGGCAGGTGATGCTCCTAATTCAGGGAATATGAGTAGTTTTTCATTCTTTGTTCTTTCTCCTCCTTTTTAAAATCAGTTTCTCTGACTTGCATACGGCTTATGTATAGGACAATAGAGTAGACTTCAATGTTTCGTGCAAACACAGACTGTACAACAAAAAAACATACCTACAATCTCCTTGAGGGATATATACTTGGGTACTGACATTCTTGACTGTTCATTAGTTCCATGTAATAAACATGAAGTCTACATGGCCAAGGTCTGCTGATAAGTCCTGTTTTCCAAAGGGTCACTTGTTGGGGTCCTGGCCTTTTGAGAGTGTGTAACCCACAGTGGAAGGTGTGTGCTGCCTGAGATGTAACAAGACTATGGGTGTCTGGCCCAGGGGAGCCAGAGGAACCCATGTCAGGAATGGCTGGGTGCCTCTCAGATGTTAAAAATAGCCTCCAAATCAATATTAATGAGGACACAGAGATAAGGAGGGACAGGCCAACTGAAGGCCAGGTGGCAAAGCTAAGAAACTTTCTGATGGCAGGGCCTATTTGGGGGTGAAAGCTCAGACCACGCCATTAGAAATATGCACAGAGATTCAGTTGGGAGTTATGTATGAGGAAGAGAAACCCTGCTTTATTAACTTGAATGCAGAGAACATGGAGAATGCACACCCATCAAAATAAAAATCATAGGCTCAGCAGGAGGTCGGCGCCTCTGATCTTTCTGCTCTGATCTCAGCAGTTATGACTGCCAGCTTTGAGGAGTGGGGATTCCGCACACCATCAGTCCAATCTCAAAGCACCCCACCCCTCACCCCTGCTGCCTCCAACACCTTCCTCACTAAACAGGCTGCAATCCACCTCTGAACTGTGAAGATGCTTTGTAAAGACAAATCCCTTGACTCCTTAGCTTGCTGGCCCCCTTCTGCTCTGAATTCTTGCTCCTTGTTCCCCCACCTCATGCAGATTCAGGAGCTCCTGATCCACTTTGGGACTCAACAAGCACTCAGTGAGGTAAACCAAAGTCCCCTTGAGCTCATAAGAGATAGGAGCTATTTCCATTAGTTTCTTACTTGCTCATGTATGATCAATTATCCATCTGTTCTTCCTTCCTTCCTTCCTTCTATCCATCCATCCATTCATCCATCCATCTAACTCTGTTTCTATTGGTTTCTCACTCCCTCGTGTATCTGTCCATCTGACCTTCCATCCCTCCTTTCCTGTTCCAATTGCTTTCACACTCTCTTGGGTATCCATCCACCCACCCACCCACCCACCCACCTACCCATCTATCAGATACTATTAGCTCCAGTTGTGTGTGTCAAGCACTGCACTTACTATTATATACACTGCTGATTTATATGTTTGGATTCCATGCTTGACTTTTTTTTTTAACATTTTGTAGATGGTTGCTGCCAGTATTAGAGTAGTCTTTTATACTTTACAGTTTTCTAGGAAGCACCCGGATGTACCTCAAGCATTCTCCCTCTAGACTCTACCGTGCACATTATTTTCTGCAGTGACCTATTTTAAGAAAGACTTTTCTGGCACCTTTTAAATTAACCTCATTATGCACGCTTTATTTACTTTCTTCCCATCTCTGATGTTTTTAGCCTTTCTGAACTCTTACACTGTGGTGTTACAATGATCTTCTGCTCCGCAACTCAGTCGTCCGTGCTTGTTTATAAGAATCACAATATATGAGTTTATAATATGTATATTTTCCATAAACATACCAAATGTTCACCAAGTTTCACATGCCCCCCTCCTTTTTTTTCTCCTTTTTAAATTCAAAAATTTCTAGTTGTGTTTATTCTCACCGTCAGCATACTTTATCATATCAAAGCTTTTTCAGGCACTGTAAAACTACTGAGTTATGTTTGGGTCATGTTTTGCGGTATGCCCTTTAATACTGTAGCTTTAGAAATGCAATTTTCAGCCTCTGCTTATTAGAATATGATAAAGTATTCCCGGTCTGTGTCCAGTACCACTAATCTCCAGACTGTGCTTCATGAATTAAGCATGAAGATTTTAGTCAATGTGCTTTCAAAGACCAATGTTTAGGGAATCATGGATTTTCTACAAGCTGAGGGGAAAATCTATAATAGGAGGAACTGATTTTCAAACATCATATTCCCAAGAAGAAATGTCCAGTTCTGGCCCAGAAACAGAAAATGTTTTTGCTATCAGAATATTCTAGAACCACTTAAGAGCGCATTGTGTGGGTTAGTTTATTAAAGGGACGGTGTTTTTAAATGTGTAAGGCCATCTATCATGTAGGAGGATTTCAAATGCTGGCTTATTTTTGGAAAAGCTCATTCAGATTGGGTTAACATCAAGGAGAGAATGCAAATTGAATTTGTAGGGTATTACTAACTTACCTCTCTTCCTCTCCATCGCCCCCTTGCATGCCTTGGTTCTTCTTGCTTTATATAATTTGGCAAATAGCGAGAGATCTCTTTATAGGATGAGAGATTCCCCCTTAGGGGAGAGATGTAGAGCATGCTCTATAGGCCCTGGTGAAGCCACATTGAAGGTAGATTGCATCAGAGACTATGTGATTCAGGGTTTAGCGTGTTTCATGGTAGCCAACAGGCAAACGTTTGAGAAGGACATTGCCTTTCTGCATCAGCACACTGAACAAAATGGAGGCATCTCTCCAGGAGAACGTAGAAGCAATTAAGATCTAAGAGACTGTGGAATATGTGGGATGAGCTCTCAGGCACCCTTATTCATGTCAGCCCTGGAGTCTTGGTGCTGTCTGGTGAGACTGCACTTGACTCTCTCATAGTTACTTACATGATTATTGATATCTTTTGTGTGTGTGTGTGTGTGTATGTGTGTGTGTGAAGGACAGAAAGAAAGTGTGTTTATTCATGCAGATGTAATTACACATATGTGTGTACTTACATACATATGGAAGCTATACCTTTGGTATTCTACACTTTTTTGTTTCCCTCTATTGGCCCAGAGTTCACCAAGTAGCTGGTCAGTAAGCTCCAGGGAGCTGCCCATCTCTGACTCCCTGATGCTGGAGTAATAAGCAAACAGCCATGCAAGATTTCTTTTAGGCATAAGTTCTGGGGATCAAACTCAAGTCAGCTTTACCAGTCTCATCTCCCCAGTCTTCATTGGTACCTTGTGTCAGACATCTTTCTCACATGGAGCTTGATCTCAGCAGCTCAATCATATCCCCACTTGCTATCTTGGCAGCTGAGGCTTGAGGAATCCCAGCTAGTTGCCTGGACAGTTGGAATTAGGCAGAGTTAGTATTTTGCTATCAAGGCTTGTTGGATCCCTAAGTCAGAACACCTAGGTCCCGCTTGGTGTCCTGCGCAGCACACTCTCTGCCGCAGCAGTCAGCCTAGGGTCAGGGCCCCACCCTGCCATCACAGTAGCACTGGTCACCGTGTGCTGCTGCACCAGGCACTGGTCACCGGGTGGTCTAGGAACAAAAGTGGGGAGGGTAGAATGACCTATACCCGGCCAGAGTATCTGTGCTCTGGGCAGGGCAGGTATAGGTGTCTGTCTGCATACTCCGCTCCACTGAGTGGGGGTGCATATGGGTCCCAGTTCTCGGGGAGCAGAGATAACAAGAGAGCTGCAAGAGGTCCCTTGGCCTCCCGAAAGTCAGGGACCTAAGTCCCAGCCTCTGGACATCGCAGGCGATGCTGGATGTCACAGAGGAGCTGAGAACAAGGGGAGGAGAGGTTGGGGAGAGAAGTGGCAGCATGGCTGTACTACACTAGCGCACGGGAAGGAGAGTTCTCAGTCCGGCCTCAGGGCTACAAACACTGGGGCGAGGTCATCACGACATGTCCAGTTAAAAGGAGACAATGCATAGTCGTAAGATATTTTATTATAGAGAAAAAGAAAAAAGAGGCCCGCTATGACCACGTGGAAAGAGAGAGGAAGGAGAAGAAGAGAGCGAGAAAGAGGGGAAGAGAGAAGAGGAGGAGAAGGAGAGAAGAAGAGAGGAAGAGGGCATGAGAGAGGGGAGGGGGCAAACCACCCCTTGTATGGTGGGCTGGGTTACCTGTCTGTGGGGCGGGGCATACCTGGCTGTGGTCAGATGACTGGGGGTAGGGTCCAGCTAGAATGCTGGGAGCTTGGGGCATTGTCTATGTGATAGAACACACCTCTCCTGGCGGGGGGGGGATGACTGAAACAGGAGCCAGGGACCCAGAAAGCATGGCCAAATACCTTCTGTGCCATGCAGGCAGAAATTATCGCCCATCAGATCACCAGGGTTCCAGACCGTTACTCAACCAGGACCAGGTTGCCTGAACAGACCACTGCCCCAAAGTTTGGTGGTTTTCAGACACTGTTCATGTTTGGACAATATTAGATCATCCAATAATGTGGACACAATATGTACTGGGAAGCTATGCTCAGCCAGGTTTCAATGGTTGCTGATGTCAACTTATCCTTTTCTCCGAATGCAGAGATCAAGACAAAAATGTAAATCATCTCCAACTAGGGGGCTGCAGTTGAACGTCCCCCCTTTGAGGAAGACAGGAAAATTCTCAGCCTGCCTGGCTTTATCTGTGAATCTACGGGATCTCTCAGGGGCTTTAAATTAATCAATCAATCCAAAGACATTGAACTGAATCTCTACCTCTAGTCTGATACTTTGAGATGTGTTTTAAATGAAAAGGAAGCAAAGGGCTGGCTGGCTTGCTCCCTGCATAGCCCAAGGCTGCCTGCCCTGGCTGGGGAATTGCCAGTCAGTTCAATCACACAGCTGCTCTGACCGGTGTTTTTCACTAAACTGACCCCAGTTGTGTGTAGACACGATCTCCAGAGAGGGACATCACTTCCTTCCTGGTCCTCGCCATTTAATCGTTCCTGACACAAGTTTTACCAGAAATGCAGCAAAACCCAACCCTGTCAATGACCATTATTTGCTCCTGAGTGTCAGAAGAGCACCTTGAGACAGGTGTACAAGGGCATATCCCTAGACATCTGTGTTAGGAAGTGCCCAGAATAGACAGTGAGGCAGGGGGAACCGAGGCTCCCTAGTAACAGAGGATGCTGAAACTTATTAAGGGGGCCTCAGTCCACGAATGCTCTCAGAATAAGGTCCATCCTCAGGAAAAGACTGGCATTGTGTGACAACTGCTGAATGGCAGAGGCATAGCAGTCACCTGGAAGTCACTATATAAGTGGGTCAAAGAAGTTGGATATTGGGTTCTCAGACAAGGGTCATGGCTGCAGCTCAAGCCCCGAGTTGCTGTAGTTGATGTGTTATGAGGGAAATAGTGAGCAGAGGTTACATCTCAGTGCTGGGGCATGTTCTTAGAATCTACAGGGCCCTGGGTTAAAGAAGGGAAAGAGGGAGAGAGCTTGGGAGGATAGCCTGTCTCCTAGGCTCAGGATTTGCATATAACATCCTGCCCACTTTAAGTACTGGCCCCTTATTTGTTCCTCTTTCTTGTTTCATACTTATTTGTTTGCTTCATTTCTTTTGTGTGCCTATGCACATGAATGGAGGTCAAAGGACAGAGTTCAAGGGTGGATTTTCTCCTACCTTAGTGAGGCGGGATCTCTCTCTCTCTCTGTCTCTCTCTTCAGTTTCTGTTTCTGCTGGATCTTCTAGATAATCCAGTCTCTGCTTCTCATCTGGCCCCCATCTCCCCTTAGGGGTAGTAGGATTACAGACGTGTGCTGTGTGCTACCACACCCAAATTTCTATGTGGTTTTGGGGGATTGAACTCAGGCGGTCAGTTCTGAGCAACACTCACTTTTGCATGCTAAACCATCTCAGCAGCCCCTGACTCATATCTTTTCAGCCCTGCATCAGCCAAAAGTCTATGCTCAGGGAAGGGAAGACAGGAGCAAGAGGGCAGCAGGTGACCTCCCCTGGGAACCGGCACCTTCATTTTGTTTAGGCAAGGTCTAAAGAGCAGGCAGAGAATCTGCATTATCGATGCCAGCTAGTCAGTGTCATCCCTAAAGACTAGAATCTTCCAAACTGGTAGGTGACTTCTGGTACTGGACAAAACTGCTGCACTAAGACCAGAGCAGACAGTAAGATGGAGAAAGCATGGAGACAATGCTGAGCCCCAGGTCCTCTGATCAGAAATCGTGGGAATGAATGTTCACCCCCTGTGCCGTGAGGAGTAGACCTACAGAGAATAAATCACTGTGGGGTGCCATGAGCCCCTTTCTGGTGTTTTGGGGAGGAGTCTGTCCTGTCCTGAAGCCATCTCAGTGCTGGCAGGGGTATCAGCAGCTCCGGGCAGACTTAGGGATAGAGTAGGACTTGCTTCTAGAATCGCCACTGGATGTAACCCTCAGCCTCCCTGTGTGGGTGCTCAGGTCATTCTGTTTCTGCTGAGTACATAGGAAAATGTGAAGGCTCCAACTTTACAGATCAGGCAGTCAGGACTTGGGGAGTACCACAGACAGCCACTGCCTTCTGCCACTTTGAGCAGAGGGATGGGCGGAGCCTCTCTGAATCCCGCCCACCCTCTCTGTGTTTGTGACTCACTGACCTCCTGGTTTGCAACAGATGGGGACTGAGCCCTTCTCCTCTTGGGAATTAGAGAAAGGCAAGTTTCAGGGATCCAAGGGAGACATCATCTCAGCTGAGGAGTTCTCCCCAACAGAGTAG
>NW_022196905.1:253164689-253165806 GCF_008632895.1 Mastomys coucha
AGTTAAGGGAGACTCCTCTTCCCTCCTTGACTGAACACAGAAGAAGAGAAACTGGAAAGGGGGATGAACCATGTAATTTCTAAGTCAACATCCACATCCCTCCCCCACCTTTGTAAACAAACTTCTTTTTTCTTTTTATAGGGGAAGGAATAGTTTTCCCTGTGATGTGCGAAATATATACTTCCTAACGTAAATCAGGAAGCTGTTACTACCAAATAAGAGCACGTGCATGTGTTAATTGTTGGGATGTGAAGAGGGGAATACTCAGAACCAGCAAGCAGCCTTTTCTTCAGGAGGAACAAAGGATTAAGTTGGAGAGACTGTACCTGTATTGTTAGCAGGCTACTGCAATGATTGTCTTCTCAGGAAGAGTAGAGAAAGGTGAAATTCCAACTGGGAATATTAGCCTATGCAGATCGCCACCCAGGGGTATTCAGCTCTGTTTAAAGTGCGGAGCTCCGTCTTGCCTTATGATCCAATTGTTTTATTAGCGAGATCATTGCGTGTTTCTTTTTCTTTTCTTTTTTTTTTCTTTTTTTTTTTTGCTACAGTAATAGCTCAGTGTCTGTCTAACGATAAATTATAGAGTCAGGCAAACAATGGTTTTGTACTCAGGATAACAATGAAATATCTTATTAAAATGCAGGCTTCCTTGGGTCCCTGAAATTAGAGTCTTATTTGAAAGGGATTCCTAGGAGCTTAATTCACCGGTTTGAACTAAGCACTGGAAGAGAATCATTGTTTTTGTCCGGGCCCAGAGGTACTGGGGAGAGTACCTGGATTTCCCTGTTCCTATTTTATCCGCACATTCTCTGCTAAGGTAGATCTTCTGGGCTTGACAATGAAAGACACTGCGTGAGTAGCTACATCCCTTAGCATGCAAAAGATAAATTGAGATCTCAGGCAGACGTGTGCTTCCTGCCAGGTTTTTTTTTTTCTTTCTTTCTTTCTTTCAAAAGGATACTGGCTCCGAGAATCATCAGGTTATCAATAAATGGTGGTTCGGGGGCTCTAACAGCACCCGAGAAAAGTGTGTCCTGTGACTTTTTAAAAGACTTTTTTAAAAAATTTGTGTGGAGTTCTCCCTTTCCTTCTCTCTCTCTCTCCCTCTCTCCCT
>NW_022196905.1:253166197-253171046 GCF_008632895.1 Mastomys coucha
CTCTCTCTCTCTCCCCCTCCTTCCCTCCCTCTCCCCTCTCTCCAGCTCTCTCTCTGGCTGGGAGTGAGTGGGGTGGAGTGGGTGTCCGAGGAAACAGGAAGCAGAGTCTTGTGCTGCTCTGGTGCGGCAGTTACAGGGGGTTGTGAGCCCTCTGATGTGGGTGCCAGGAACTGAACTCTAGTCCACTGCGGGAGTAGCCAGCCTCTTTACCTCCTAAGCCTTCTCTCTAGCCCTGGGTCACACTGTTTGATCTTGTGAATTCCCAGGATCTTGTGCTGAGAAGACAGAAGGCTTAAAAGAGACAATTCCTCAGGGTCCCCTAGCTTGGCAAAGTATGATGCAGAGGCACCATCTCCACGTAGTCCTCAATGCTGAATCGCTTTCATTTGTCTTCTCTTCTCCCTACCTTTCTGTGTTCTTGGATGCCTCAGGAAATTTAACACCCTCAGCCCCAGCCATTTTCAGATTGTGAAAGGGAGCAGTTAGATAGCTGGGTCAGTCAGCCTGTTTTCTCCTCGTTTTGAGGCAAGCCCCTGGAGATCCAGGACTGACCTCATGCTGGTATGCAGCTCTCCTCCTGGGTACTGTGATTACAAGCTTGGTCCACCACAGTTAGTTTATGCTACATTAAGCGGTGAACTTCAGGCTTTTTCCTGAATGCTAGGGGAGGATTCTTCCCTACGAGGGAGCTTCTTCCAGCTATGTCCTCAATCCCTTTATACCAATCCTAATTCATCACATTCCACCTAACTTCATGCTCTGTGTCTCATGTTCCCCTATCACCCCCGCCCCCGTCATCCCCAGACAGACAGTGCCTCACTGTGGGGTGCATTTCAGGGACAGAACTATTATTTTCATTGCACAAACATGGCATCTGAAACTCAGTTTAAATCTTAGATCCGAGCCAGCTGGTGACTTGGAGATGAGGGCAGCGGCTCTGTGCCTGCTTAAAGGTTGTCCTTGTACCAGCCTTACCTGCAGACTTTGAGAAGACCGGAAAGCTTTACAAATTAAAAAGAGGGTCTAGACTTAGAGAAGAGATGAAATTGAAAACCCCTTGTTGTTTAACTGCTTAGACCCTGTGGAGTGTGGATGAGGTCAAAGGAGGGACCCCCTTGCTTTCCACCCGACTGAATTCTCTCCCTTTGGCACCTTCAAACATTAGGACCAAGCATGGTGAGGCATGTGTGGAATCCCATCATTCAGGAGGCTGGGAATTACAAATTTGGAGCCAGCCTAGGCTAATAGTATGACCTTGTCTAAAAAATACAAGCAAACAACAACAAAAATCTCAGTTCAGTTAATGGGTAAAGGCCCATGCCACACATGCCTGCTGACCCGAGTTCAATTCCTGGGACCCAGGTGAAAGTGAAAAGAGGGAACCAGCTCCATAAAGTTGTTCTCTGACCTCCACACACACTAATAATAATAATAATAATAATAATAATAATAATAATAATAATAATAATAAAACAATAATATAAATTTTTAAAAGAAACAAACTGAAACAAACGCAGGTGTTTCTACACCTGGGTAGACCTGGACCCAGGAGTATTTCCCACATATATGCCAGAGGTGATACTTTGGGGCACCTTCATTTTCTCCACCATTTTGCTGCCATCAAGCCCTCAGAAGCATCCTCCTTCAGACTTGCTCTGAACACACTTCCATCTTGTAGGAACAAGGCTCTTTGTTCAGCAAACATCCCTGAGCCTATGTATGCTAAGCTCCCTGCTAAGAGGCCTTCCTGAGGAAGGGAGAAAAGGGAGAACTGTCATCTCTCAAGCCCAAGGCTCTTGATGACAAAATTGCCCTGACTCTTAGGAAATATAAACTAGCCAACGTTTCATAAGCGGTCTGATCTCTATAAAGTAGTTCTTTAGTGTTACATATCTTTCTCTCTTCAGCCCTATATAGTAGAAGTTCTTCTGGCCTTCTTCTTTTCCCAGTTGTCTGCCTCCTTCCCCATTCCCACTTACCCCCTCCTCCCTTCCTTCCTCCTCCCTCCCTTCCCATCCTATCCCTGTCTTCTTTTCTCCTTTGAAACATTCTGATTTTGTTTTCTTTGTAAACCCTCTAAGAGGCAAAAAGGAAAAGTTGACATGTCTCCAGGAGCATTGAGGGCTTCTCTTCTTTTTTCCTTTCCTTCACCCTGAACTCTGTAAGTTGACAACTTCCTGCCACCTGACCTAGCCTCTCGGTACTCCATTTTTCATTGTTCACTGATTATTTGCAAATGCTTGCCTGGCCAATCCAGCCTCCCAGGGCCCACCTTCTCAGCCTGTGTCCCTGTACCTAATCTATACTTGTGACTCAACTTCCAGCCCACCATACTTTGCCATCAAAACAAAATCTATATGTTCGCAACACAAGAGAGGAGTCACCTCTAGGGAGACCCCCTCCAGTTTCCCATTTTTAGTGAAAGGGAAGCAAGGCTACTCCTGAGTATGCCAGTCTTCTACCAAGTGGCCATTGCCATCCCTTATAAGGCAAACCTACTGTCAGGTTTTTTTTAAAAGCCATTCTACTATATTTGTTTATCTATTGTGTGTGTGGCACAGACACAAGTGTTACACCATGGCACATGTGTGGAGATTAGATGACAACTAGGGAGAATCGGTTCTCTCTTCCCAACCATGCAGGTTCTGAACTCATATTGCCGGGCTTGGTGGCAAGCCTCTGAACCCAGTGAGTCACATTGGTGGCGCTATACACAATTCCTACAAAACATTTTTAAGAAATGATAGCACAGCCCAGAATCCTAGTGCTGGCCCCTTGTACCAGCATGTGTGGGCCCCTCTTTCCACCATCTTTTATGCAAATGCCCAGCTATCTTGGTTTATCCAGGCTGAGTTACTCAGGGGCCACACTCAAGCCCTCATCTCAAGGCAGTGTGTACTGCTTGGTCATCATCTTGCTGTTTGCTGTGCGAAGGTGTGGGTGTGTGTGGGAAAGAAGTGGAAGTACCCACTCTGCCTTGTGGACTCAGCACTGTGGCCCCGAGTGGGCAGCTCTGGCTGGCTGGGCAGAAGCCCTCAAACTCTTACTGTCAGGCACCTTCTTGTAAGGAGATACGCTCTTCTCAGAGGAACACCCTGGCAGATCAAAGACATTTTTCACTGGTACACTAGTATACTTAAAGTGTGTGGCTATGAAAGTGAATGTCCGGGGCTGGAGAGATAGCTCAGAGGTTAAGAGCACTGACTGCTCTTCTGAAGGTCCTGAGTTCAAATCCCAGCAACCACATGGTGGCTCACAACCCTCCGTAATGAGATCTGATGCCCTCTTCTGGTGAGTCCGAAGACAGCTACAGTGTTCTCACATATAATAAATAAATAAATCAGCAGGGCAGTGGTGGCGCACACCTTTAATCCCAGCACTTGGGAAGCAGAGGCAGGCAGATCTCTGATTTCGAGGCCAGCCTGGTCTATAGAGTGAGTCCAGGACAGCCAGGGCTGTACAAAAAAACCCTGTCTTGAAAAAAACCAAAAACAAACAAATAAACAAAAAAGAAAGTGAATGTCCACTTTCTTAAAATTGCCGCCTGAGCTATTATGACCACGTAAACATCTTAATTACTTAAGATACACAAAATTCATGGTGACTCTTTCCAGCTTGTATTATAGTCTCTTCTTTTTGCATTCAGCAGTCTTTCAGAAAAGTTGGGAGCATTTAAGCGTGTATATAGTCTCTAAATCATTTCTCTTTAGGTTTGTATAAAGGATGTCCTTTGCCATATATACAAGTACGCATGAATCTCTTCTGCCTTTTGGAATGTTTGAATGTGGCGCTACATGTCTTACAAACTGATTATTGAGGAAGAAAGAAAGACAAAGAAAGAAAGGAAAAAGAAAAACCAACTGCATCCTGTTATACTGTCCCCTGATGTCAGGGAATTTCTTCCCCGCTTCCTAGGAGCCCCCGGAACAAAGCCGAGTCCTCTTGACCTCTCAGCTTTAAAAGGCTAAAAGTATGCTAGACTCTGAAAAGGCAAGGTGGGAAAAAAAAACTGGAAATTAGTGGCATCCAGTTGAATCCATGAATGGATCCAGACAAATACAGAGGCAGCCTGTTAAGGCAGGGTGAAAGAGCATTTCTCCAGAACCCCAGGGTTCTTTTTCTTTTCTTCTTTTTTTTCTTTTTCTTTTTCTTTTTGTTAAGTAGAGGCCGCCATTGTCATTCAGAAAACCCCAGGCTGTTCTGAAAACAGGCAAAAATCAATAGCCCACTTGTTGAGGATAAGCATGTAGGCCTGTGCTGGAAATAACGGAGTACCTGAACATTCCACTGGCAGGGCTTGTTGGGTAGAGGTAACAGCTGGAAATACTGTCCTTACTTGTCCACTGCAGTAACCGTGGCAGATTAACTGTGTCCAGTGGCCATTTGGTGCAGGACTAATGGGCAGAATGGATTATGTTTGTTTTTGTCTGTCTGCCCGGGACCTGGCAAACTGAATAGAGTTCTCCCTCAAAACAACCCGTGTCCTTGTGAAAAGGCTGTGGAAAGGTGTTGAGAATGAGGACCAGGCAGAATAATAAACAGTTTTGGTTATTAAGTAGTTAAGATATAAAGTAATAACAACATGAAATAAATGCAGCAACTAAGAACACATTTAATGGGGTACCATTCTAAAATCATATATATTAATGTGGTGGCTCACGATTGTAATCTTAGCACTCTGGAGTTAGAGGCCAGCCTAAGTAGTATAGCATACACCCTCTCACACATATACCTACCAAAAAAAAAATCATACTAGGTTTTTTGAAATTTGTTGTATTTTATAAAATATACTAAACAATATAAAAAGACAAGGTGGACAAGGTGGGGAAAAAGCTGGAAATTAGCGGCA
>NW_022196905.1:253171056-253173268 GCF_008632895.1 Mastomys coucha
ACTCTGTAGCCTTGGCTGTCCCGGAACTCACAGAGATCATCCTACCTCTGCCTCTTGAGTGTTGAGATTAAAAGTGAGTCCCACCCCGCCTGGTTTATGCAATGCAACTATAAAAACAGCGACTCCCTTGGGCCATCCAGATGGCCTAGTGGGTAAAGATGCTTGCTGTCAAGCCTGCCCACCCAGTGGAGTTTGTCCCTGAGGTCTATTCGATGGTAGGGGGAGACAAATGACTCCCCCAAACTGTCCTCTGACTTCCACATACGTGCCATGGAACACACACATCTACAAATAAGCATCATTTAAAAGTCTAAAGAACGGCGGTCTCATCAGATATTGATATGAAAAACATTCTTGCTGGGCGGTGGTGGCAGATGCTTTTAATCCCAGCACTTGGGAGGCAGAGGCAGACGGATTTCTGAGTTCGAGGCCAGTCTGGTCTACAGAGTGAGTTCCAAGACAGCCAGAGCTATACAGAGAAACCCTGTCTCAAAAAACAACAACAACAACAACAACAACAAATTCTTGCCTTTCCTCTTTCTTTGCCTTCGAGTGGAGAAAGTGGAATCTGGTAAAGACAAGCTTACTTTTGAATGTATTTGTGGCTTTGGAAAGGAAAGGTGCTGGTGTTTTAGTTGGTGATGAGGGCTGCACATGATCAAAACCTAGCACCTCAAGCAGCCAAAAGGGTCTCGGCGTGAACTGAATGAAGCCTTCAAGCAGATGGCTCGCTCCTCAGGCATAGAACCACAGAGATTTCTTAGTGGGTGAGCCTGTCAGGGTCAAGGGCAGAGCTTGTCGACCTAGAGTTTCCCTTGTGGGTCAGAAATCTCCCTCTTTTCCCAGTGCCCCTTAATACCATGGAATAAGGAGGGCTTGCCCATCAAATAGGTCAAGTACATATTTGACTAAAGACACAGGGCTCCTCAGGGCCCTGTAGGCATGGGAAGCCTTGTAAAAAATATCACTCTCTGGGGCTAGGGAGATTGTTCATGCAAATGTGAGGACCTGAATTTGAGGACCTGAATTTAATTCCTCAGGACCCATGTACAAAGCTATACATGGTTGGAGCACGCTGGGGACATGACTGAAATCCCACAGTGGAGGGAGGCAGACACTGGTAGATCCCTGGGCTCACTAGCCAGCCAGCATAGTCAGCTTAGTGGGTCTCTGGTCAGTTAAAGACTGTGTCTCAAAAAAGCAAGATGGATGGTGCCCAGGGAATAACACCTACAGTTGACCTTTGGCCCCTGAATGCACACACTGGCTCTGAATTATTAAAAAAAAAAAAATTATAAAGTCGACTCCCACAGTAGATAACTTAACTGCAACGCAGACTCATCGTGTATACCAAGTGCAAATGAACGTATCTTCGAAGTTCCTAGTTGGTGAGAGTATTAGTGCTACCTTAGAGCATCCCATACAATGGAATATGGCTTCCAGGAGGCCCCAGAGGGCTCAGCACATGCCTCTAGCCCTGCCACAGGCTCTAGCAGACCCAAGCTGGCACCATACCAGGACAGAGACATGGCTGTGACATTGGGTTCTAAGGGGTTGCTGCTGTGTAACAGTAGAATGACAGGATCCATCCTGTTTCCTTTTCTTTCAAACCTTCTCTTGTATAAATCTAGTTTATAACACTACTAGAAACCCTCCCCCCCCCCCGCCCCAATGCCATAGCTAAAGAATTCTGTAACTTTAGCCCATGTTCTTGCCCTGGGCAAGTCGGCTAGAGTCCAGGTCACCTCTACAAAGGCTAGGCTGGGTTGTTTCCACCTGTCCTCCAGAGACTCGAGAGCCTCTCTGTGCAGAAACACACAGAAAGAGTGAAGTGAGGTAAATTCTCGCGTTAGACCGGGGCAGACCCATAATGTGGAAGGGTCAAAGGCAGGTCAGAACCTCTCTGTCTTCCTGTCAGTTGCTTTCAAAAGGAACAGCCCTCACTGAAGTGCCCGGACCTTTCCAACTTCCAGCTCCTCCTTTAGATGACTCCAGACCCAGGAAGACCAAAGCCGGGGTCGCCTGCCCTCCAGGGCCATCTGGCCTGGGACGGCTTTTCTCCTCTTCATCTTTAGCCTTTATAGAAGTCACAAATAGTAAATGCGCTTCATTTCAAGATGTGGGCGTGTGAATAGTCTGGCCGCTGAAACTTTCTGTGTGCTCTCCATGCTACTACCAGCAATAAAATCCTTCCTTTTTTTTTTTTTTTTTT
>NW_022196905.1:253176400-253211059 GCF_008632895.1 Mastomys coucha
TAGTGTGGCATCACCCACATGCATGCTGTAGAATGTGCATGGAGCCAAGTACTAGATAGGCCCTTAAATTTATCTTTTATTGCAAGGGGAACAAGCTAGCCTTGCTTTTCTTCCCTGTGGAGATCATATCCGTGGACTCTAACCTTCCCAGCAGGGCTCTTAATTCTTTTCAAGGCATAGACTACAGAGGTGGGTGGGCTGATTTCTGATGTAAAAAGAGAGAGCTTGAGGGTCTGTGATCTAATACGTCAGTGTTAGTAAAACCTGGCTTGTCACATCTTGAGCACACCTTTCCTTTGATCTGGAATTGTTGTATTTGGCTCTGACTCCCTGAGGCATCTCCTAAGCTCTGCCTGAAGTAGAGGTGACAGGGTCACCTGGACTACACAGGCTAGCTAATTAATATCATGTGTCTTACTGAATTCTTCTCTGTCATTGCTGAAGCTAACACTGGAGAATGGGCTCAGTACATATTGATTTCAATCTCCTAGCTTCAAGGTAGCATGGTGTGTGTGTGTGGGGGGGGGGTGTGACAGAGGTGCATGGCAGATGAAAATTGCCTATTTTAGCCCAACTCCAGGGATACCAGCTCCCTGGATACCAAGCCCTGGGAGACAGTGGCTGAAATACTTTAGCCGTCTTTCCCTGAAACATCTCACACATCTAAGCAAATGCTTTACCACCGACTTACATCTTCATTCTGACATAGTTGTCTGCTAAATTCATGTTTAGATTTTTCCTTTCTATGGCTCCTTGAGATGCTCGATTTAATCAGTCAAGACATATTTAATACTCTCTCAGTCTGGGCTGAGTGTTCCATATATTCCTGCCCCAATCTCACCCAAGGAATATAAGGCTAATGGCTAGTAATTCAGAAGCAGGGAGTGTGTTCTCTGTCTGGGGACTCTGGTGTCTGTGTGTTAGATCATTTGTAGCAGTTTTAAATTTTAAAATGAAATATGCATATTCCTACGAGTTTAGATGATCACTAGCTAAGCAATAGCTTTATTGGAGCACCATATGGACTCCTCAATGTTTCATGGAATATAGCTACTCATAAAGGCATAAATAGGAGCTTCCGGGCTACATGCACTCTGTATCCCGCATCCTAGTACCTAGTGTACAGTTGGCATAAAAGTAGTCATTGAGCAAAATGGAGAAATTGCCATCTAAGGAAACCAAGAAGATACTCTTCAAGAACATTACCTTAGAGGGCAGCAGAGATGGCTCAGCAGTTAAGGGTGTGTGCTGTTCTTACAAAGAATCTGAGCTGCTGAGGATATGAATTCAGTCCCTACCAATGTCTGGTGGCCCACAACCACAAATAACCTCACCTCCTGAGGATGTGATGGCTCTGGCCTCCAAGGACACCTGCACTCGTGGGCACATACCCACCCAGAAACACCCAGACATACCCACAATGAGAAATAAGACAGATCATTAAAGGATGAAAAGAACCTCATGTTAGCCTCTTCCCATCTCCACCTAGAATTCTCTGCTTAGTCTCTTGTGTGAGGAAGGAATTGGTGACAGGTATCCTCTGCTTTCTCCTGGTATTTGTGTATGCATATACCCATGTGTGTGTGCATGCACACATGCAAGAATGCACATACACACGCATGCATGCATGCACATACACATACACACATGCACATATACACACTTAACCATTTCTTTTGCAGTTAGTGTAACAATGCCTTAGACTGATGACTTAAAATCAACATAAAGCTGTACCTCACAGACACAGAAACTGAAAAGCAGTCTGCCTACTTCTGGTCTGTAGATGCTCATTCATGCCATTTCCTCACATAGTGGGGGGGGGATAGAATCCTCTTCAGAGTAGTGTATGAAGATACTCTTCCCCATTCACAAAAGCTCCACCCTCATGAACTCATTACCTTTCAAAGTCCTTCATCTCAATACCGTCATCTGTGCAGAGAGTTAAGACTTCAGTATAGGACTTGGAGGGGTGAAGGAGAGCCAGACCTCAGTGATATTAGTGGACATGACCCAAGACGAACTGGAACTGGAGGGATGACAGGACCATGACAAACTTTTCTAACATGTACACAGCCAGATGATTACCACTGTACTGTTCTCAAAGTAGACTGGTCAGTCCCCTTTAAAATGGTGGTCACAGGGTTGGGAATGGAACTCAGCTAGTAGAGGATTAGCTAGCATAAACAACCCTGTATCCAATCCTCAACACTACAGGGAACCAGATGGAGTGGCCCATGCCTCCAGCCTATAAGCCCAGCCTTAGGAAGGTGGGGGCAGGAAGATAAGATATTTAAGGTCATCTTAACTATATTGAATTATATTGAGAGTTAGAGGTCAACCTAGGATACATGAGACCTGTCTCAAAAAAAAAAAAAAAAAAAGGAAGAAAGAATGAAAGAGAAAGAAAAGAAAGAAAAAGGAAAACTGGTCAGTTGGTGATGATTTGATGATTTGTACACATTAAGTCCCAGAACTCATTCACCCTGACTAAGGCAGTAACGATAGGAGGCATATGTGAGCAGCCAGGTGAGACTGCATCTGTGGCCTTCTCTACTGTTGAGTCTGTGTATATTCTCACAGGGCTGAAGAAAATCCCTATGCCCAAAATATGAATCTTCCACCATTAGTTCTCCATGGGTCCCAGCTCATGCCCAGTCCCAGGATGTGTGTGTGTGTGTGTGTGTGTGTGTGTGTGTGTGTGTGTGTGTGTCCCCTCTTTCCTCTGGACCACCATGGACTTCTTGTCCACCAGTGCCAAGATCGCAAAGCCTCCCTAGGAGCTCAGTTCATGACTGTCTGGATGGTAGAATGAAGCTGTCTTGTTGTATTTTGACATTCCTGTCAATCAAAATATCAGTCTGTCTTTGTTCGGCACCTTTTTATGTTCATGGGACTTATTTGTATAGCAAACTGTCATAATAGATAAAGACTGTGACTCTCTGAATGTTCAGAGTCTGAGAGTGTGAAGAGCCTGATCTGAGGACAAAGGGCCACACTAGGCTAAAGTCCCTGTGTCTCTTACCCTGAGGCTCTTACTTTTGGAGACCCTCCATCTGCCATGCAAAGTGACCTGGCTGTTCTCACCTCAGGGTTTATATTGGTCTTCTCAGGTTACCATAACAAACAGCAAAATAGCAATATGTTTTCTTTCAGCATGGAAATCAAGTTATTGGTTTTTCCTGATACCTCTACCCGTGGATTGCTGATGTCCATCTTCTGGTGTCTCCACAAAGTGGTCCTTCTGTGTGTCTGTGATGTAGTCTCTCTGTTTTAGAAGGACAGCAGTCAGACTAGATTTGGGTTCACCCCAGTGACCTTATTTTACTTGAACCATCTCTTTCAAGGCCCTATGCCCAAATACAATATAGCATTAGGCAGCACTGGGAGGCTAAGATGAACATGAGATATTGGGAAATGTGATTCAGCTTGTGTGATCAGAGCAAGATCAGTGTGCAAGCTGGTGACAAAGCCAGAGTTGCTATAGCCCTGTAATGTGTACCTAATGAGCACGGGGCCAATCAACCCTCCTGTCACTCTGCCAAAAGTATGACTCTCAGAGAGCAAAGGCTTGGAGTAGCTTCCCTGGGACCTGCTCTGGTCAGTGACCCCACAATCAGGAGAGAGCCTTTTCCCTGATATCTCAGCTGTGTCCTACATGTCTCTTCACTCAGTTAAGAAGTCCAAGTTAGAGGAGGATACAGCCTGAACGTGGCTATGCGAACCAAGCTCTTATCTGGGCTGCTGTCACCGCAAAGCACTGTGTTTCTAAACTCTTTATCCAAGTGTAATACAAACAGGAAAGGCGGTAATTGAGCATCCTTTACTTACTGGAGCAGTCCACATAATGGAAGACAGTCAGTGGTTTTTCAGTAGCCTAGCAGCCTTCTTTTGTGCCCACTTCTAACTGCTCTGCAGTTCCTAGCCTCAGATTCCTGGTTCCATTTGCGAACATAAATGTTGAGTAAATAAGTTGAAACAAAATCCAACGCCCCTCTGCCTTATCTTTATCTAGATTTTTTTTCTTTTGTCCCTGAAACAGTAATCCTGTCTTCATCTGGTCCGGAGATCACTGTGAGGCCCAAGCTTCTCATAATCCTCCTACCCCAGGCTCCCAAGTTCTGGTATTATAGATCTAGAAGTCTCTCAGTGACCTTTATACCTTCAGATACAGCATCATTCACTCCCTGTTCATCATGTGACACGGGAAGGGCAGATTCATGTCTGACATCAGTCTCATCTTCCTCTTCTATCCAGTGCAGGAGAGCATTTATCACTAATAGTGCACAAAGGGCACATAGAACAGTGTGAGCTAGCACAGGATGGCTCACTTAGAGGCTGATGATGATAAAGAGGAACACAGAATGGCATGGAGTCTTGGGATCCTAGAAATGAGGGAGCTGAGAATTTGTTCTCACATAGGGACCTTGGGCTATGATCACTGGACCATTGGATCAGACATTTGCCCAGAGGACAGGCCCAGGGCCTCATGCCAGGCACTTCAGGGTGTGTGACCCCTAGATGGAGCCTCAGATCAGACTGAATGCTTTGGTTTTTATGATTTCCCTTCAGCAGCCATCCCCTGTCTAGAATGTTCTATATCAACATGAAAGAAACAGGATTCTTGGGCCACTCGAGGCCCCAACTCTTTTAACCTAAAGGGGAACAACAACCATACTGTTAGGGCAGTGACTCTGCCAGGTGTCCTATCCTAACTATAGAGTACACATCAGGCAGTATGAAACATTTCCCATTCTGTCCATCACTTCACTGAGGACTCTTGTCCCGTAACAAGTTTACATTTGGCCTCGTGCTTTAATATTTATCAGTGTACTTCCTGCGTCTCTCACACTGTGCAAGAGTTGACTTACAAGAAATATGTTTGGGATATTTTTTATACACTGGTGTTGGAAAATGCATATTTGCATAGAAATAATCTTTAGCCAGCTCCACTTTTCCAGTGTGTCAAATTTATAAATATCACTACTGTGAAGACATATTTTTGGATACGGATTTCCTCCCCAGGTTGTTTCTGCCTCCATTTATCATGTATGGGTCACCAGACACCACATTCACTTGGTTGAGATTTTCTTCCTGAACAATTTATTTACCCAGATTATGTTTCTGAAGAACAAAACAACTCCCATATTTTATTGTAAGTTTTGGACCATCAAAATTTCTAAGTCCAGCAACCTTGGCTAGTGAAGGGAGAACACAGAATACTATTTCGGACTCTAGCCTGTCTCTTCTTCCACTCTCCCCTTGGTCCACCATGTTCCTCTGAAGAAGTGTGGTTTTAGTGGCCAGGTAAAGGAGAATCCAGAAACTAGCCAGGTTGCACTCAACTCCTGTGAGATGCCAGGACCTGTGAAGCATTAAAGCTAATGGCCAGAGTGAGGCCACTGGGCTCAGCTCAGTGGCGTTGGACTTAAGCAGCATTTTATTACAGTTAACTGAGCACCCCATTATCTGACAGCAATTGCTGTTCGTGCATCTCCCCAACCATCTATAATTGCTCCCTTACACCTTCTTCCATCCTTTTCCCCTTCTTCCCCATCTCCATTTTCCATCCTATCAGCTCTCACCTCCTGACTTCCTCTCTTCTCCCTTGGTTTCCTTATTTTTCAAACTCTTTCATCTCCTTTTATTCCTTTGCCCACTTACTTCCCTCTTGTAATGCTGTCTTTCAATATTTTCCTGATGACTTTGCATGTTTTATAATGCTCTGATGGGTATTCATGAATTGTACTTGGTCCTGGATTACATAGGAGACTTTTACACATTTTAACAGATAATATACAGGGAATATAGTCCCCCTTAAAGCCCATCCTGCCCCTTCTGTTGGAGCCCTTTGGTCTCCTCAACAATTGCACATCTACCTTCATGTCATACATTAATATACAATTCCATGGATCTATATCAAGCCTAAGTTCTTCAAATGAGAGAAAATATCCAACACTTGTCTGTCTGAGACTGGCTTATTTCATTAAATGTCATAATCTCTACTGGTACCCATTTCTTTGCAAACAACATTACTTGATTTTTCTATTTTTGGGGAGAAGTCCCCACTGTGCATATAAACCATCTTTTCTTTGTCCATCCCCTTATTGGTGAGCACCTATTTGGTTCCAAAATTTAGCTACAGTGACAGGTGCTGAAGTAAATTTGCAAGCATCTCTGGGATGAGTTGACTGTAGGCATAATTTTTTGCAGCCTATTTTAATAAACATTCAACATCTCCTCTTGCCCACCACCCAGCAGAGGTAGTGGATGAGAAAAGTTTTTAGGATATGGGAGGAGTGTAGACCTGCTTAGCAGTAGTTCTTTGGGGGTGAGTTCAATCTTCTTTGTCAGCAGTTAGTCCCATAGCAAACACCAAATACAACTTAGCAGCTGCAGTCCAGTCCTCTCGGCAGACAGACACCACACATGAACAACAGCTATAGTTCAATCCTGAAGAAGCAGCAAAGCTTGCCATCCTACCTGAGGCAAGGCTGTGGAAGTGGCAAGCTGCTGCAGGAACCTCACAAGAAGTTCTTTGGCAAGTTTCTTTCAATGGTGGCAATTCCACAAGCTGAGCCCAACAACACTATGTAAGGCGAACCAATACATGCAGGTCATTTAGTGAAGAATAGTAAGGTGGAGCAAACCAAACTAATGTTCTCTCTCCAACTGTCTGTAGGGTCATACTTATACTACTTCATCAAGAGTCCTTTCATGTGCTCTATCAAAACATCCTTTCACCTGTGTCTACTTCAGGAAAACATTTTTTCATGTGTCGGCTTTAGCAAGGCATCCTTTCACCCGTGTGCCCTAGCACACATAAATTGACTTTCCAAACAAACCAGAAGTTTCCGCTTCAGTTGACTTTGACTCGTTGTAGTGCCACAGAGTCAGATGGCAGATGGATTATTAGACTTTGAGGAGCCTCCGTTCTGATTTTCACACATTCCCAATAGCATGAGTCCCCTTTGTCCACATCCTGGCCAGCACTTGTTCATGTTTACTTCATGACTGTCCCTCTGCCTGGGATGAAATGGGGTCTCAGTGCAGTTTCAACTGAGTCTTATGTGGCATGGCCCCTTCTGTCGTCTTTGTCCTTTCTCTAGTTTTCTTGGTGATTTCAGTGTTATAGGCTTTTGTAACTTACTGACTAAACACAGATTGTTATTGCTTAGACTTCAAGTGCTACATACATTTTTAAGCACACTCGTGGTTAGAAATTATATATCTAACACATAATATGTGCACAGCTGATAATTCAGAGAATCTTGAAATGCCAGGACTATTTGGGATAAATATAGGACTTGGCATTTTGTTTTGTTTTATTTGAACCCCCCCCCCCCGTGTGTGTGTGTGTGTGTGTGTGTGTGTGTGTGTGTGTGTGTGTAGCTCTAACTGTGAATTTGATAGGCAGACCAGGCTGTCCTTGAACTCACAGAAATCTACCTGCCTTTAACACCCAAACTATGTTATTAAAGGTGTACACCCCCACGCCCATTAAGACTTTCTTTGTCTTACCTCTTTCTCCTTGCAGTGTGCTTATAAGCCATTATTCACAAATGAAGTGATTCTGCCCATACTCTATGATGATGCCCCCTTCATTTCCCACCTTCTGTTCTAAAGTTTGAGTGGTCCTCTCCCTAGAGACTTATTCTAACCTGCAAAGTATGAAAGAGATGAAGCATCACTCCCCGACCCACCAAAGAGTGGGGATCTCTCAGATGTAAGGAAGGCCCCAAATCAGACAGATGTTGAAAAGGGTAAAGAGCCTTAAAGGAGCACCTGAGATGAGAGTGGCTCTGCCTCTGGCTGGGAAGAAGCAGCCCGCCCTGTCGTGAGAGCCCACCTGTGTTGTGGCTTCTGGGAAGCGAGAGTGACTCCAGGAAGACAGGAGACATCTGCCCTATAACCATAGTGAAATGAGTACCATGGGAACTGGGCAGCAATGATGCTTACTGCCCTGTGTTAAATATTGTTTCATTGCTGTGTTTGAGAACCAGCCTTAAACCACCTAGTGGAGGGAGGGTTTGTGTTGGCTTAGGGTTTCAGACAGTCCTATTCATGATGGCTGGCCCTGTGGACTTGAGCAGAACATCAGGGCAGCAGGAACTTGTGACAGAGGAGGTTCTTGCCAGGTCTAGCCCCCAAGGAACCCTCACCAGTAACCTCCTTCTAGCTAGGCCCCATCTGCTTTTTTCTTTCTTTCTTTTTTTTTTTTTTTTAATTGAGACAGAGTTTCTCTGTGTAGTCCTGTATGTCCTAGAACTCGATCCATAGACCAGGCTGGCCTTGAACTTATAGAGATCTACCTGCCTCTGTCCCCCAAGTACTGGGATTAAAGGCATCTTCCCAGCTACCTAGGTACCATCTGTTTTTTATCCATCTCCCAATAATGATAATATATTAGAAATACATCAAGGGATTGATCTATTGATGAGATACAGCACCCTCAGGATACAATCACTCCCTATCTTTAAAAACCAAGACCACAGTTTAGGAGAATGTGGCGGATACCGTGTGGGCAGACTGTAATACCTCTGATGAAACACTAGCCCCAGCAGACGCTGATGTTCTGCCCAGGTGAGAACCCAGCTCAGTAAGACCGTCTTGTCTTATGTTAAACAGCACTGAGAAGAGTACATTCTACGTCACAGACGGCTACTGCCCTTCTATGACACTTGACTACAGAGTAAGCTTTAATTTACTCAGGTATCAGACAATGATCTCAAAAAAAAAAAAAAAATCAAACCTTCAGTAATCCCTTCCCTTCTCTGTGAGGAGAACATTCAAGATACCTACCAGATGCCTGAAATTGCATATGGTACAACAGCATATATCCTATTTCTGCCTGTACATCACACTTATGATAAAGTATAGTCAGTAACTTAGGCACCATAAGAGATTAAAAACAAAAAAAGGAATGACAAAACAGAATTGTAATAATACACTACAGCAAAATTATCAGCGTCATTTACTCTTTTCCTTCAGGCCGTTATTATGTAGGATAAATTTTACAGGAATATCTGGACTATGACACTCATGGTAGCAGACCTAATAACTAAAATGGCCAGCGTGAGTGATTGGCTAGCACACACAACATGGATACTGTGTTGGTTGGAATGGGGATGACCTCCATAGGCACACATATTTAAATACTTGGTCCTCAGCTGGTGGAATTGTTTGGGAAGGATTAGGAGGTGTGGCCTTAATGGAGGTAGAGGTATGCCACTGGGGTAGGTGTTGACATTTCAAAAGCCCACATGAGGTGGGTGATGGTCTAGCTTTCCCAGGTCACCTTGAGACCTGCTAAGGAGAAATGAGGTGACTTCATGGTATCCACTAGACTGCCTACTTTATAGATGAGGGAAGTGATACTCACCCCAAATCACGGGCAGAACTCAATTCCATCCAAGCTCTCACCTGGAATCTCACTGACTCAAGAGGTCACGTGGTTTCCACTAGCTCAAGGAGCAACTGGAGGGTAGACAAGAACTTGGAATTACCCATGGGAGCCTCTGACAACTTGTTTCATTTGTTTATTTTATTTTTACCTAATTTTACTTTTCTCTGCTTGGAACCAACATCATGTTGAAAGGCCCCTGGGATTCACATAATAAAAATGTGTGCATTTGCAGCAGGTGAGTCCTGATGGGGCTATGTGGCACTCTCAGGCCTCTCAGCTTACCCAGCCTCGATGCTTCTTTCTTTGTCACCACTGAAACAAGGCTTTAGAGCGTGGTAACTTCTTCATCACGTTAATACAAAGTCAGACCTTGTTCCCCTCTTGCAGTGAGAAAACCATCCAGATCTTTCCCCCACAGGACAATAGCTTTAATAGCTTCTCTGTGGTTCCTATTTTTGGCTGTTTCTGTATAAACAGACTAATCTAATAGCATGCTGAACCCATCTAACTTGGCAGAGTTTCAGAAAATCACTCATTTCTATGGCAAGTTGGGATGCCAAAAGAGGTGGGGGGGGGAACCCCTCACTTTCATCACAGAAAGATTCTCTTAAGGTTGCCTTTCGTGAACATAATGCGTCTCTCATCTGTAGCTCTCTGACACCCCAACTGAAAATTATTTAGTGCAGAAAAGTGCAGGGGAGACTGGGATGGTACCGTTCCCTGTGTAATCCCTGGCTTGAGTCTTTTCGCCTGAGTGGAATGGGCATCTTTGAGTGAATGCAACTTTGAGTGCTAGCACGGTTGTAAAAGGGTGTGCTCACCTGGCAGACATGTTCACAAGCCACTCTCATTTCCCCTAAAAGGCTGCATCATAGACACTCCCAACACAGACTCTCAGAGGGCCTGCCAGCTCAGAGTTTGGCCTCAGACCCTGGAACAAGAGCCTGTTTGGGAGACGAGGCATGTGTTCCCCTGCAGCTGCTTCCATGTGCTGCCATTTACACAGCATGGGAGGGTCAGGTCTGTGGATGGCTCCAGGTTGTCCATGGCTATTAACTCTTAGGAACAGACTAGAAGCTCCCCAGGCCACGTTCACCCAGAGCAGCCCCTACCCTCACAGATGACTCTGTGATTCCCACCACTCCCGGGGACATGGCAGGTGCCCCATTAAGGTTCTGTCTGTGAAGTTTGATTTCCTTGCCATAGAAAGATCGACAAAGCTCAGGTTACTTGAGACCTAAGCAATTAGGGGTCACAGGTGACAGAGGATGCCAACTAAAGGTCTAAACTTTGTCCCTTCCCTGCTGCCTGGGAATCAGAGACAACCTGCCTGCAGACCTGTGCTATACTCTACTCTTCACTGGCACGGCATGGGATTCCCTCCCGCCTCTGAAATCTGCAAGAGGAAGCCTGATCTCTTCTAAGAGTCCCCAACAGGCTCTTGTTTATGGCATTACTGATTCTACTAATTATCTCTCTGCTAAAGGACAACCAAACCCTCCCCAGTGACCCCGCCCCCCGAGCCCCTTATACTAACTTGTTACTGAGAGTATCAACCATCATGCCATGGGAAGGAACCCTTAGCAACTCAGATGCCAAAGGTTACACCTCAGTCTGCAGGCAACAGGGTCCCTTTCTGTTCCTATAGCTTAGCCTCTGTCCCTCCACAGGATTTAGCCACATCTCTTTACAATGGGATGGGATTTTAGTTTTTGTTTCCATTTTTGTTTTGAATTCCTACCCTCACCCTGCCATCCTGACCCCCCCACACACACACAACCGGGTCACTCTTGTAATCTCAGCCTATTTGTTTTTCCTTTATAATCCTCCTTCTAGGGCCATCGAGGTACATCAATGGGTAAAGGTGCTTGCTGCCAAGCCTGATGTTCCAAGTTTGATTCTTGGTGGAAGGAGGGAACGGCCTCCTGTGAAATGCCTTCTGACCTTCATATGCACCCCATAGCATGCAAACATGCAAATACATACATAAGTAAAGTAACAATAACAACCACCAAATCGCTCCCTCTAGAAGCCAGCTATGATGAGGCACACTTATAATCCTAGCACTTGGAAACTGAGACAGAAGGATCCTGAATTCATGAGCAGCCTGGGCTACACAGGCATACCCTATCAAAAATGAACTAAAATAAAACAATCCTAGGAGGATAATACGTAGTGTAGGTGAATCCTCTCGTTAAATATTTCACTTTCTGGGTCAGTTTTCTTCTCTGTGTATTTGCCAGATTTGCATTCTAGTACCAGCCAGGCCACATAGCCTGGTCTCTAAGCACCAGATGAGGGAAAGACAGTTTAGTCTCTGAGCTGGTTGCTTTCTGTGACCAGGTCCCTCCTCTCCTGTCCTCTCACTCTGGCGATCTTCTTCATAATGGGGGTTTTGTCTCTTTGGTAGTTTTCTGAACAGTAGCCCCAGATGCAACCCAAAGGTCTGCAGTGACCCCGTGCTAATCACAGAACCACCGAAGAGGAACAAGAAGAAAAGACGAGAGCCAGACTCGAGAACAAGAAAGATAATGACTGGGTGGCCACTGGGGCCTGGAGAAAGACGAAGAATTGAGAGGAGAAAAGAAATAAGCAACTTCAGTGGCAAATTCTGGGGAGATTCTGGACCGCATAATTAAATACATGATTTAAAAAGATACATACAGAAAAGAAAGTGGGTGACTGTTAAGTGAGCCTGCTCTTCCTCTTTCTGCCCTCCTGTCGCTTTTCAACCCAGTACCTCATGCATGTCAGGCAAGCACGTTAACACTGAACTCCATCACAGTACCTATTTTACTTTGATGTGGGTTTCTGGAGGAATCTCAAGCAGTTTCCAGCGTGCTGAACTCGGACAGCCTTAGCCAACATGAGCGTTCTGACCAAGGGATGCAGGCATCCTTTAGACTGGATGCTGGCCACCTCACATCCTTAGCCTCCTTTTCTGTCTTAGCCTTGCCTGTTCAGTATGCTCCTGACAAGCTGTTGTGCATCCCTGGAGACAGGCACAACTGATACTTGAGACCAGGACCTGAGAAGAGGGGCTCAGTGTACAGCCACAACTCTAGGCTTATGAATTTTCCCAGACAGCTCATAGCTATCCTTCAGCAGAGCTGGGGCCAGATGCAACCCAAAGGTCTTTCATGAAAGGAAGGAGAGAAAAGGCTGGAAGTCGTCTTCCTGGTCAGACTCCAGAAAGCCAGTATTTCCAGAAGGTTCTCCTTTTCCTGCTTACGTGGCAGCATATCCCAGTCCCCATCATATCCCTCTGGGTTTGATAGGAATACAGAATCCAAACTATTCTAGCTAGCTTCTCTGATCCTGGGAGAGAATGCTCTGAGCAAAAGCAACACAGAGGAGGGGAGGATTCCTTTCATCTTATAACTCCCAGTTCACAATCTCAGAGAGAAGTCAGGGTAGGAACTTAAGTCAAGAACTTGGAGGCAGGATCCAAGGAAGTCTACTTACTGGCTCTTTCTCTGGCTGGACTGTGGCTCAAGCTCACCCTCCTAACCGTAGTGCCAGCATCTGAAGGGGGAGAGCCATGTTTTCCTCCCTCTTTGTATGCCTCTCCATGCAAGGATAATTACACAGAAAAGGCCCAGAAAGTGTTGTTGTTGGAGTTATTCCAGCTTCTTTATTTTTTTTTTTTTTAAAAAAGCTCTCTTTGTCTAGAACTTCACAGAATAAACATCACGGCTGCCCCATGCATTGTGAGCACCCTGCTGGAATGGAATTTCACTGTTTCTAATTGGGCGGTGTGTGTGTGTGTGTGTGTGTGTGTGTGTGTGGCTTAGTTTATTAGTTCCCAGTAAATCATGAAAAGAAGAAGCGAGGAGACCCTCGGAGAAGTGTGAACGCTGAGGCGAGGAGTGACCAGCCGCTTCCCTTTCCAGCTGGTTCCCTGAGAGCTTAAGAGGCTGGCTGTCAGGAATGAATCCCCCATTAGTGAAGCCTCCGGACCCCTCCTCACTGTGCATTTTATCTTGCAAGGGGCAGATTTGGGGGATGTTGCTGTTCTGTTTTATCTACGGAATTGCTTTCCGTTCCAAGGACTTTTATATAAGTATTCCCTTGAACCCATTCCAAAAAGTGGGTTTTTAACCCAATAGACCAGAACTGCAGTGTTTTATCATGCATACATATTTCCAAATGTGAATGTAAGTAGATTTAGCAAAGTTAAAATAAAATTAAAACTTTTCAAAGGGCACTGAGCTTGCTTTTCCCATGTTGGACTTCTCCCCCTTGGACTCCTAGTACCATTTTTAAAGACCAAAAGCAGGAAGTTTTTCTTTCTCTTGAGTACTTTTTTTTTTTTTCAATTTAAGAGGGGTGGGGTCAGGGAGTGCTAGGGAGGCTTCCTCCTTCCTGAAGTATGTCCTCTCCCAAGTGAGGGTGCACTGCCTATCTGGAGAGTTAGCAGCATCCATCCTCCTCCCTTCCCTCCCGCCTCTGCTGAGATCTGAAGTCTCACCTCCTCTCTGTCCCGTTGGCTGCTCCAGTCTCCTTGTCACATTTTCTTATCCCTTGAGCAAAAGAAAAGAAAAGAAAAGTCAAAGCCCTTTCCAGGCCCAGCAGTTCCCAGTTCTGGGGCCACCTCCTGTTCTTGTGCCACCCAGGCCTTTGCAGGCTACTCTGTTGTCTCTTCCTAGGATAATTGTCCTCTCTTGCTTTTTCTCGTATCTTAGGGTTCAGTTGGGCCATTCACTTCTTAGCTAATTTTCCCATTCACAGCACCACTTCCTTACCTCTTGTCTTAACTCCCAACTTTAGTTCTCCCCACCCTGCCTCATTGTCTTTCTTCTACTAGACTCCAGATCCACATGGGCAGAGGAAGAATTTTAGTCTGATCTGTAGATCTTCTACCTCCAGTGATAAGCCAGTGGACTATGGGACTAGTTGTTGAATGAGTAAAAGATGCAGGTGTGTTCCCTCTCGCTACCCCAGCTGGAAGGATCACCTCCCAGCACCAGCATCTCATCTGCTCAGATAGAGTTTTTGGTGGGACTTGAATTCTGGGAGAGGTGGGGGGTTGGTCTCACCATTTCTGGGGGGCTTGCTAGACCTTGCCTATTTATCCCAAAAATATGGTTTGTGCCGAATACCAGTCCTTCCTGGAGGCTGGGATTTGGCCCCACATCCAAAAGTGCTTCCTATATGAACAGCCTCCAGGAGAAGAACCCTTAGCTACTGAGTCTCTATGGAGCTTCACTGACTGTCAGTACTCGATGGGTCCTTACCCATCCTTGTTGGGGCAGTAATGTCATTCTGGGAGAGGCACTGTGGGGATTTTGCACCCGGCTTCCTTAACTTTCCCACCCCTTTGGGGTGTTTCCCTGTACCTTGTCTGCTTTAGATCTGTGATGTTGCCTGGCATCTCCATGGTAGCCCGAGTCATGCTGTTCTACCTGCTGGACACACACTGTGTTCCCAGGTCCTGACTGAGATCTGTAGCATTTGCTTTTCTGGTCAGTGCGATCTGACCAAAACCAACTTACCAGAGGAAGTTTCTCTTTGGGTTCACAGTTCGAAGGGATGCATGCTAGGAAAGCCACGGTGGTGGGAGCAAGAAGCAGCTGGCCCCACTGTTTCCACCATAGTGTGAGTGTGTAAGCGTGGTGGGTGTGTGCACTGCATGCATTTGAGTGTGCAGGTTGGCAAACCTCTGAGAGTGCACGCAGAAGCGTAGGAGAAAGTCAGGCACATTGAGAGGGTCTCTCCCTGAGGCAGAAGTTGACCATTTCAGGTAGGATACACACTCAGGGGCAGCCTTCCTTCACCTCTCAGTGCTGGGTTACAGGAATCTACACAGCAGTGCCCAGCTCTTTTTAGATGAGTGCTGGAGATGTGAACTCAGGTCCTCATGCGTGCACAACTGAACCATCTCTCTAGTCCTCTTTTGCCTTTTTAAAATCCTGCCCAGACTCCCAGCTCCTGGATGCATCTGTGTGTGTCCTAGGTAACTTAACACCTGTGAGGCCTTTGCCATAGCACCAGCAGCCTGCTTCAGCTCTGCCTTCCCACCAGCCCTATTTTAATCTAATCAGTTCCCATGAGCGCAAAGGAAGGAAAGAATCTTGTCAGGGTGGGAGACAGTTTCGTGCACTCCCATTTCACAGATGAAGCAGTGAAAACTAGGATAGTTTACAGGGATTCTTTTGTTATGTTTCCCAGGCTGCTTCCCCAGCTTCTTCTCCCAGTCCCCATCTGCAAGCCAGGGGTCGAGAGTCTTAATGTTACTTTCTCACAGTTTTACAATGGAGCCGCACCTTCCGAGCTCCATCAGGCCTTTCCCCAGCTCCCTAGAACACACACACACAGACAAGGGCTCCAGTCCTTCCACAGGCAGGTTTCTAATGAAAGGAGCCAACAAGCTGCTGGCCCTGGGGAAGCCACTACAAAGTCCCCTGCTTTTCCTAAACAGCTTGCCGCAAGGCCCACAGCTCTAGAAAGCAACCTGCAGCCTCCTTCATGCTGTGAAGTGTGGGGATGAGTTAGCCGCCCTCTTTCTTCTCTCCTTCATGTATCATTCATAAAGAGATTTCTGCGGGGCTGGTAGCTGCTGTCAGCCTGGGTTGAGCTCCCATGTGCACCAGACAGGGGAGCGGGATTGGGAGTAGAACTCATTTCCTTCTTCATTCCAGTGTAGGTCACCTCGGGTGAGCAGGAGAGGGACCCTCCTGTGGCCCTCTTTTCAGTTCTAGCTGCTTCAGCTCAAAAGGCCACCTGCCCCTTGGTAGTCTAACACCGTACAAGACAAGAAGGCAGCTCAGAGCTTTTGCTAGCTGGCCACAATGGTTTAAGGCTGGGTTGCGCCAGCTTATGTTCCCATAGATGACACAATGGGTGTGACTGCATGTGAAGCCTCATCCTTCTGCACCAGTGACCTTGTTTACATTTGGAGGGGAATTTTTTTTTCCATTACCAGAGAGTCCCTTGAGTCTCTGAGGCCTTTCCTTCCAAACACAAGTGCCCAGGAGATTAGGCGTGAGATAAATAGCTGTCTGCTGAGAGCAGACAGTTTGCGTAGCATATGACAGGTACCTTGTCATACATCAAAAGTTCAAGGCTATCCTGGGCTAAATAAAGAGGCTCTGTCACAAACAAACAATCAGGTAGACGTTAAAATCCCCAAGCTTGGAAACAGCTTTCTACTGAAGGTGTTCTAATGGTGTCTCCTTCACTAGCTCGCTCACTCAGGCAGCAGAAATTATTTCTCTCTGAGTGGGACAACAGGTGTGTATATGTGGCTGAATTGGGGTTAGGGATATGTGCAATAAGTTAACTAGCAACCTGAAACCCTTATGGGGTATGTGGATCCCACACATGAACATCATCCCGAGGAAACAAGCCTGTGGCCCAGCAGTTGACCCAACCGTTCAGAAGCTCAGAAGTATAGGCATGTGTGGCAGCGAGAGATAAGGGCTCCATGTGTATTCAGAAATGAGGCAAAGCTACCCAGAGCAGTAGGGAGCAAGAAAACTAACTCAGAGCTGGGCAGCATGCTCCTGGGGTTCTGTAGTTTCCCTCGCTGTAAGGGAAGCCCCACCTTACAGATAGGAAGTTCATCTAGTGTTATGTGAGGCACTAGAAAGCCAGATTTGACACCTAAGTACATCTGCTACCAAAACTATAGCTCTTTTTATGGAACCCCTAGTTTAGATACTAACAGATCCCAGACTTGCTGGAACCTGGCTTAGAAGCCCTCAGAATTAAATGCATATGACCTTTTCAGTGTAGACCCCCAATTTCTGCGCCTATTGTATGGAAGACTGCCTATTCTTGTGGTCTGTCCCTCAGGAAGCCTAAGGAGGAATGACACTGTAACTTGAATGCTAGTAACTTAAGTCCTGTCCCAAAGACCACCTCTCTCTATGCCTGATAGAAGAGCATGGTACAATCAGCCTCAACATGGTCAGCATGGTCAGCATCAAGAGATCATTAATATTATTATCCTCCTCCTTCTGCCATGACAAGCGCTGACTATCAAATCACTGAGAGAGAGAGAGAGAGAGAGAGAGAGACAGAGACAGAGACAGAGAGAGACAGAGACAGAGAGACAGAGAGACAGAGAGAGACAGAGACAGAGAGACAGAGAGAGACAGAGACAGTGAGAAAGACAGACATAGAAAGACACACATACACACACACACACATGGGGGGGGAGACAGAGAGAGAGAGAGAGAAACAGAGACAGCGAGAAGTCTGATGTTAGCTTTTCTTTGTGGCCTCATTGAAGGCCATTTTAGATGCCTTGGAAGCCAGGTCATAGAGGAAAACGCCTGCTGTTACACAGCTCAAAGGCAGCTGTGGAAGTGCAGAGGAAACCCTGGCCTAATTGCACTGATAACATAATTCTGTGACTCACCCTGCGGCCGCAAAGGTAGGTGGATGTTTCCCTGTCCCTGCTTCCCACTTCACACCGCCCTGAGGTCCTAGGAGAGACATCTGTACTCCAGCAGCTCTTTTAAAGTACCTCAGACAGGTTTTTGTTATTAAGAGCGGGTGGCTCTGCGTCAATAAAAGATAGATGCTAAAGTGAAATCCACATTGCTATTGATAAAATCAGCCACTCTCTGGCTCAGATTAAAGCTTCACTAATAAAGAATGCAAGAGGAGGGAGCTAAGAGTTGTTGACTACCTACTACGTGTCACTGGCTCCACTAGACACCTGAAAAATCTCAGCAGGATACCTTGTCACCAAACCTGATAAAGCAATATACTTAACCATCAGATATTAGGAGCTGATGATTACAACAGAGGCATCCAGTGATTTGGGACCTAGTCTTTGCTCATGATAAGCTCTTTGGAATAAACAGACTCCTGACTTAATGAAGTTTTGCTTCTGTGTTTTTTCTCTTCCTGTTAGAAAATGTAATGGCTGCCCTCTCCCCCGACCACCCACCATCATCATCCCAGCTCCGTTGGCTTACTGGGAGGGAACCTCTTTACTCCTGCTCTGAGACATGTTTTAACCTTTCTAATTAGTGGGGTCTGGGAAAACGGTTCACTTGTTCAAGTGGTTGATATCCAGAACCCATGTGTAGTGTGGATGTAAGCCAGCATAGTGAGATGAGGACAGGAGACTCAATGAGATCACCTGGTAGCTAAGCCTGGTAAACTAGCCTACTAGGCAAGTTTAAAGCCAGTGAGAGATACTGTTTCAGAAGAAAAAGGAGGCTCATGCCTGAGGATGAGCACCAAAGATTGACCTCTGACCTCCACATGCATGTGCATACACATTCATATGCACCATTACACACACACACACACACACACACACAACATGCTTACACACAAAGACACCAAAAAGTTATAGTTAGTGGGTTTTTTAAAGCTCCATATTTCTAAAATTCAAAGCAACCCTGCAAAATAAATGCCTAATGACAGACAGAAAAAGCCACTTAGCCCAGAGAGTGAAACTAGAGAAGGTGCATTTCTGTGGAAGAGGGTGCAGAAGGTCTTCAACCTCCAGGCCACCCCATGATAACTGCTTCACACTGTCAGAGCCAAGGCCTGGTCTGGGACCTATTCTTCATCTGGCCCTGGTGAGGTAGCTGACGGGTTTGAGCTTACTCCCCTGACCCAGAATTATACCAAGGAATGAGGGCTGACAGAAAATGAATCACATCCCTTGAATGCCGAGCACTGCAGCCAAATTCTACCTGATCATCCTTGTCTCCCTGTGGGAACCAGCCCTTTTGCCCTGATGGTCCAGGTGAGGCTCTTAAAGGTATGCATCAACTGGTCCTCAGTGACCTATGTACTACTTGAAACCCGATCTTTTCAGACCTCTCTCACCACGCATGCTTAGTCACCCACATCATCTTCAGAACCACAAAGGGGTTGGAAAGATTCTCCCTGGCCTCCACACACCACCTCCTGCCCCAAGAAACTCCTGTCAGAAAACCAGAGGCTTGTGCCTCAGGATGTTGCCCAGCCCCACCCTATTGTACTGTGTGTGTGTGTGTGTTCTCTCTTCCCACCTTTGTAGGCTTACAGGGGACCCTTAGAGAGTTGTTATGAGTAGTCACCGGACTCCCCAAATGGAAGACTAACTGCCTTCCATAGCTTTTCTTCTTCTGCATAGGTAGAGGATTCCCTGTGGCCCAAGTGGACAGGGTGGACCGGGTGGCATTCAGCAGGCTCACCTGTGCCTGTGTGGTGTGCGGCTCCTCTCTAAGACACCTGCCCTGCTAGCACACCTCTCCCCTGCTCTCCAGAGCTCTCCCACCACACTCAAGCTCTCCTGATTCTCAACAGTAGAGACCACCCTCAACATGGCTCCTCTCGGCAGTTTCAAGACAGGGGAGGAGGTACTGTAGTCCCTGTTTACAGATGGGCCACCTGAAGCTCTGAAGCTGGCTGGCAAGGGTGGAGTGACTTGCTGAGTGGCTGGGGTTGGTCAGTGTCTGAACCCACGAGGCTTGCTGGAGTCTGGCTTGCTTTCCTTGAACCCCTGCTGCCCCCTCCTTATGACTCCCTGTCCTTTCCCATCGTGTCTTCCTCCTTCTTCCTTCCTTACAGGTTTTTCTCCCAGGCAGGCAGCTTCTGAAAGGGACAGCCTTGCCGGCCTTGGGCTCTGATAAGATCTGTCTGGGCCGCCTTTGTCTGGGCTGTACCTGCCGTTTCCTGAATGGCCCTGTTAATTGCAATTGACTCTCACAGAATGTGGAGATCAGTGCCACTTGACACCAGATGGATGGCGGTGACTTTTCCAGGTGCCCCAGCAGCAGGCTGGAGGGGGGCAGGGTGCTGGAGCGAATCCAGTTACAATAAAGTGCATCAGAACTGGAGCTGGGCAGCTTTTCTGTTTCTCCTCTCCTCCCTCTCTCCCCCCTCCCCCCAACCCCATCTGGCATTGCAGGTTTTCATAGTAAAAGAATTAGGGATTTTATCCATAGTGATATGAGTGTAAGAGAACAGGTTCCTCTGGGGAGGTGGTAGGGAGTTAATTTTCTGCTGGATCAGGCCTCTTATCCTTTATCAGCTCCTAGCAGCCCTGGGCTAACTAGAAAACCCATTTTAGTGGTAGATAAACCAAGGCTGAAGAACCAGCCTGCTGTCTGCTGTGGGTATTTGTTTGTTTGTTTGTTTATTGGGCGGTACGGTAGGAGTGGAATAGGGATTGGGAACCAAGAGCCTGTTCAGCTGAAAGCCTCAAGTGCCCAGGAGGGAGCTGTCTTCACCTGCTCCAGCCCTGGGAGCTTCAGGCAGGGCATCAAGATGCCCGAGGAGAGGCCCAGGCTCAAACTGTCCCATAGATCATTTTATAGGACCCTCCCAGAAAATCTGTGGGGTCAGAATTATCCTGTCATTCTGCACATGAGTAAATCAAAGCTTGTGAATGATTTTGTGTGTGTGTGTGTGTGTGTGTGTGTGTGTGTGTGTGTGTGTGTGTTTGCTTTAATGGGGGGGGGGGAGTCTGGATGTGTGGTCCAGGCCAGCCTTGAACTCATGATCTTTCTCCCTCTTCTCTAACATATGTTTACAGGTTAGTGTCAGCATTCAGTCTCCTGCATGTAAAAGTCCCAGGTTTACAGTAGTATAGTATTTTCTTTTCTAACCCAAAATCTGAAACACTCCCAGGTCTGAATTGCGTGTGTTCGTACTCGCCTGATCCTGTTCAAGGTCACATGAGAGTTCATTAACAAACTGTGAGAAAACTCCTGTTAGTTCTAAAGCCCTGGGTTCCAGAAACACAGTTGTTTTCTCCAATTGAGCTTTGTCACGGTGAGGTCCCTGCAAAGACAGAGCAGGGACCTTATGGCAATTGGAAAAATCAGAAGAAAGGGTTTTTGGGTTTTTTGGGGGGAACGGGGGCACATAGGGGGTTTCCTTCTTAAATTCAGTACATTGTGGGTGACTCCATCACTCAAGACACAAGAGTGGGAGTGTTAAGCTGGCAAACAGTAGCTTCATTTTCGTTTATACCAAAGCCCTGAGGTAAAGATGTATCAAGTATTAATTAAATTAAAAAAAAAGCTTGGAGTCATGGCATCCATTTGGTAATACCAACAGTTAGGAGGCTGAGGCAGGAGGACTGCCATGAGTTCAAGGTACTCCCAGCTCTAAAACCAGACCTTGGAGCCAGGGGAAGGAGGAGTGCGAGGTTCGTGCTCACCATCTTCAGCCCTTCATTTGGGAGGCTGAGACAGGAGTTTGAGAGTAAAGCCTGGATTAAAGTGTGAGTCTCCAAAAGTCAGAGCTCTGGGAGTGATTCTAAGCCATCCATGGAGAGCATCTTAGAAGTCACAAGCCTGCGCTCTTCGGGTGACAGATGAGTCCACGGTGACTTCTAACACCCTCAAAGAAACATTTCACTTCAAAATTCAACTCTCTGACTTTCAACCTTGGTGCTCTGGGCTAGGTAGGGTTCTAGCACACAACCTTGACAGGGTGGCACCAGCTAGAGATTCGCCTGTAGGTGGCGCTATGACCGGTCCATTACCCACATTCCCCAGTTCACCTGCTTTCCTCCCTGTCTGACCCCTGGGCTTTTGGTATCCTAGATGTCTACTAGAGAAGGGCTTTGAGTCTGAAGGACCGGAGGCACGGAACTTTTCTGAGCTGAGTACTATTTTGTGTCACCTGCAAAAGGAGACCAAGGAAGTCCCGATAGCCACAGCACCCGGGATCTATACTAGAGAGCACAAAGTCCTTCAGAAGGGAGCTGGGAAGCCCTTCTATGGGTACAGTCCATGTTGATACCTCCCTGATCCCCACTTCCTACAGGTTTAAAAACATGAAGTCCAGCGGTGTTTGGGGCAGCACTGCAGGGCACAGGCTGTGCTTTCTGAGCAGGGGTCTCCTCTAACACCTTTCTTCCCTTTGGATTTTAGAATGACTCCCAAAAGGAAAAAGAAAACATCCAAGCCAGTGTGTGTGTGTGTGTGTGTGTGTGTGTGTGTGTGTGTGTGTGCGCACGCGCACGCGCGCGTGTTGTCTTTTCAAGTCTAAATTCCCTCTTAAGGGATTTTTTCCAAAGGGAAAGTCAGAGAAGCCCAAAACTCAATCAGAGAGGAATCTAACATATCCACAGGGTTCTTCCCAGCTAGAGAAGAGCTGTTTTTTAAATTAGAAGCCTTGGAGGACAAAGCCTCTAATTGTTAGACTTGTGGTGTCAGAGCTATCAATATTAGGGCCTTTTTCATTAATAAAGTGGCAGGTATTGGAGCCACCCTCCCCCTCCTTGTCCCCAAGCACTACTTCATCAAAGGCAGGCTCAATCGAAAGGGAAGACACCATAGAAATCAGGTGTATGGTCTCTGCTGGGCAGAAACAGACAGAAGGAAGGGAGCCTTTATCCCCCTCCATGAAGATGCCAGGCTCAGGGTTAACCCAAGCAAGAGATACTTAAAAAGGCCCCTGCAGATCTCAAGCGACTCTAAGAATGCCTCGATTTATGTATGGATTAACACGGTGATAGACCCTGAGTAGCAAAAGACGAACACTAATTACCTGACAGCGCTCCCCTCCACTCGGCCTGGGTCATTGAAATTAATTTCTGCTTTCAGGTTTGGCAGCAAGCAGCTGCAAGATCTCAGCTCAACACTCAAATGAGCGGGGAGCTGAAATCATTTCTCCACACAGGCGGAGTTAGAGGAGTGGGCTACCAAATAGATCTTGATCGCAGACACCAAGGAAAGGATTAGTTTTCTCTTTCATCAAGTGCCTGAAGTCTTTGGGAAGCACAGACGGGAGGAGAAGAGAAAAGCAGCCTCAAAGCTAACACCAAACTGCTCTACTAGGGAGTGTGAAAACTCCCGGTAGATAGACTGTCCCCCAGATAAGTCGGAATTTCTCTCCATTCTCAACAAAAAGTTGAATGAATAGTAGGCCAGCACGCACATACACACAATTACAAGTGACGATGTGATTTGTGAACATCCGTCCTGCAGCATCCTCTATTGTCAAGATGGTATTTACCTATTTTCAAGGTTGAGGAAATCTCTGAGGAAGGGAACAAAGAGGTGAAAGGTCCTGGCTTTGGGCTTCAAGGAGGATACTGAAGTGGATTGTCTTTTTAGGTAAGATGCTTATTTGAAGAGTTGTTAGTGCCACAGACAGACAGACAGACAGACAGACAGACAGCATGGGTAGGTCTTTGATGAGACTTCTGCCCCACAAATCTGATGGTGTATGTGTTTGAGAGTATCTCCTCCTCCTCCTCCTCCACCTCCTCCTCTTCTTCTTCCTCCTCCTCCCCCTCCTTTTCTTCCTCTCCTTCTCCCTCCTCCCCTCCTCCTCCTCTTCTTCTCCCACCTCCTCCTCATCTTCCTCCTCCTCCTCTTCCTCCTCTCCTCCCTCCTCCTCCTCTTCTTCCTCCTCTTCTTCTCCCTCCTCCTCCTCCTACTCCTTTTCCTTCTCCTCTACTTCCTCTTTCTCCTCTTCCTCTTCCTCCATCTCTACCTCCATATCCTCCACTTCCTCCTCCTCTTCATCATCTTCTTCTAAAATTATTGTCTGTCTATCTATCTATCTATTTATCTATCTATCTATCTATCTATCTATCTATCTATTTTCAGGTTTTTTGAGACAGGGTTTCTTTGTGTGGCCTTGACTGTCCTAGAACTCACTCTGTAGACCAGGCTGATCTCAAACTCACAGAAATCTGCTTGCTTCTGCCTCCTTCCTGGAATTAAACGCATGTGAGTGTGTCTCTTCTTACTGGTCTCAGAGAAAAGAGAAGGTTTTAGTTGCAGGAGACTATAACTAAGCTGTCCCTGATTCCTAGATAGAGGGAAGGAATTGAAGGAAGAATGTTGGGACTCCAAGGCACGGAGGAGAAGAGCCATGTCTAGATATGTGTCATTGTACCTGAGGCCCTCAGATGTCCCTAGTCTGGAAAACTCAGGTCTGAGAAGTGAGACTGGTCAGCATCCTCGACTCTTGCCATTTCTCCTCCAAGAGCCATGTAACAGGCTGCTACCACAGGTGGGTGTGGCCTGATCATCTTGAAACCTCACACCTAACCTGAAGAGCTGTTATTTGAACCCAGAGCTTCAGTACCTTTCCCTTTGTGTTGACTGTGGTGTGTGTGTGTGTGTGTGTGTGTGTGTGTGTGTGTATTTGCTTTAATGGGAAGGAGGGTCTTGATGTGTGGTCCAGGCCAGCCCTGAATTCATGATCTTTCTCCCTCTTCTCTGGCATATGTTTACAGGTTATTGTTAGCATTCAGTCTCCTGCATGTAAAAATCCAGGGACTGTTGTTTACAATAGTATATTATTTTCTTTTCTAACCCAAGATCTGAAACACTCCCAAGTCTGAAACTCCTTTTGTTTTGTTACTTTTATTGTTGTTTGTTTGAGGTAGGGTCTCCCATAGTGCAAACCCGCATCAGAACCTATATGCAGCTTTGAATGACCTTGACTGCTGGACTTACCAGCTCCGTCTCCAACAGGCTGGACTTACAGACATCTGGTTCCATGCAGTGCTGGGGCTGTTAGGCAAGCATTCTTCCAACAGAGCCACAAATCCAGCCCCTTGAACTTGTGCTACGATGTAAGAAACCCAAGTGAACACCATATTCACATTTGAGCCCCTTCCCCAAGATACCTCAGGAGTCAAGTGCATGCTTATGTTTGTCTAGCTGAACAGAATCAGCCTTGAGACGTTCTTCTGAATTAAGAATCTGAGGCTTTGGAGCATCTGTGGCCAGTACAGAGAATCTTACACCCAGCTTGGGCGTGGTTGGATGGAGATTCGAACCCCCATCCCAGTGTCCCCACCAACCACACTGACAAGTCACCCACGAGTAGCAATTAGGCCTTTCTTCTCACACGTCCAGCTCCAAACCTGTGACCTCGAGGCAAATGATTTCCACATCTCATTACCACTCCCCTGAGCCGTTCAGCCCCCGGTAGACCAGGGAGGTTAATCAGCCACGCACTGAACCTGCTTATAAGGCTGTTTCATGTACAATTTTTATATCTTGGCTCCTAATAATGGTCCCATTATAAATGATTGTCTCACTATGATATACCGGTTCCTTGCCTTACTAGGAACTGATTTAAAAGGAAGCCCTGGACTCCTCGTGCCCATAGAGTTTATTCATACCAAACTCTGCTTGCTCAGCAGCTCAAGTGGTATGGATGGGTAGGGGAACAGCTCCCCTCCAAAAAAAATTTTTTTCTTCCCAGCTTGAGGCAGTTGGCATAATTAGTTCAGCACTGCTGATGGCTTGTGATGCGCTGTGAAGGCCACCCTGTTCTTCCCAGGTCCCTCCCCTGGTCCAAGCTTCCCATATGATCTGCAGTGTAGTGGACACATGACAACTTCTGGGTACACCACCCTCTTCTTGTTTTCAATATGAATGACTTCAAATACCAGACATGGCGGAGGATGCATAGCCTGATAGATATTGTTATGATCTTGAAGTTTGAGAGGCTTCAGAAGGACCATACCAGGCCAGACAGTTCCACGTGAGGTTAATTTGGAGAGAGAGGGGCAGGCAAGGTGTTGGGGGAAAGAGAATGGGGGGGAAAGAGAGAGTAAACAAGAGAGAGAGAGAAAGTGAGAGAGAGAGGAGAAAGAGAGAGAGGGATGGAGAGATCGGGGGCCTTTCTTTATATATGGATGATCATGTAATCACAAGTAAAGGTGGGAGGTGAGCCAAGTGGATTCTGGGAATATGGTGGCTGTTGCCTTGGCAAAAGGTCTGCAGGTCCCGCCTGTGTGATGTCACAGGTTTTGGAGGTCCTGATATCAAAAGATATGTAGAGTGTATTTTCTCTCCCAAACCCAAGCATATTTGTTCACTAATGAGCAATTTACTATGTAATATGAAGCAGCCTTATGAATATATTGTGAGGTCCAAGAGCACAGAATAGGTGAGAACAAGACATACACTGGGTTACACATTGGGAATACGAGTGAGAAAGGATTACATCAGCAAGTGAAATGCCTGCTCCACAAGAGGTTAGAATCAGAGTTTAGATCCCTAGTCCCCTAATAAATGCTCAGTGGGTGTTGCAGCCTCCTGTAACCCCAGTGAGCAAGCTGGTTTTCTAGGCTAACCAGTTCATTGATCTCTGGGCTCCCATGAGAGACCTTGCCACAAAATATGAAAAAGAGGGTAGGAGAAAAGGCCCAGCAGTTAGAAGCACTGGCTGTTCTTCCAGAGGACCTGGGTGTGATTCCTAGCACCCACATGGAAGCTAATAATCTTTTGTAATTGCAGTTCCAGAGGATCTTTTGTCCTTTTCTGGCCTCTGCAGGCATTGCACACACATGGTGCACAGACATGCATTCAGACAAAGCATCTGTGTGTGTGTGTGTGTGTGTGTGTGTGTATAATGTATGGAATATGTGTGGGGGAGTATGGAAGAGGGCTCGAGAGTTGGTTTAGCAGTTAAGAGAGTGTGCTGCTCTTGCAGATGACTTGAGTTCAGTTCCTAGTGCCCACATCAAAGTTGCTTATCATCACCGGTGACTCCAAGTCTTACAGGATCTGACACCTCTAGTCTCTGCTTTTATGAGCATACATACATAATGCATATACATACATACATACATACATACATACATACACACATATATACAATTCAAAAACCTTTAATATATATATATATATATACATATATACATACATACATACACAAGCACTTATATACACACAAGCACTTTTTTACACACATATTGGCCTGCACCCATGTGAATACAAATACACACATGCAGGACACACATACAAAGAATACAGATAAAGAATTGGAAGAGCACCCTGCAAACTTTTCCATCTAGTTGCTATTAGTAAGTGCGTGGCCTTTCTCTTTGTTTCCTGGAAAGTAGGGCTGCATGGTTGCATACTGTCAAGATGCAGTTACATACTGCCAAGATGAAGAAGTACCTACATGTATGCCACACTGTTTTTATATTCGTATCCATAAATTACAGATAAATCCTCTTTGACATTCCACAGACTGGAGACCACACCCACATCCCAGAGGCAGAGGGATCCACATTTGTCACCTGTGTGGCCTTGGTGCCTTTCTTTCTAGTCCAGGTCTCAATGAGGTTAGCCAATAGATGCTTGAGCTTTACCCTGAAGCTCTGCCCCATACTAGAGCCCCCCCCCCCCCCCCCCCCAATCCAGGACACCGATCTGGAGATGCATTTTTCATGGATAGGTTGAAATTATGTAATTAGCATATGCCATTGTGATGTATTTATTGTAATGGAGGTGTTCTCCAGCCACCAGATTTAATAGTTTTAAATCAGAAGCCAACATGGACTTTTAGAAATTCCATTCACAGTAAATTTCACGCCTGGTGAAAGGTTATGGAATGGGTTTCCCGTGGCACGTCTTCCTCATCCCTCGAATCTTAGCTCGTCTACCACGTTTCGCTGTGAGCTTCTGCAAGCTAACCATACTAATGTGCACAGGCAAGTTCAAAGTTTATGCTCTCGCTTGCATGCCGCGTCTTCCCTGGAAGATGGAATGGGAAGAGGTGGCTCAGGGTTACGTTCAAAGCCAGTATAGCAATGTGATTCCCCTTAACAGAGCAGCCCCTCAGCCCATCAATGACAGCAACTTGGCTCTTCTTCTGTTCAATTGATAGCCCCCCTGACTGCAAAGCCATTGCCCATCTGTTCAGCATCATATTCTGGGGGAGGTTAGACCCGCCCCTACAAACCTAATGCCTAGGTGTCTCACGGCTCTCAGCTGGGGTTGGGAACTAGCAAAGGTTTCTTACATTGTTTAGTAAGTACCAAAGGAACACCAGCATGTGCCATTTCTCCTTAAACTGCATCATGTGTGTGCATCCCCAGCATCCTTAAACAAGGGAGAGAGAAGGGGGCGGGCAGCGCAAGCGAGCTAGCCCTGAGGTACTGCAAGACCGTGGTTCCTTTGTGTCTACAGAAAAGATAATAACGATTGAATTAGACTCTTAATATCTATGGCTGTCAGGTTGAATACGAGTAACTATTCGGTGCTTTAAGCCTGGCAAGAGAACAAGTCCCCTGGAGGTGGGAAGCCATGTGGGTCCCCGGAAGTGTGAGCAGATTGTTAAAACAGTTTCAGATCGGGGCTGGAAGGATGCCAGAGTCTATCCTTCACGCCTATCCGAGGACTGCGGAGAAGCCCTGGCTTTCTCCTTGCTTTTCACTGAGAACCTTGATGCCTACACTTCAGGGATACACCTCTTGTCTGTCCCAAGGCCAGATCCCTGCCTCCCGTCTTCTCACCAGCGCAGGTGTTAGGCTTTAGGGCATGGGCAAGGAGTCTAGCTACAACACACATAAGAAGCCTCTCTGCCTGGTTCCTGGGAATCAGGGCCAGCTGCATCCCACCAAAGTGAATACCATGAAACTGCTCTCCTCACCTCATGTGTTGTTCTAAGCCTTGGTTTTCTCATCTATAGAATGGGCCATGCCCTTAGCCACCATCACAAGGAGGTAGATGTGGTATAAATGAAATAGTAACTGAGTGCCCGAAACAGATGGTAGCTGTAACCAATTGTATACCCATTATTCATTATCTTCTCCCAGGACTAGCTGGCCTTGGCCTGGCTGGGACTGATTTAGAGGAGTGTAGAGAGCCTGATGATCAGCCAGGAATCCTGAGGGGAGCTTGAGAGCAAGACCCCTGGTAACTTAAAGTGCATTTGCAAGCCAGGTATAGCACATATGGCCATAGACCCTGTAACAAGCTAGAAAGAAAGCCCTAATAAGCCAGGCACAGTAGCACCAATGGCTTTAATCTCAGCACTGTGACAAGCCTTCTGCTTTCCCTGAACCTACAAAAGAGACTTTCCCACTTGCTAGCGGTAGTACCCGTCTTTAATCCCAGCTCTTGCAAGGCAGAAACAGGTGGATCTCTGTGAGTTCTAGGCCAGCCTGGTCTACAGAGAGAGTTCCAGGATAGCCAGGACTACACAGAATAACCCTGTCTTGAAAACTCAAAAAAATAATTTAGTTAATTAATTAAATTTAATTAAAATAAGAAGAGACACTCCCAAACATGTACACTATCAGATTAATGGGGCAGAACTCTCATCAGAGCCCGACCCATGCATCTGTCTGTCTGTCTGTCTGTCTGTCTGTCTGTCTGTGGCATTAACAACTCTTCTAATAAGCTTCTTACCTAAGGATGATCCACTTCAGTGTTCTCCTTGAAACCCAAACCCAGGACTTTTCACCTCTCAGCAGCTTGCCTGCCTTCCTCTCCAGCTTCCTAGACACAGCCATTCCTCTAACTCTTTGGGGTCCCCAGAAGTACCACTGGGTAGTAGGATTGGTCAAACATATTAATTTTCTTCTGACCAAATTTCCCCAGCCTAAGCCCCCTGACTCTGTAGGACTATGGCTGAATCACACTACCACCCCAACACAGAGAGATGAGGCAATCCTCTGGTTTATCATGGAGATGACGCACACAGGCATATGGCTCCATGGCTTTTGTGTGTGTTGGCACATGTGTGGCAGTCATGTAGTCTAATCAGTTCCTCTCTGGGCACATAGAATTACATATGCAATGTAAAATTTTCATAATGTCTAGTTTCTTCCCAGATTCAGGCTCCTCTGTAACAAGAGTTAGTAGGTAAGCAAGAATTCTTTTTATGCATATGTCTGTTTATATAGCATTGTGCAGTTTCTAACCTACTAGTGGCCTCAGTAAATTATTTGATTAGACCCAGCACAGAATCTGATTTGACTGACACTCTCTTTTATTTTTAGATATTCATTCTTTTTAAGTGTGTGTAGGTGTGTGTGTGTGTCTATGTATGTGTATGTAGGCATGTGTGTAGGGGTGTGTGTGTGTATAGGGGTGTATTGTATGTCTATAGGGGTATTGTGTATGGGTTATGTGTATGACTATAGGTGTGTAAGTGTGTTTGGGTATGTGTCTAGATGTAAGTGTCTATAGGAGTGTGTGTGTCTATAGGGATGTGTATGTATGTCTATAGGTGTGCATTCTATAGGGGTGTATATGTATGTCTGTAGGAGTGTGTGTGTGTGTGTGTGTGTGTGTGTGTGTATGTGTGTGTGTGTGTGTGTGTGTGTGTGTGTGTATGAAGTGCATGTGAGTGCAAGTCCCCACAGAGGCCAGAAGAGGCTTTTGGATTTTTCAGAACTGGAGTTAGAGTTGGTTCCAAGCCACTCAACATGGGTACTGGAAACTGAAGTCAGGTCCCCTGAAAGAGCACCAAGTGCCATCTTCCCTGCCCCTGACTTAGCCTTCTTTATCCCCAGCAGGATTTAATTTTAAATGCTTGTGTAAGTGCATGTGTACAGGTGCATATGGAGACCAGGTACCCTATGGTACTGTCCTTACCATCTACCGCCTTTAAGGCAGGGTCTATCACTGGCCTGGTGCTCACCAATCAGGCTAGACTGTGTGGCCTGTGTGTCTTGGGGGCCCACGGGTCTCTACCTCTTCAGTCCTGGGATCACAGCACACTGGCACCTTTCTGTGGGTTCTGAGGAGAGACCTCAAGCCTTCCTGCTCACAAGCTAAGCCATTCTTCAGACCCTGGTTAGATCCTTGCACTCATATATCCCTTGTTATGTTGAAAAATCAAATTTCAGGGTTTTGATTTGGTAGTAGATCACATGAATGGTAGAAAAATGAGAAGTAGAAAAATTCAGAAACTTAGGCAGAAGAAAATTTAAGTGTTCTATCAATTGCATTACTCTGAGATAAATCCTCTCAGTATCTTGTATATTCTTTTCTCCTGGATGCTAGCATTTGGCAAGCTGAGTTCATAAACTATCTATCATATAAAAATGTTTGAATCATTAAACACTTCTTGGAAAATGTTTTAATGACTCTAAAGATGGCACCATATGGAAGAATTGTGTTTTATTGAACCATTCTCTATTTTTTTATAGTTATGGTGTTTACAGTCTGAATACTGAATTTTTAAAAATTAATTGAGGCTGTTTATTACTTGTTTTATCTTAAGCATTTCCTTTGATACAGTCTCTCTTGTCTATGTAGCTAAGGCTTGTTTTGAACCTGCTATGTAGCCCAGGCTGACCTCAAACTTTCTAGCCTTAGCCTCCTAATACTGGAATCAAAATGGGGCACTGCTGTACTGAACTGGCTTAGCAATTATGATAGATGACTCTAGATACCCACCTGGGAAACTTGAATGCCAGTCAGTGGTTGGCTATGCAGTAGACTTGTGACCCATCCTTGACCAATGAATGTGGAGGGCATTTGTAGGAAACATCTGCAGCTCATGGTAGACATGTGATCCATCTCAGAACAGTGAATGTCGAAGGCATGTGCTGGAAATACCTCCACCTCCCCTAGATGGAGAAGAGCTTCCTGCTTCCTCTAGTTGTTGGCTAAGTCTGGACTCATTGGGGCCATCTGATGCACAAACCCAATCATCTTTCAGCCTGACATGGAGCCAAGGCTGATGGGGACCATGGACAGAGTGAAGGCACCTAGGCTCAAGGTGGCATTATGGAGATCCAGATACAGTTCTAACCTTGACCTCCTTGCCTCTGGGGTCCAGGGGTTACAGATGAACTTCTTGGACTTGGCTTGGAATTGTGGCTGTTGTTTGAAGAGGACAGCCTCTCTGAGTGTGTGTGTGTGTGTGTGTGTGTGTACATGTCCGTTTGTCTATCTATACACGTGTGTCTGTGTGTCTCTGTGTGTGCATGTATGTGTGTGTGTCTGTCTCTGTGTGTGTGTGTGTGTGTGTGTGTGTGTGTATGTGTGTATGGTGGTGGATGTATATGTGTGTAGGCCAGAGGATAGTCTCTAGTTTTGGTTCTTAAGAGGTGCCTACCCTGTTTTGTGAGACAAAGTCTCTTAGTTTGGGCCGAGATCACTGGTTAGGCTAGGTTGGCTGGCCAGTGAGCCACAAGGCTCTTCCTGTCTCTACCTCCCCAGCACTAGGATTGCAAATACATATCGTCACACTGACCTTTTAACAAGTCCTCATGCATGTGTGGTAAGCACTTGATGGGCTGAGCCATCTCCCCAACCCAAGAAATTTCTAAGTAATGCTTCTGCTACATGAAGCAACACGCTGTCCCTCAGCCCCCTCATGCACAGAAACTCAAATCCTGAGTAATGACATGGCATACTCAGGACTTACAGTGCCCCTGCCCATCCCAGTGGTCTGGCCCCTCACCTGGGCTATGGATGTGGATAAGCTTCCCAACCCTAATGGATTGTATGGTTTTTGTTGTTAGTACACAAACAGCAGGAATCACAAGGCATAAATCCCTCTGTGAAAATAAAACATGCCATGATGTTTATCACGAACCTGGTATGTATCACATTGGATGTTAAATTGTTGGATGTTAAAACAAGACACCATTGAACAAAGCAGAGGCTGTCTCTTCCTATGTGGTTTTTATATACTAATGAAATTTCTTTTATATTCCAGTGAAGTTTTTATGTCCTAATGAAAGAGATAAACAATAAACACGGTACTTTGGTAAAGGGCCCAGACTCATTCCAATTCTGATTCTCAATGATTTAAATAGGGATTCTAGGTATACAGTAGAATTATTCTATCTGTCTGTCTGTCTGTCTATCTATCTATCTATGTAACTATCATCTTCTGTTTTTCAATCATCTATCATACACCTATCTATTTATCTGTCATCAGTATAGTTATCTACTTGTCAACTCTCTTTTGCTGAGTGTGTATATAATCTGATACATAATAAAAACATCAATTTTATATCCTTTCTTTACATAGAAGTTTTTAGTCCTATTTATTTTACATGTATGTGTGTTTTGCCTGCATGTATATTTGTATACGCAGGCAGACAGTGCCTGAGGAGGCATTGAATACCTTGGGACTAGAGTTAGAGATGTTTGTGAGCCGACTGTAGGTGCCGAGAATTGAACCCTGGCCCTCTGAGAGAGCAGCACATGTCATGTGCTGAGGTGTGCTTCCAGCCTCTGTGCTCTTTCTTAGTACAGGCGTCAAGAGTGAGGAACTTACCTGTACTATGGTCTTGGTTTTTGCAAACTGATCAGTGTTTCTGTTTTCCTTTGTTTTGTTTGAGACAAGGTCTCACTCTCCACTCCAGGTTCACCTTAAACTTGTGGAGGTAATCCTCCTGCTTCAGCCTCTTCTGTGCTGGGATTACAGATCTGAGCTACCACATCTGACAGATCGGTGTTTCTTAAGTTGGATTCCAAAGTCCTCCGTACATTGTCACTGTGCAGTCTTCTTGTGGGAAGGTAGGGTGGGAAGCGGGGATGAGGTGGCGTGGGGAGGGATGCATGAGACATCACACATGTGTTTATGTTAATGACAATTGAAAGGGATGGATTGCCATGTATGAGGTATTCCTACTGACATGTTCACGTTACAGGTAAGTCACTGTATCAGAATGTGTACGTATAACGTTGCAAGTTGTAAGTTATCTCGCTGTAATTATGTGGCTTTTCCCAGATCTTCCACAGCCTTTTCACATACTGTTTTTGGTCAGGTTGCTCTGTGTAGGATCCTTTCCTGTCTTTTATTTTAAACAAGAGAACTGAGGCCCAAGCAGAGGCCATGATTGACATGTGCCCTGGGTGACAGAGGGTAGTCTTGAACTCCAAGACTTCCCTCTCCTTGCCTTTGCTGCCCACCCCACCCCTCCTCTTCATCAGGGAAGGGATGGGAACCGAATTCTATGTGGTTGCATAAATTAAACAGCTTATAAAGCTATAGAGCCATGCCTTTCTTGTCTCAGAACTTTTCATCATAAAGTTGGCTCGGTCTCTTCAGCCTGTATCTTAGGGGAACAAGTAAATTAAACAAGCAATTATATCCATAATGTTTTTAGAAGTTAGAAGATTTAAATATATGAATCTCATCTGAGCGTGCAGCCTTTTGTCTATGGTGTTTCCTGCCAAAAGATGTCTTGACAGGAAATAAACATTAAAATAATCTTTAATCCCTTGTCTGGTCTATTGCCATTAACAATTGATGCGCTTTAATTTTGCGGGATTTTAACTACAAAATGGAATGGCTAAGTAGTGATAATTGGGTTTGGAATTATACGGCCATTTATATCAACAGAGATGCAAGAGGCGGGGAGGGAGGTGATTAATTATTTACTATTTCCTGGCTGTGGTTCCCATTATAGAATTTTCTGATATGTTCTGCCGTGAACAATTATCACCAAGTAAGAATAAACAAAGCTGTGACTCGAAGCTTAGAATTTAGACCCCACCAAGGTGACGTGGTTTGATTTCCACAGTTCCTGTGGATTTTGTGTCTTCCTTCCCTCCACACCCCCACCCCCCATATCTATGTATAAGCCTGCTCCCCACCCCCACACCCCA
>NW_022196905.1:253211283-253224821 GCF_008632895.1 Mastomys coucha
CCCACCCCCACCCCCCGTATCTATGTATAAGCCTGCTCATGTTTGTGTGTTGCTTGGTTCTCTTCTCCTTTTTCTCTTGGGCTTATTGGTAAGGGCTGCAGCGTAGCTTAGGGCACTCCTATCACAGCCCCCTGAGTTCTGGGATTCTAAGTGTGAGCCACAATGTTGGTGTCTTTTCGTGTCTTAGACTCCCAAATGTACATTCTGAGGTATGCATGACTTTTAAGGGATGTTTGTCAAGTTAAGACAGGAAGCTGGTACTCCGGTGTCTCTTCTTCCTCCTAAACCATTCCCCAGCATATCCGAGAAATGAGAGCAGCACGCGGTGATGCTTGTCACAAGTGTCCCTGCACGTCTACAATGTTCACTGGGGTAATGCCATCAGAAGGGAGTGTTTCTAATAGTCCTGGTGCTGAGGGTAAAAATGTCTGCATCTTTTGAGGACTTGAGACATAGATAGCTCAGTGGTTAAGAGCTCTTGCTGCTTTTGCAGCGATCTGGGCTGGCTCAGTTCCCAGCTCAGCTTCCACATCAGACAACTCAAAACCACCTCTAACTCCATCCGGGGGATTAGACACCCTCTACTGGCCTCTGGGGATACCTGCACGCACGTACACATACCCTCACACAGACACAGACAGACACGCAGTCTCACACACTCAAAATTAAAAAATACAATATTTTTAAAATATCCAACTTTGAAATAATCTGTTTAACACGAGTTGCCAACTTAACATCTAAAATGTCACAGCAGTCTCCTCTCTACCCTTCCCACAGAGAAATGCCTGTGCTGTCCCAGGAGTTACCACCCACGACAAAGGAGATCGAAATGACAGGCAGGTCCAATAAATTGGGAATCTGCTGTCTGTTTTTAAAATTTATGTAGCTCTTGTGTGTTCGGGGGTTTCTGAAGCCATCACTTTATAACGATATGCAGCCTGATCCCCAAGTCTTGCCACCACCGCCCCTCTCAATATTGCAAATTGATTTTCTGCGTGATATTATCTGCTTAATACAAAGTGGGATCGAGGAGCAGTTTGTCTGGATTTGTTCCATTCCTTATCAAGGGTTTATGACTTACCTTTGGCCATACCTTCTGGTAAGGTGTCTCTTTTATTTTTTTCCCTAGAGGTAGGCTTATGGACAAGCCTATGATAAATCTGAGTTGAGTGGGGTGAGACACGGAGGAGGGCCAGGAGGGCAGGGTGGTGTGTGCTCATCATTTGGGGTGTACGTCAAGGAGGAGCTGCAGGAATCTCATCTGGACAGCTGTTGTCTTCGGGGGTTCTGGAATATTAGAATGGAGTGCCTCAGAGATAACAGGACCCTCTCTCCAGCTTTTCACTCTTTAGGGTGGAGAGTCCAGCGTCAGATGAATAAGACCCATCTCAGCAGGGAAGGCCAAATCCCATGCTGCCTCTTGTTTGCACATGGAATAACTTGGATGCCAGAGTGACGCTAAGGTCACAAAGGTCACACTCATCCCTACTATGTCCCACAGTCTTGTTCCACCTCCCCCAATGGAAACCCTGACCATTTTAGCAGTCACTCTGTGTCTTAGTTAGGGTTTTACTGCTATGAACAGACACCATGACCAAGGCAAGTCTTACAAAGGACAACATTTAATTGCGTCTGACTTACAGGTTCAGAGGTTCAGTCCATTATCATCAAGGTAGGAGCATGGCAGCATCCAGGCAGGCATGATGCAGGCAGAGCTGGAAGTTCTACATCTTCATCTGAAGGCTGCTAGCAGAATACTGACTTCGAGGCAGCTAGGATGAGAGTCTTAAGCCCATGCCCACAGTGACACACCTACTCCAACAAGGCCACACCCCCTAATAGTGCCACTCCCTGGGCCGAGCATATACAAACCATCACACTCTGCCCCCACCAATTGCTAATATGTCTTTCATTTTTGTAGATTCGTCTGTGTTGTGCAGGATGGGTTTTGAGGAACCCATCCCCGGCAATGCCATCATGCAAATATCTCAGTGAATACCAACAGAACTTTAGGTACAGTAAGCAAAGACCCTGGGGCTGAAACTTTTGACCTGGGCAAAGGGTGAGGAAGTAGCCAGCCCCTGTGTTGGAAGTCAGAGTGGTTGGTGAAGGAGTGGAGAGTCAGCATGAAGCCATGGAAACAGAAATCCCCTAGCTTCTTGCCCAAATCCCGGCACCTAATTTAAGCCAATGCCAGGTACACACCTAACACATGCTTATGGAGAGGACCACTCACGTAAGAAGTTAGGTAGAAGAGCTATAAGTATTCATTGTCCTGGGGTCCCGAGCTGCCCCTTGGTCAGGTATGCTCCTTTAATCTTCCCTTCAGAGTGACAGCTTTGGTCCCATCCATTTTCACAAGCATGGAATCCAAGCTTGAAGAAATGTCTTTCATTTAAATGGTGAACAGAAAGAAGAGCCGGCAGTGTCAGAACCCCGCGTGCAAATATTTTACTATGTTCCTTTCTGCAAATGGACATAGTCTGTCAGTATCTAAGTTTCTGCAAGGAGCCAGCCTGCCTGCGGAGCAGTCAGAAAAGAAACTCAGTGTGGCGATCCATTATGTCCCCACTGAATTAGGTTCATTGAGACTCTGTTATCAAAGCAGGATTTCTCTTAATTATTAGCAGTTAAAAATAGGAAAATAGATTTCAAGGGGGGTGGGGAGTTGCAGGCAGCCAGTGTCCAATTCTAAATGTGCGTATGTGCGGAAAGTAGAATTTGCCAAACATGAATAGGCACTTACTATGTGACTAGAATTGGTTCTGTCATGTGTCAGCGTAATAGCCTAAACCCTGGTTCAATACAATGAACCTGGGGAGGTTTGCTTAATGAAAGAACTGACGTTTTCTGCATGGTGGCTGCATTCATCAGCCCGCATCCTGTTCATTACGGTACAAAGGGCTGCCAATGGGAATCGGTGGGATCATCTATTAGGGAAATGTGATGGGGACAAAAGATAGTAGAGGCCAGGGCCCTGTGGTATTGTCTACAGTGGTCAGGGTTACCTGAGCCCTGGGCTGTGGTCATGGGCAGTGTGTTTCTAAGCTGGCCTGAGGGCTTCCGGAGCCATGGAGGAATCTTTTCTTTCCCTGTCAGGTCCTGGTCATCACATCCTATGGTAAGCAGGCAGGCAGGCAGGCAGGGAGAATGGGTATTTCCACTTAGTCCTGGGTTGTTCCTTATTTATAGGGAGTTAGTTCACAATTCTAATGTATCCCTGTGAGGTCTGAAGCAGTTCCTGGGTTCAAGGGTGGGACCCCGAGCCATTGGACAACATAGATGACCCAGTATGAGTTATCTGAGAAGGTCACCTTGGGGTGGGGGTTCGAGTGGATCAAAGAGCAGGTATGTTAATTCCAGGGGTGACATAGGTCTGCCCTCTCTAACTCTCCCCTAATGAGAAGGTTTAGTTGTGTTTTTTTTTTTTCTTGGAGAGATCAGTGATTGGGAGGAGATTTGGAGAGGAGAGATAAAATTTACATTTAATTCTCTTGTGTGGAGCTGCAGAAGGAGGTGCCATAGTAAGTGTGAACTTAAGACAGCAAGCAGCTTCTCCTGAGTCTGGATGTCCAGGTTTTGAGATTTCTGTAAGAAGGAGCTTCGAAGGGATGTAGAAGAATCTAGATGTCTTGCTGTTTGCTTGAACCCTAAAACCCATGCCGGCTAAATTAAAAACATGCCCCTTCCCACCCCTCCAAAAAAAAAATCACCTTATATAATTGTAAAGGAGTTTAAATAGCTGTCTTAGGGTTTTACTGCTGTGAACAGACACCATGACCAAGGCAACTCTTATAAGGACAACATTTAATTGGGGCTGGCTTACAGGTTCAGAGGTTCAGTTCATTGGCATCAAGGCAGGAACACAGAAGCCCCCAGGCAAGCATGGATCAAGAGGAGCTGAGAGTTCTACATCTTTGTCTGGAGGCTGCTAGCAGAATACCGACTTCCAGGCAGCTAGGATGAGGGTCTTAAAACCCACACCCACAGTGACACACCTACTCCAACAAGGCCATACCTTCTAATAGTGCCACTCCCTGGGCCAAACGTATACAAACCATGACAGTAGCCAATATTTGTATCTTTACTTCTTAAAACTTTATTCAAGGCTAAAAGCCCAGCTTTCCTCTCTTCCTCCTCCTCCCCTATATTCACCACCTTCAGTTCTGCAACTGGCAGTTGCCTATAGGTCTTCTTGCTTTTGAAAATGGCAAACATTAGACTCTTTCTGACAAGGTCATTTTGCAAGTCCTGAATCGATAGATGTTTTGAAATGCTGAGTACAGTGGCCAGCAAACTTGTCTGAGTGGGAGGACCATCTCAGGATTGCTCCTTACCTACCATCTAGATCGAGACGGGTTCGCTTTGTCATTCACCGCATATGCCAGAGCCCTGTAGCTATCAGGGTCCCTGTGGCCCTCTCTCATCTCTTGCCTTAAGAGCACTTGGGTGATGGGCATGTGCTCCAGCACCTGATTTTACACATGAGTTTTGAACTTAGGACCTCATGCGTATACGGCAAGCACTTTACCCAAGAAGCCAACATCTTTCCAGCTCCAACAGATGTCCCTCTTCTTAGCATTTAAGAGTGATGGGCTTTGTCATGACATTTCCTAGTAGGCACAGGAGAGCACAGGAATGATCAAGCAGTCAGCCTGTGGCCATTCTGAAAGTTCCTTGCTCCTTGTTTTAAAGATAGGCTCTCCTGTGTAGCCCAGGGTATACCTGAACTCATGAGGTAGCCCAAGATGACTTTGGACTTGACTCTTCTGCTTCCACCTCCTAGAGTACAGGGTTTCAACCATGCTCTATTCTAGCCTACTTGTTTGCTCTTATACCAGGATTCAATGTTTTTTTTTTTTCTCCCAGCTCCAAAAGCCCTGGCTATAGCCTTTTGGGTGGAGCTGGTTCTCAAAGCTCAGGATCCTTTCTTTACCTGCTCTTCCCAGGATAAATGCCTTCAAGAAGGGGCTCTCTTTGGAACTGTCCTAAGCTGTTTTTGATAGATCCAAGTAGATATCCCCGAACTTCAGAGAAAGACCAAACTTGACCCAAATCTCCATGTTGAAAGCTTAAAAGTACTAAGGTCAAGGCTAAGTCACCTGGCTTCTCTAACCCCAGTTTCCTCATCTGGAGATAAGACATTATTAGGCAACCATGTCAACCATTTCAGTCTAGAGATGATATCTTAAGTAACCTGCCACTCCATCAGGAGCAGTAATCTGACAAGTTCACCAGTGGAATCCTACACAATTTGTTGGCAAACATGCGACTGGGTGTTGAGGCAAAAATGAATCTAATGATCATGCTAATTTTACGATTTGGTTATCACCACAAAGAGCTTTTGTGTTAAACGTATAACAGAAGACTCACCATAGTAAGCTATTGGTAAGGCCTCCCTGGGTATAGCAGGCAGGGTATATATACTCAGCATAGCCCCTCTGTCCGCTGTCTGGTGGAACATGTTCGCTCACAAACTTATTCCTGGCATTCTCTCTTCCGAGCACACTTTTCAACAACTCTGAAACCTGTGGGCAAAAGAACGCCCAAGGTCCACGCTCATATTTAATTAAAAACTAATGAGCATAAGTTTAAAAAAAAAAACTGCCATTAATACAAACGTAGTTGATCACAGAACAGTTCTGTTCAGTTCTTCTTATAAAAACACTTGCATGTACCTTTTCTGTTGTGCTTGACAGGGTGAAGCACACCTGGTTACATGTTTGGCAACAAACTCTGTAGGAATCCACTGGTGAACCCCGTCGGATTTTACCTCCTGATGGAGTGACGGGTTTCTTAGGATATCATCTCTAGACTGACCAGGTTGACATGGTTACCTACTGCCTTATCTAATGTTTTCCTGGGTACTTCTTTTTGGTGGAAGATAACAAATGAGAGTGTCTTAAATAGTAAATGAAGGCTGCTGAAGAGGAGACTCTACATGCATCCATGCCTTCATTTTGTGGCTCTGATGAGCTCGTGTGAGCACTCTCCCCATTGCCTCCCTGTGTCTCCTGCACTCCTGCCATACCAAGTCTGTTTGCACATATGAGGCATGGGGAATTGCTAAGCTGGTAATACTTGTGTGTTCTACTTCGTGCATGCCTCTCCTCATCCTGCACAGGCTGCTTTCTCTGGTCTCTTGCACTTTGCCCTGGTCTAATCCAAAGTTGTTTCTAAGCAAACTAGCCATAGGAACTGCCCTAGTTGACTCCCTATATCAACCAGTACATTGTCTCTCGGTTTTCTCTGATTACTTTGGGCCTCCACTTAGTGCTATAAGGTCAAGTTCTATGAGGTAGCACAACATCAGACACTAAGGAATAATGTTACAATTTTCTATCCCTTCCTCCAGCCATCTGTTCATCATATACTTTCTCTGATATATCTAGGGTATAACCTTACATCATTATATTCTTGCTCTGACCTAGGCACCAAAACCATAAGAATGAATCAGAGCCCTGCAGGTTAAATAAGGCCCATGAGTAATGACAACATTTTCACCAGGAGGCTTGTTATAGAGGAGTAAAGAAGATTTACCCTGGGGAAAACCATGCACAATATGGGCCTCAGCTTTGAACTGGGTATTTGGAGGTGGCCTGCCCTGTGAAGCTGAGCAATGGGGAGAAATTGAAAGGAATGCATACCAGAGTAAAGGAACCTGCATGTGCTAAGACCCAGAGTGTGTTTGGGTCTGATGAGACATGTGATAGTCACTCGAAAGATAACTCCAGGGAGTGAGTCATCTATGCTCAAAGCAACATGTAAGAACCTCTTCTTTTAAGGTAGACATGAAGGAATTTAATGAAGGCAATTTGGTGCTTTCAGAACTGTTAGAAAAGCAGAAGGAGATGTTTGAAGTTGGTGTCCAATAATGCCTCCCTCAATAATACAAAACTTACCCTCCAGGGATCTTCTACCACTGAAACTATAATCGGAGCTGAGCAGAAGGGGAATCCAAAGTTATCTCCTTCTGATACCTGTGCATCATCAGGAGGCTGAAAATGGGTCCAGAATAGGATAGGAAGCTCCACTTACACAGAGGGAAATCTCAGAATGAGCAGGGTATACTATTCCCTTGAGGCTATTCCCCAGGCCTTACCTGAGGTTATTCCCCAGGTACCTGCTAGCATCTAGCTATCAAGGGGACAGATTGGTATCTGGGATCATAGCTGCAAGGGAGTCCTGGATGTTTTAGCTTTTAAACCTCTTTACAGAGAGTGGCAGAAGTCAGGGCTAGTGTTGCAATTTCATAGTGTTTGCAGTTGTTTTGTTTTTTGTTTGTTTGTTTCATCATACCTGAGGATAAGGAGGGATACTACTGGTCTAATGGGTAGAAACCAGGGAAGCTTCTAAAGTTCCAAAATGTATTGGACAGCCCCAACCAAGAAGCAATCATCTGTCTCTGAATGCCAAAGTGCCGACCTCTAGCAAGAGCTTATCGGAAGAGAAGTGAATGAAGTGCCCCCCCCATCCCCACATCCCAGTGCTTCCTTGATCTTGTCTCACTCCTATTATTAGAACACACCTTCTAGAGAAACATTTTTCCCTTAGTCCTTCATCCTCCCACACCAGCAATTCAGAGCTGACTTTGGACGTGTGTGTGTGTGTGTGTGTGTGTGTGTGAGAGAGAGAGAGAGAGAGAGAGAGAGAGAGAGAGAGAGAGAGAGAGAGAGAAGCAGGGGCTAACTGGTAATGAAAAATGAAGATGGTGACTCTCTGTTCCCAGATATCCCCAGTAGCTCCCACTTTGTTGTCACAGTATTGAGCTTTCCCAGATTAACCCTTCTCCTCCCCACCAGCCTCCTTTCCTGTTTTATCTTAGTAGCTGTTCCAACCCAACGTGACATCTCTGTGATCAAGCACAAAACAAGCAATTCAAGAGAAGAGAAACTCATTTTCACTACGTTTCAGAGGAAGCAAGAGTGGTTTGGTCCATGGCAGCAGGACTGTGAAGGACAACTTACTCACAACTTGGCAGATCAGGGAACAGCTCGGGCTGGAAGCAGCTTTGGGCTATAATCCTTAGAAGGCTCTCTCTCTCTGTGACACACGCCAGCCAACCAACCTCCCAAATTGCTGGAGGCCACACTGGTTCAAACACTTGAACCCCTGGAGGGCATTTCATATGCAAAGTACTATAAGCTCTAACTGTTTTAATCTTGGTGGGGTTTGAGCCAGGCTGGAAGGCTTGTGCTAAGTCTACTGGTGTTCAGGTCAAGGCTGCATCCCTGCATGCTTTTCTGGATGTCTTCCTCTTTCTACAGCTCCATCAGGTGGGCCTCTGAACCATTCCCACAGAGCTGCTGTTTCTGAGCTTGATGTGCCTGGCTCATTGCTAGAGTTTTTGGAGTCTTGGTGTTCTTTCCTTAAAGTCCAGATCTCTGCCCTCACTGAGGTAAACTTTTTAAGACCTAGACAACATTTGTAAAGCACTGGTGCCTGACTCAGGGTAAGTGACCAATAAATAACTTCCCTGATTATTGTTGCTGTTATTTATAATATAAATAACACTCATAACATTATCTTTATAATACAAATATAAATTTAAGAATGTGCCATCAATATTCAATTGTTCTTGCTAATAAGAGGAACAAGGGCAGGGACTGTAAAGTAGGGAGTACTTTGGGAGGTGGCTTTACACATTAAACTGTCTAGAGAGAGACAAGCAGGCTCTAAGCCTGGAGTCTCTTAAGTATTGTCCCTTATTCCTTTAAAGCTACTCTGCTGGACTCAGAGCTGAACTGGGACAAGGGTAGAAACCTGTACCAGTTACCTTGGGTTTTTTTTTGGTCTTTTTGTTATTTTATTTTATTTTTTTTCCAGAGCTGAGGACCGAACCCAGGGCCTTGCACTTGCTAGGCAAGCGCTCTACCACTGAGCTAAATGCCCAACCCCAGAAACCTGTACCTAACAGCCTACGGAGAGCTTCATTTGCTTCTCTGCATGGTTAAGAGTTAAGTTTTGCATCAAACTACAGACTCCTTATTAAAAGTCACCCTGTCTTCTACTATCAGACAGTCCCCCTCCATAAAAGTTTGGAATATAGGCAGAATAGGAGGTATGTTTAAAGGACATTATTCAAATGTCATGTTTAATTAACTCCCATCTTCAGAAGCAAGCCAAAAAGGCATTTTCAGAGAGCTTTCTCTGTTTCTCTCTGTTTCTCTCTCTGTCTCTCTCTCTTTGTCTCTGCCTCTTTCTCTCTCTTTTTCCTCCCTTTTCGAGGTGATAATTGTACTATAAAAACTTCCCTAAACTCCTGTAAATTAAGTAGGAATACTTAAATACATTATTATATATCAATGTGTTATATATTAATATAATAGTATATATAGCACTGGAGGCTGAAGGGCCTATTCATGGTGTACTCTAGAACATCAAATGTGATGATCTGACAATGTGTAGTGTTCAACAGACCACTAAACAGGCAGTATGCATGTGGTGCCTTGCACTGGGAGTGGAGTGTGTGTGTGTGTGTGTGTGTGTGTGTGTGTGCATTCCTTGCATTCAACATCTGTGATCACTTAGGGGTACATACTCAGACTGACAGGGAGCCAGTTATTAGACCCAGAATAAGCAGCAATCCCATGGTAAGGGAGGCCATAGTATCTGTATACTGGGCCTAAATTGCCTGTAACTGGTTCATTCCCAGCAGTATAACCAGATTTGTATCTCTTGCAAGAACAGCTGAAAAGATACGTAAATCAAAATGACGGGATGAAATTTTAAAAGCAAGAATGACCAGCAAGATCCCTGGAAGACTATGGTTGGACTTGAGCCCCCCATCTCGAGGTCCAACATTTGTACTGATTACAGTCTGACAGCTCTTGAGTCTCCAATGATAACAGCCATCTGACTTGATCGGAGTTCAATGGATTTTCACTAAAATAGAATCATCGCCTCGGTGATGGATAGAAAAAGTAAAACAATACATCCTGATAAATGCGCTGGCTGCCTCCTTCCTCTCCCCGGCGGTGACCTTGCACAATCCATAAGACAGCACAGACAGAGCCCTGGCCATCGCCTCAGCTTGTCAGGGTTTGGAAATTGAAGCAGCTCTGAAAGCCATCAATGGGGTGAAGGGGGAATGGCCCGAGAAAGCAATGGATCATGCTTAGAGGGCTCGGAGGGAAATAGGGTACACTGAAGGTCAGTGTGTAGAGTGTCCAGAGGGGACAGCAGGGCTCTCATTCTCATTCACAGGAGGCAGTGGCCCTGTGGAGCGAGATCAGTCGAAAAGTACAATAAAATGGTGATTTTCAATGCATGTAATTTCTTCTCTGAAGCAAAAGACACCGAAGAATGGCACAGAATAATCACCACCCCTCGAGCTTAGCTTGTTGATCCCTGCCCCTGGTCTCCCTCTAAATGGCAAGGCTCAGGTAAATAAGAAGCCCCTTACTCTCTCTGAAGGGATATTCATTTGCTAGCCTGGTTATCGTAGCCAACTCTGGATACCTCAAACATTATCGACGCCCTAGTAACAGCGGGAGCAGCCTAGTATGAAAAGAAGCCCATCTAAAGCAGGGTGTTCAGGAAACTCACAAACCCCTTCCATCCATCCCCGATGTGGATTAGAAAGAGGTACTTCTGGATGGTTGAAGGCCAAGAAGTTAGATGCTGGCAGGCACTCCTCAGTGTGGGTTACAACTTGTGAAAAGAAAATATTAAAGTAAAAATTAGATCATAAATTCGGAGCCACCGTTACCCAGCCTAAAGTGCAAATTGCCAAACAAGTCAAGAGACTCATTAGCATTTATGTAAATCAGTTATTGCTGTTCTCCACTTCCTTAATTATCCATGTTATTTCAATACAACCCTTTCTTTGATGTCCCAATTCTATATTTAAATAGTGCAAGATTTCTATCGTATCCTCCCGCAGAGGTTTGCGCCATGCAAAAAACATGCCAAGAGCAGCGCTTTCACAGACTATGGGGAAATGTTTAATTGGTTCATCCCATCTGAGTTATGAGGGCGTATTACTAAGCACACATAAAATCAGAAACATGGACAGGACCTGCAAGAGGCCACTGCAAATTCCGCCCCCAAGACTTGGTGGATTCTCGCTGGGAGCTGATTCAAAAGGAAGTTCTTTTTTCTTTTCTTTCTTTCTTTTTTTTGCAAACTTCATTGAATCCAGCTAAATGATTGATTTATAATTGAAATATTCAGAAATCAATGCCAACCGCTCTTCCCTGTTGGCAGTGAGAGTCATTCTCCTGGCTGGATGAAGAGGACACACATGGCAGGGGGAGAGGACCATGGGGTCAGGAAAGGGGAGAGAGGTGTTTCCTGCCCAACATGTGCCATCACAGATTTGAAAAATAAGTTTTTTTTTCTTCTTTTCCAAGAGTTTTCTAAAGTTAAAAAACAAAAAACAAAAAACAAAAAACAAAAAACCTTCACAAATTACAGGCGCAAATGGGCTTTCTCTAATAAGTGTGCTTTTGAAATGACAGCACAGCCAGGGAGAACTTCACAGGCCCTGACTCTTTCTGTGAAGCTGAGTGCTCCCACCCTCGTCACCTGCCTCCGGACAGACTCTGTGAAGATGAATTGTGACCGAAGATAAAAGGAAAGAGGGAAATCTCTTCTTTCTCCCTGTGTTTTTGAGCCATTACTGGATCTAGGTTTTCTTTTTTTTTTTTTTTTTTGGTCCCCCTCACCCAGGCCTCCTGGAAATAAGCAGGTCTGGTGTGAAGACAGTATTTAGTTGAGGAGTTAGTGACAGACATGTTCAAGTTCAAAGCCACACTGCTGGTGGCCTTGTTTAAGACTCCCCATGCTTAGTCTCCCTTCAGAAAAAAAAAAAAATGTGTTAAGCAGGGCTACACTCAAGAGTTGTCATACAGTTCTATTCGGATATGTGCGTGGCACTTGGTCCATAGTAGGTGCTTGAGAAATGGTGAGATTGAGCTTCTCTGCTCTGGGCACAATGCTACACTGATCGGAACTCCCTCTAAAAGCAAACTGAATAGGTCCAGTGAGTGTCAAACAGATTTCACAATGAGGAAATGGGATTTGCATAGGTAAGGGACTAACTCCAGGTCACACAGCATGGCTATAAGAGCTAGATGATTTAATTCTTTTTTTTCTGGATGCTTATGCGTGTCTATGAAGTATGAAAGTGCACTCATAGGCAGGGGACTATGTGGAGTGTGTTTCCTCCTCCTGCCTCTACCCAAGCTCAGGAGATTGACGCTTGCCCTCAAAACTTTAACCTCTGAGCCATCTTGCCAGGCAGCCCCCAGAGTCAGAGTTTTGTTTTTTGTTTTTTGTTTTTTTTAAAAAAAGATTTATTTATTAATTATATGTAAGTACACTGTGGCTGTCTTCAGACACTCCAGAAGACATGTCATATGGATGGTTGTGAGCCAACATGTGGTTGCTGGGATTTGAACTCAGGACCTGCGGAAGAGCACTCCGTGCTCTTAACCACTGGGCCATCTCACCAGCTCGAGTCGGAGTTTTTATCCAAACTTTCTCTACCTTGGAGCAGTACTTACAGACAAGGACCATGCAGTAGTTAGAAATGAAAGGATAAAAGAAAGAGGAAGAAGAAGAAGCAGCAGCAGCAAGTTTCCATATCCTTTATCTACTTAAATAAGGAGTGTTTACAGAAAACTCACCCCTGCAGAGGGGAATGCTTTCAGAGTTAATCTGATTTATTGGTTATTGATTTAACAAATACTTTTGTGGACCATGCCAAATTCCAGGCCGTGTTCTAAATACTTAACAACTAGTATAACTCACGCAGCCCTGTCACGTCTGTGTATCTTTTAAGCCAGCAAGCAGGGTTAGTATGAAGTTTCCAAAGTGATCCAGGGGTAGGGCCCTTTACAGCGCTGATAATCCTGAGATGGTTCAGTAGATGGGGGTAGAAGGGGGAGGGGAGGATGAGGTGGGGGGAGAAGGAGGGAGCAGGTGGAGTGTGTATAAGTGTGGAATCACGTTTTGAGGTTTTGGGTAATTTTTTTTTTTCTTTTTGAACATGATTTTCTGATCATGCATATGGTTTCACTCACTGTAAAATTCAGAAGAGGACTGGAGACATGACTCAGTTAGGAGAATGCTTGCTTGATGCGCTTGGAGCCTGGAGTTCAGTCCCCAGCAACACGTAAGTCAGGTATGTGGCACTAGACACTTAAAATCCCATAACTTGCCGGGCGGTGGTGGCGCACGCCTTTAATCCCAGCACTTGGGAGGCAGAGGCAGGTGGATTTCTGAGTTCGAGGCCAGCCTGGTCTACAGAGTGAGTTCCAGGACAGCCAAGGCTACACAGAGAAACCCTGTCTCGAAAAAACCAAAAAAAAAAAAAAAAAAAAAAAAAAAAAAAAAAAAAAAAAAAAAAAAAAATCCCATAACTCAAGAAGTGGAGGCAGGAAGACCCAAAGTTCAGGGTTATCTTTAGCTACTTAGAGACTTTGAGGCAAGCCTTGGCTACATGAGGCTGTATCCAAGAAAATGAAAGAAAGAAAAAAAAAGGAAGACAGGATAAAATGTGAAAGATATAAATTAAAAAAAAAATTGTAAAG
>NW_022196905.1:253224831-253246224 GCF_008632895.1 Mastomys coucha
ACCTTTTTAGGGAGGTAACTCAGCTGGTGAAGCTCTTTGGCAAGCTCTTGCTCAGATCCTCAGACCCCTTATAAAAAAACCAGGCCACTAATGTGCCTTATCGCAATCCCTGAGCTCCTATAGGAAGCTGGAGGGGAAGGCAGGAGAATTCGTGGAGGGCCAGGTAGCCTGAGGGCACACAGCAGTGAAGCTGGAGATCTCCTTGGGAACAAGGGAAGGCCTGATACTCAGCTTGTCCTTGGCCCCTGTGTCCTGTAGCACACTTGGGTTCACACTCACACACTTGGGCTCACACTCACACACCCTGTGCTGGTGTATATACACGCCACCACGGTCCTTTCTCAAAGTTTTCAAAATCCTAACACCGACACCATCTCAAAGGTCACCAGAGAGAGAGTACAGGATCTGGTTGTAAAAGGATTTTTTTCCCACTTAACACTTGGTTCCTTTTAAAGTTTTACACAACAGGGCCACTGAATATTAGGGAAAGAAGGTGGTTTGGTTTCCTGAGGCCAGTATCTTTTTTTTTTTTTTAATCATACGTGCTGTCTTATTCCATGTGAGCATAAAGTTAGTGTGGAGCATAGCTCCAAATGGGAATTCCCCTGAATACTGGGGAGGAAATTAAACCAATAAAAAACTTAAAAATTAGCAAGCCATCATCCCTAAAAGAAGAGAGTCCCAGGCCCTTGTCTCGCCCTGTTACCAAGCTAACCCCCTCCCACTTGGAAGCATGAAGGACTGTCCACTCCGCTCTTGGGCACTGTGCTCATGACTCCCTGCTGCAGAAATCCAGTGGCTCAAGTGCAGAGCCCTCTCTGTGAAGGGTGGGCTCCATCCCCGGGAAGGCACATTGTTCGACTCTGAGAGCCCACAGTCTAAAATCATCATCATGCATTTTCATCAGGATGAAATATCGGGCGCTCTGCTCAGCGCAAGGTTTTATTAATGATGTGCTGTCAGGGCTGGACGTTCTGCATATTTGCATATTAAACAGCTGAGTGAAGAAACATTCCTTTTATTGCTGCAGGGAATAAATCAGTTTAAAGCAAGTTCTCATCATTTATACTCCTTTCGGCTAAGTCTTCTTTTATTGAAATAAATTGTTGAAGTGCTTTGCTCATTCTTCGAATACTGATGAAATTTACCTTGATAGGACCCGAGGAAAAAATAATATTTCCTTAAAGGTGCAGTATTGCCTCACTTTTGCGTATTACTTTAATCCATTATTGATAAGTTAATTTAGAAATATCAAGCGAAAAGGGATGGGAAAAAACAGGTCTGAACAAAGACTGTTTCCACTGGATGATTTTGCCAATTGCACCTTTATTGGCTGAATGCAATTAAATAATACAAAGCAGCAGGGGTTCTAGAGGGGCTCAGTGACTGAGAACACTTACTGTTCACACAGAAGATCAGGGTTCTGTGCCCAGCATGCACAGCCACCTGTAACCGCAATACAGGGAACACAGTACCGTAACCACACACATGTACATGCAGACAAGTGGACACATACACATACACACACACACATAAATAAAACTAAATAAAATTTTGAAAAAACTTATTTTATTAATGCCTCCATATGCTTCTACTAAGGAGCTGTGAGTTGCTTTTGTACTAAAATCTGAGTCTATCTCACCCTCGTGCAAGGACCACCAAGTCCAGTTATTTTCAACTACTCGTTATGCCTGCCTCGGGTAAAGCTCATGGGTTCATGGCAAATGCTTTGAGTTCCTGTCTATTCATTACTAACTGTATTTAAAAAGATTTATTTCTAATTATGTGCTTCTGGGTCTAGGTGGGGATTTATCCCCACGAATGCAAAATCCCACAGAAGGGTTTCAGATCCCCTGGAGCTGGAGTTAACAGTAGTTGTGAACTGCCACATGTGCATACAGGGAACTGAACTTGGGTCCTCTGCAAGAGCAGCTTTTAACCTCTGAGCCATCTCTCCAGGACAACCCCCCCCCGCTGCCTATTTTTTAATGACTGAAAATTCAGACCATTTGTGATTTGAAAACACTTTTTAGAAAGGAGATCTAGCAGCTGTGGAGACGGCTTAGTGGGGAAAATGGGTATCATGCAAAGGGGAGGGCCTGAGTTGGGTCCTGGCATCCATGTCTAAAAAAGCCAGAAGTAGCAGTGTGCTCATGTGGACCTAGAGCTGAGAGGATCCCTAGGGATTCCTCAGCCAGGCTTGTGGAATCTGTGAGCTCCAGCTTAGGAAGACTCCTCTGGTCTTCACACACACACACACACACACACACACACACACACACACATGCACATGCGTACACACATGCACTGTTGTGACCCACATCAGGGTTTTGGAAACTGTTGGTTGTCCAACAGTATTTTCAGACTGGGGACATTTCTTATTACACACAGCCACCCTACACACATTGTTCAGAAAGAGCTTATCTTCAGTCGGCTTCTCCCTGCGTTTCTGCTTTGCTTTTCCTCTGTGCTGCCTCTGTGCCTGGGGGAGAGACAGCAATGCTGACAGGGTGAACCTGTCTCGAGGATCTCAGAAAGCCCATTTGCTGAAACCCTAGGCTGGCACAATGACAGTGGGACTCTGCTGTGTTCAGTCCAGAGATGGAGTCAGGGAGGACCAAGTCCCAAGCTAACCTGCTGAGTCAAGAGTGGAGGTGACCTCCTGGGACCCGAGACTCTCCAGTTCAGTTTTGATGAGCGTGATTGATAGAGTAGAGGGGGAAGAGAGTGGGTCAGCCCTACAAGGAGTTTATAGTGAGGCCAGAACAGAATCACAGCCCAGCTTTTGTTTGGTGTTTTTGGTTTTTCAGTCTACATGAAGCAGCAAGCAGCCCTATTAGTATGTAGTTCCCTGCCAGAAAAAAGGATGGCCGCCATAGAACTCATCCGTGGAAGAAGCTGCTCACATGTAAGAGGATATGCACCTTAACAGGAGGAGAATACGATCCATAATAAGATAAAGTCTTTCGTGCGGAAAGAAGGGCCCAGCTCAACTCTGTTAAGGACAGCATTTGGGACACAGAATCAGTGTCTGGGATATACCTCAGGTCCCAGGCTCCCTCATCCCAAGCAATGATGGGGAACAGGGTCCCAGGGATGAGGATGCAAATGGAGGCAGTTTATTTAAAAAGGGAAAAAGTAACCCTGATGGTGGCCTAGGGCTAGTGAGCTGGGGAGAGACCAGCAGAGAAGAGCCCAGCTCCACAGCGCCTGCCTGCCTGCCTGCCTTTCCTTTCCCCTGTGTTTGTATATGGCGCGCATTCCCACTTGCTGTTTGTTACAAGTAGCAGACTGGGGAGAGTTTCCATGACTTGCCCGATGACTGGCTTCTTTCTTATAACTTTTTTTTTAAGTGTTTATTTTATAAGATGTATATGAGTGTTTGCCTGCATGTATGTGAGTGTTCTGCATGTATGTTTGGTTCCCACGGATGCCAAAAGTGTGTGTTGAGTCCCCTGGACCTGGAATTAAAGGTGGTTGTGAGCTGGGAACTGGGCCAGAGTCCTGTGCAAGAGCTGCACCTGCTCTTAACTACGGAGCTATCTCTGCAGTCCCTCCCTCCCCCTCCCCCCTGCCTCTCTCCTACTATTCTGCCTCATCAAGATAGTCACTGTCCTTCACTTTGCTTAGGCAGAGTTCTGACTGTGGCTTCCCTAGGACTACCAACTCGCCCTATAGCCCCAATAGCCGTAAAGCCTGTTTGTTAGCTTTGCGAATCCTAGAATCCAAGGAGACCTGGTGAACTGGCCGTGGCATATTGAACTCAAGAACTCAGCTCCAGTTTCAGTTGACTCCTAGGTGTAAAGAACCTGTGTTTTATTTTCCTGGGCTGAATGGGAAGTTAGACTAAGAGAAGGCGGATGGACCTGGTCCGCTGAGGGCACTATTTACATTTAAATTAAGATTGAAATCAGGTTTGGGCTCAGCAGTCTCTTGTAGCTAGTGACTATATACTAGGTAGTGTGTGTACTTAGGGACAGTTGGATTTCTGTGGAACTTTCAACTGGGCAGAGTAGGATCTGGCTCAGTTCAGGTGCACCGGTTCTTAATTAAATCACTTTTCTGTGTAAGGAAAGAACAAGAGGCACCCGGCCACTCAAACCAGAACCTTTTAATCAGAACCCCCCCACCCAAACTCGGGTTGGTGCCACTAGAGTGTTCCTTTGTTTACAGTAAAGTAAGGGAGCTGACTCAGGCCCTGAAATGTTCTCTGCCTGGTGGAGTCTCTATGGACAGCTGGGGACTTGGGGGCCCAGAAAACCCAGTCTCAGAAGACTCCATGTCGCAGGTGTTAAACCTGATTAGCCAAGCGGACTCCCCGTTAATTGCCTGAAGTGGACAGGACAGTTTCCACTGCTCAGCACAAACCTTCGAGTGGCGAGTCAGCCAGTTCCACCCGAGTGGCGTCAGCAGGCCGCCCTTTGAGATGGAGCCTGTTCTCTACCTAGGTTTTAGATGAGAATCCTTTGGTCAGCTGGTCTGAACCAAAAGCCCGGACCCCAGCCTGCCTGCCGCTTTGTAGTCTCTTGCTCTGAGTCGGGGTTAGGGGTCGGAGGTTTAGTGCCTAGCCGGTTCCCAAATATTGCTGAAGCTCTCTGACTTCTTGGATCACTTCTTGGTGAGTTCATTCATTCCCTGCGGGCTGCCCCAGTTTCTGCCCTCACAGAAAGGTCCTTCCATGCCCACAGTTACGTGACAGTGGAGACACAGTCTGTGATGTAGCGTTCACTGTCAGTGTCACTATATATACACTGAGCAAGCGGTAGCTACTGTTGTCACTGCACCCTAACTGATTATGGTATTTACTCTTGAAAAACGGGACCCATCAGGATATAGGTTGGACCTAGCTCATGTTGCCCCCTCTCTGCCATGAATTTGATATCGCAGCTTTTTAACAACCCAAGAACCTTTCAACTTGAAGTCACCCATTCCAAGGAGGAGAGGGAGATTTTCACTATGAGATTCCTGTAAGCAGGTGTTTCTCCCCTTCTAGGCAGCAATTTTTAAAATGTATTTTTATGTATATATGTATGCACCTGGAGGGGACATGCCATGGTACATGTGAAAATCAGAGGGCTACCTTCCCCCACCCCAAAGTGACAGGAATGAAATGAATCCTAAAGAGACATTTGTGCTCACATCTGGCTATTAGTGCTGTGGTCATAAAAAGAGAAAGAGCTATAAGAATATGTTCTCGTGAGGTGTGGGGGAATGGGGTGCCTTGGTGGGCCCATGCCCAGGCATCCCTTCCCCCTGAGGGACCAGACACAGGCTGGTATCGTATAGAATACATTTATTTTGGGCATGGGGAGGGAAGTTAAGAAGGTAGCAGAGGCAGAGAAAGGCAGAGAGAAGGAGAGAGTAGAGAAGTAAGGGCTGGCCATGACCACGTGGAGAGAGTGGGGGGGGGAAGGGAATGGGGAGAGAGGGGAGCAAGGGGGTAAGAGGCAAGGTGGAAAAACAGGAGTAAGAGAGAGAGGAGGGGGCAAGCAGCCCCTTTTATAGGGCCAGGCCTACCTGGCTGTTGCCAGGTAACCATGGGGAGGAGCATACCTGGCTGCTGCCAGGTATCTGTGGGGGTGGAGTTTATACAGAAAACTCACCATTAAACTATTGAATGAATGAGCCCCAAGAAATTAGAATATTCCCAGGAATCTCCTGCTTGGAGAAGAAAAATCTGAAGGCCTGAGGTCAGCCAGAGGAGGAACTTACCACCAGAAGAAAACCCATTTGTCAGATGACCTTGCTGGAGAGACTTGGAGCTGAGACAGTAGCTGACTCTTATATAGCTCTTGCTTTCTGTTTAATGCTCCCCTCCCACCCCCAACTCCTCACATCAGGGCCCTGGAGAGGAACTTGAGAGTTCTGAGCTTGTGAAGGACTCCTAGCTTTACAAGATGGTACCCTTGGACGGAAGCTGATTATCCACTCCTCTATAGCTGGGGAGACCCAAAGCGCAGCACCTCTGCCACCCTCCCCGTGCCTGCAGATATTTGCGAAGGACCTTATTTGGAAGCATTGTGATTTAGATTCTGATGACAAGGGGAGGTTTTTTGGGTTTTGGTTTGTTTTTTTTTTTCTCTCTCTCTTCTCTCTCCTCTCTTTCTCTCTCTGATCATCATTGTAACTTGGCCACCTCCCGAGGTATTGCTTAGATATACACAGACTCTTAGCATCTCTTCTCCTCACAGGTTCTGATCAGAGTTTCCATTCTGACTTTATGACCCAGGAGGGATGTCAAAGATGTATGAGGTCATCTTGTCCGGCCACAGCCAGGCTAGGATTGTTCCCTAAAGGTGTAGTCGTATATGGGGTCCGTCCTCATTTCAGATGACTCACTGGTAAGACCAGAGGACTCCGGCTGTGTGGATTTTTGTCTTGTGTGAATCTGATCTTCAGAGTCCAGCCAGGAGAAGGCTATAGGAGCCAAGTCTGCCCCCAAATGATTCCTCCCCTGGTGATGTTCTTCCAAAGGTCATTTGTGTGTGTGTGTGTGTGTGTGTGTGTGTGCTATAAATCTTCACACAGTGTGGGAGTTGAGCGTGCACTGTAACTAGACCTTGAGACTCTTTATCCTAAAATGTTAGAAAATCCCCCAAATGAAAATGAATGTTGAGAACCCGCTCAGGCTACCAGTAGCATGTGCACCCAGTGACAGCTAGTGTATGTATAAAGATTACACCCACAGGATGTGGTTTTGCTTACAGGATGCTGAATGTAAAAGCATCTTGCTCCTGCCTGCCTGGAACACAATCCATACCCTGACCGCTCTGCTCTGACCTTTGCCTTCATTTTGCTCACTGGGGAAAGAGACCCTGTTTTTCAGGGTCTGCTTCTTTTTTAACAGTATCAGTCACTGTGAAGAGCCTAGCACAAGGCTACTTATGACTGAGGTAGAGATTTCAGGGCAAGCTTGAGAGTGGGAAAAAAAAAGATCAAAAGAAAAAATAGGAAAGGACGGGGACGCAGAATATGAAAGAAGTAGCAACTGGGAATTGGAATAGACATCTAAAATAAAACAAAATGAAAGATGGAAGACAGGGAAGAGATCAGATGATGGGAAATGAGGAAAAAAGAAAGGACAATAGACTTGGGAGGAGACATTCACACCCTTACCAGGGATGCTTCCCCTTCCCCGAAGTGTCACCTTCTAGATCCTTCCTTTGCTATCGGATTCCAGTTTCCCAAGTATGGCTCACTGGTGAACAATATCAGCAGCATCCCCTGGACATTTATTAGAAACGTCACATCCCAGCCAGGCAGTGGTGGCGCACGCCTTTAATCCCAGCACTTGGGAGGCAGAGGCAGGCGGATTCCTGAGTTCAAGGCCAGCCTGGTCTACAAAGTGAGTTCCAGGACAGACAGGGCTATAAAGAAAAACCCTGTCTCAAAAAAACAAAACAAAGCAAAACAAACAAACAAAAAACAAAAACAAACAAACAGAAAGTCACATCCCTGACCAAATTCCAAATGTCTCGAGTCAGAGAGTCACCCGGTAACCGAAGCATGCTGTGTTAACTGGCAGTTAGTAACTGGAAGCCATGCTCGCTCTTGTTTAAGAACCATTGCTATTTGGTTTTGAATGACTCCAGTTGCTTTCAGGATGGGTCCAGCAGTTATGAGCTATTTCTATTTGTAGAGGATGCTACCCCTAGCTTCTGTTTTTTACCCCCGTCAACCATCTTTCTAAGAATGACACAACCATTCTCTCCTGCCGGAAGGCAATCGTCACCTGGATGGCAGAGAGTCCTTTTCTCCCGTGGTCTTGTGCTCTGGAGGATATGCAATGCTATGTGCTAATCCAAACAGGCCTTCTCTGAACAAGCACCTATGTATATAGTACACACACACACACACACACACACCACACACACACACACACACACACACACACACACACACACACACACACACACACACACACACACACACGCGCGCGCGCGAGCGCGCACATCTGCACAGCCATATATCCTACTTCTCTTCATGCATACCCAGTTAGCACATCATGACTGACAAGAGTCTAAAAACCAAGGACCATTAAGGACACATTTTATTTATTTATTTATTTATTTATTTTATTTTTTATTTTTTTGCCAGACAGTGGTGGCTCAGGCCTTTAATCATAGCACTCAGAAGGTAAAAGCATGTGGATCTCTATGCATTTCAGGACCACCTGGTCTACGGAGTGAGCTCCAGGGCAGCTAGGACTACATACAGAAACTCTATCTCAAAAAAAAACCAATAAACATACAAACAAACAAATACATACATACATACATACATACATACATACATACATACATACATAAAGAATAACAGTAATAACACATTTTCCCAAGGAGTTCCACCAACATAAAAGGTTATGAGCTACTACCATACAAATTAACAGTTATCCTTTCACCGTCTTTTCTCCATTCTGTGGTCTTCACTTGCAGTGCTCAGGAAACCCAGGTGGCTTTAAGCACCCACCACCATGTTCTGGTTGGTTCTTACAACATGATTATCATTTAAAGTCAAAATCACTGGCAGTTCACCAAGTCACATTTTGAGCTAAAGGGGGTCTCGCTTATCCAAATGGAAAAATCAAAAATCTAAATGTCCTCCATCGTTTTCAGCATGGGCCATAGTTGTTCAAGGGTTTGTTGTATTGCACACTGATAAATATTTATCACGGATAAGTGAACAATCATTTGGAGACAGATACTGGTTTATGATACCGCTTCTTGGGGCGTCCTAATTGTGCCTCTGCCTTGCCGTTTTATGTTTTATCGGAATATGCAGACGTATACTTTATGAGGTTGGGTAATGAAGAGCGAGAGACCCCAATAAACATATTTGCTAAGAGTAATGGTTATCTACAGCTCAGCAACCCTGGGTTAGCATCACCCGTATTACACAATACCAGGCAAGCAGTTCATAGCTCAATTAGACCTTACTCGCTTCATTTTTAGGCATTATGTTATTCTAAATTAACACTATATTTCATATTCTTCAGGTCTAACGATTAACCAGATTTTGGAACCTTCAGGGTTTATTATTTAGTAATCCCCGAAGCTCTCAAGCAGGCGTTTTTTTTTTTTTTTTTAAATTCCTGCATTAGAAGAGATTAAAAATTAGCAGGAATAGCCTGTTAAAGAGCCGACTCTCTGTCCTTTGCTAATTGTGCCCTGGAATGAAAAAAAGAAAATGCAGGCGAGGTCAGATGGGGATGTGCCAACAAACTTGCCACCTGCTCATTCTCTGCTGAAATTGGGGTTATTTAAATTAGCAAATAATTGTGAAATCTCCATAGAGTGTCACAGAGCAAACAAATCAAGTACACAGACCGGGAGCTGTTCTCTTTCTCCTTTGTGTTTAAGTTTTCAGCGATAGGAATGCATTTTGAATGTAAATATAAAGGTAAGCTATATTGGAAAACATCAAATGGAAAATAGAATTATAAAGTTAAAGGTGGCCATACATACAAATGTTTTTCAAGATAGTAGCCAAATTAGCCCCAGAAAGAATACTTTTAAACCTTTAAAAAAAAAATAGGGCAGTGTGTCATTATTGTGTATGCACGCAGTCATGCGTGTGCTGAGTTCTGGGGATCAAACTCAGAACGTTAGGCTCTCATAGCCAGTGTTTTTACCCAGCAAACCATCCTGCTGGCCCCAGGAAGCACTTTTATATCTTGTCTCGTCTACATCCTTGCTTGTTAATCAGGTATAGGAATAGTTTTCTTCCCAAAGGTCTCAATACATACAAGATCATTTCAGATGGTTTGTCTTATCACTTGCCATTTTTCTTAAATGGGGGTTCTAACAAACCCGGTTTGGCTCCAGTCTCTGTGTATAAACTCACCCCAGTATTTTGCTGTTACATAGTAAACAGTCATCCTTAGAGACAGCAGAGTCTGCCTTTGTTATATATACAGCAACCCCCGTCACGTGTGCTGCTGTGTGCTCCGTGAGCCATTCACCTTCTGGTCCTTTAGGTACTCTCTGCACAAACTCCTTTCTCTCTCCTTCCGTTCCAGGGACACTCTTCCTTTGACAAATACCTAGAGACAGTTTGTTAGTCAGAATGTGGAGAAGCCAAGTGGCAGTGTAAGCCAGTGCTACTAGCATCCAGTGTGGGGAGGTTAGGGAGACTGTCTTGTATCCCGTGATGCACAGGATGGACCCTCATTCAGATCCCCACCGGTCCCAATTGTCTAGAGTGACCCTGTTGAAAAATTCTGTTGCCACATGGAACCATGGGGCATTTACCAAATTCTGTCTGACAAGTTCTCTGCTGCCTGTTGGCCATGCATTCCATTTCTACTCCCTGCTCATGGCATCCCAGGCACCCTAAACCTCCCAGCTCTCTAAGAAACCTTTGCCAGCAGGCTGGGAATGCGGCTCCATGGAAAAAGCACCAGGTTTGATCCATAGCAATGCATAAAGCTGGGCATGGCGGTGCCCACCTGTAATCCCAACCCTCCAAGGTCAAAGGCTATATAGCAGATTTGAAGCTATTCTGTGCTACATGAGACCCTATGGAGGAAAGACAGACAGACAGAGAGACAGACAGAGACAAAGAACGCCCCCTTTGCCAAGTCCTAACGTGGCCTGTTGTACCGATTCCAGACAGACAGACCATCCTTGACTGGACTTAGTTAAGCTAATACATGATCTTACCCCTTTGACCTGTGGAGTCTTCATAGGCCAATCTTTTTGTTGTTTTTGTTTGAAGAGAGTATTTCCTCTAGAGCCTTTGCTGGCCTGGAATTCAGAGAGACCCACCGCCTCTATCTGGAATTAAAGGTGTAGGCCACCACACCTTGCTTCACAGTCCAGTCTTGATGAGTCTCCCTAAATTTGAGTAAACAAAAACGCTTCTTGGTTCACCCAGGCACACCCGTAGCAAGAATCTTGTGAAGTCTATTATGATGGATTCCATCCCTCTTGATATTCCCTCTTAGTGGCCTTGAACTCACTGCATGCAAGACCCCCCACCTCAGCTTTTTCTTGCCTGATGCCTTTATCCTGTTCAGAACTGTGCCCTGACTCTCTTTCCATCTGTGGCAGTCCCTTCCCAGTAGGTGGCAACTCTTGTCAGTCTGAGGTCAGATAGACCATGCCATGGCATTGACATAAAATAACCTTGTTCCATAAAAATGTAGATTCATTTGGTAGAAACAAGAATACAGGCATCAGGGTATTCCACTCCAAACCCAAAAGGACTCTACTAACCTGGTCTGTTGCCTCCCCTTCACCTCAGCATTTTCCTGCCAGAGTCTGGCTGCATGTATGAATAGACTTCTACCATTAAGTTCCTGAATTATTTAGGCACTGCTAGTGAGTCTGAATATGTCTTACAGTAGGATGTATCGGGTATGTGGACGCCTCCAGAGCACCTGTCAGCTTATCCAGGACGCTTTGACGTTATCTCTCAGCTGTACATCAATACCCAGGGATTTTCAAATGTCGAAGATGCCGTGAGCTTTGTGTTCAGGTTCCTATAGATGACATCTGATTGTGAAGCCCAGGCCAGTCTGTAAATCCAACATCGTTCCTTGACCACCTTTGATGGTCCCTGATGAGCTGACAAATGTGATATATCTTCACTAATGGGTTCTGACTTCATAAAAAAGTACTAATGACGTTTAGTTTTAGAAAGTGAGAGGGCTTTGAATACAAGTCTTTATTGCCTTGGAAGTTCATAAAAGCAAGAGAGACATGTTTCCCCTGATGTTTGGACAGTAAGGGAATAGCCGTATGTCAGGGGCTGATAGATCCTGGTGTGTTTCTGTGGTCTGTAATGCCAAACTTCATACTTTCTGATGGGCAGAGGCCATGCATAGTACTCTCTCTCTCTTTCTCTCTTTCTCTTTTTCTCTCTTTCTCTCTCTCTCTCTCTCCCTCTCTCTCTGTCTCTCTGTTATCTCTCTCTCTCTGTGTGTGTATGTGTTTATGTGTGTCTATCTCTTAGTCTGTCTCTCTGACTCTGTCTCTCTGTCTCTGTCTCTATCTCTGTCTCTCTCTTGTTTCTTGAACACTGTTTCCCCAGAAGATTCTTATAGAGGTTTTGTTTTGTTTTGTTTTTTTCAAATTACTCTTATCCCACAAGATGGAAGGGGAAACCCTTTTGATGGCCTTGGAAATGCTTGGCAGATTCTCACTTGATCTTTGTTGCAACCCTCTGGAAAAGAGCTGTGGTGGGTTCTCAGTTAGGAAAGAGGGAGACCCAGGTGCCAAGATGGAAGTGTGCTTGAACTTGACTTTTGCACTTGTCTGTGTAGATCCTTCTCTTTTGAGAATCACAGTAAATGGAGGAGACATAGGTTTCTATCATCCTAGGGGTTCTTAATCCTTCAGAGATTCTGATTAAGGAATCTCTATCTAGATGATGATTAATACTGTCAGTTTGACTGGACCTAGAGTCAGGGAAGAGATGAGCCTCTGAGTATGCCTTCCAAGGATTTCTAGATTAGGTTAAATGAGGTGGAAAGATCTAAATGTGGGTGGTGCCAACCCATGGGATGGGTCCTGGACTGATCACAAAAGGAAAAAAATTACCTAAACACGGACTGTCTTAGTCAGGGTTTCTATTCCTAATATCATGACCAAGAAGCAAGTTGGGGAGAAAAGGGTCTATTTAGCTTACTTCCACATTGCTGTTATCACCAGAGGAAGTCAGGACTGGAATTCAAGCAGGTCAGGAGGCAGGAGCTGACACAGAGGCCATGGAGAGATGTTCCTTACTGGCTTGCTTCCCCTGGTTTGCTCAGCCTGCTCTCTTATAGAACCCAAGACTTCCAGCCCAGGGATGGCACCACCCACAAGGGGCCCTACCCCATTGATCACTAATTGAGAAAATGTCCCACAGCTGGGTCTCATGGAGGCACTTCCCCAGCTGAAGCTCCCTTCTCTGTGATAACTCCAGCCTGTGTCAAGTTGACACACAAAACCAGCCAGTACACCAACATTCATCTCTGTCTGTTTCCTGACTGGTTGCCTGACTGGAAGCTCCTGCCTCAACTGCCCACTCACTCTGAGATATGTTTTCCAACTGTGAGCCCAAAATGATCCTCCCTTCTTTCAGTTGCTTTTGTTAACTACTTCATCACAACGAGTAATTAATACAGAGTGGAAGAAACCAGGGTGTTCTTGGAAGTTTCCAAAGCCGGGAGAGCCCTCTTAACATTATTTAACATCATCCCTGTGAAACAAGGAGAGCATTTGAATCTCATGTTCTTTGAACCGTGGTCTTAATCATTCCAGTTCCCTCTGGGCATGGTGGCACACACCTTTAATCCCAACATTAGAGAGGCAGAGGCAGGTGGATCTCTGTGAGCTGGAGGCCTGATCTGATCTACTCGATGAGTTCCGGGACAGTCAGAGCAACATAGTGAGACTCTGCCTTCAAAGCAAAGCACAACAGAACAAAATTTTCTGGATTCCTTCCGTTTGAGGGCTGGTGGAGTTATATTAAAGGCCACAGGAAATCTAAGCATGCTGGTTTAAAGAGACAACTCTTTTTTTTTTTTTTTAAAAAAATGAATAAACCATGCAAAACCAAATGCAAATATTATGTAACAGAAAGGCATCCCTTTGTCTGGCTTGTTCCAGAGAAAACTTGGGTCTTTCAACACCCCATTTCTCCCGGGGATGTGATTCCAGACTCATCACGAGGGATTCGCCATGTGGGAGAGTTTGAAAGCACAGCCATATAAACATCCTTGTCTTCATTTTCATTTGCTACCTTAAAGCTTGCCAGCAACCTCCAAACAGCCCCTCTCCAGAGCTTCAGCGCGGTGCTTATGAAAATGCATTGCTTTGGAACAGGTAGAAGTACAGATATTTGGTTCTCAATTCAAAAGTCCACTGCCTTTCAGAGGTTTCTGTTGTTGTTCTCTCTCTCTCTCTCTCTCTCTCTCTCTCTCTCTCTCTCTCTCTCTCTCTCTCTCTCTCTCTCTCTCTCTCTTTCTCTCTCTCTCTCTCTCTCTTTCTCTCTCTCTCTCTCTCTTTTTCTCTCTCTCTCTCTCACACACACACACATACACACATACACATATACAACTACTTCTTCTTCTTCCAAGTTCCTCTCTTACATTCATGTCTTTATATTTTGTCTTCTGACCCTTTGAGTTTAACCAGAGCCATCTGTGTGACCCAGTTTTTTGTTTGTTTGTTTGTTTGTTTTTAAAATTATCTATTCAAGCCGGGTGGGCTTACCTGTAGGTATGCAAATGAAGACAGTGACTGCCTCTTTTCCCAAATGGACCAGTAGTTGTAGCCAGTAGTCCATCAGGGCAGAATATGGACCCGTGAGTTCCTCCCTGATCCATGATTGGCTGTAGGTAGGTTCAGTTGTTGATAGGCAGCCATAGCTACTACTAGATCAGGACTGCTATGACTGTGTCATTCCTTAGAGGCAGCACTTCACAGCCTTTCTCCCTGTCTTCCAACTCTTACCTTCTTTCCATCTCCTCTTCCTCTATGTTCTCTGAGCCTTAGAGGGGTGGTATAGGTGTCCTATTGAGGGCTAAACACTCAACCACTACTTCTTCTTAATACCTTAAGGAGCTAGCTAAGAGTCTATATTCAACATAGTTTGTTGCAAAGCCAAGCTTCTCTGACTGAGGGAGGCTAGGTGTAGCATTTGCCTATAAACATAAGCACATAGAGGCAGTTTTTGCCATTTTGCTCTAGCTGAACAATGGTAGTTAGGTTTCCCTCTGGAGCCTAAGACCTTCTTGGACATAGGGTTTTGACTGTGTGCACAGTCTTAGGCAGTGGGGCCTCAACCCCATGAAGACATGCTTCCTCACCATCATGCCCATCTTTGCAGTAGGTCTTAGGGCATACCTCTGTCTTCCTGTCCATTGTCCTGTTTGTCCCTTTATCTCTTCTTGTGCAATGGTTCTACCTGTCAACTGCACTTGATTCCAGTCTTCCAGCTTCTATTTTCCTCCTAAATAATCTCCAGCCGTGATGACACTTACCTACGTCAGTAGGAGTACTTACTTGTCTTTGTTTAAAATGTACACAAGAGCACAGCAGGAATTCAAATGGTGGGTTCTAGGGTGGCAGAAACTAGGTGGTATCTGGCAGGGTGTGGAGGTGGTTTGGGTAGTATAAGAAATGACAGACCATTACTATCAACATTTGTCAGACAATGTTGAGCTGTTTGCTATGTATTCTGTAAGGGAAAAGGCAGCCCACAAGCATATAGACTTATCTGGGCCCCCAGTGTTAAGAGCATACTATGGTTGCTAGATGCTTCTGTAAGAGACATGATTCCAACCTTCTTCTCACTCCTGAAGATCCTCTCTGTACGGCTTAATTTTAACTGCCAACTTGGCCTGTGACTTTGTTTGAGGGGAGAGTCCCTATCATCCATTGATGATGTAGGAAGACCCAGCCTATTGTGGGCGGTGCCATCTCATGGGCTGTCCCTAAACTGTGTAAAAATGAAGGCAGCCTGAGTCATTGATCATCTAGTCTCTTGACTGTGGATGTCACTGTAGCTGCTTATGTTCCTGCCTTGCTGCCCACTCAGTGATGGACGGGGACCTGGAAGTGCAAGGCAGATAAATTCCTTCCTCCCCCAAGTAGCTTTAGAGTGTGACGTTTTATCACAGCCACAGAAAGGAAACTAGATGCCAGGTGGTGGTGGTGGTGCAGGCTTTAATCCCAGCATTTGCAAGCCAGAGGCGGGTGGATTTCTGTGGGTTTGAGGCTAGCTTGGTCTATAGAGTTCCAGGACAGTTAAGGCTACACAATGAAACCCTGACTTGAAAATAAATAAATAAATAAAAAACAAGCCAGAACACTCTCCATGGTTTCAGACACTAAGTGTTAAATCATGTAATACTAAAACTAATCTAAATCATGTAATACTAAACTAAATTAGAATTTACAGACTTGAGAAACAAGAAGATCATGACTTAGGACTGGAGTCAAACTTATGCCCCAGGGGACATAGGTGATTCTGTGCCTGAACTCTTAATGTCATGTTGTCTTCTTTGCTTCTGCATTTATGAAAAAAAAAAAAAAAGCCATATGCCTAACAAAGTGGGCACCCTCCAAAAGGAAAGCACTGCCCTTCACTTAGTCTAGGCAAAAGCAAGTCTTTGCAGAGAAATGTCAGGCAGCATGTCAGTTTTGTTCTCGGTTGCTCTGCTGCTGTGTTATTGGGAATTCTGGGCATGCTCATACTTTTTGCTTTGTCCCTGGTTGCAGTCATCATGGTATATACACAGAACACTAAAAAAAAAAAGGAAATCCAGCCCATTTATTCCCATTAACTAACAAACACATCCTGCTTGGCCACATAAGTACCAGGGATTTCTAGACCGTGGCAAAACAGAAGCATGTGGCAGAATCCACACAAGAGCCGATTGCTCTTTCACATAAGAGTGTCTTGTTGGACTGTAGACCCTTGTAGGATACTAAGACACTTTTCGAGGTCCCAACTTGAGCCCAGTGTCACATGGCATGTTTTCCACCTCTGTTTCCTCACACCGCTGACTCTTCACGGTTTCAGAATGACCCACTTAAGCCTCGAGGTGGGTCCTTCACTTTCCCATAAATTAATAAAACATCTATGGCTGTTTCCCAGCCCGTATCAGCGGCTTCAGTCTGTTTCAATATGAGGACCATTAAGACAGGGAATAGATAAAGCAAGTCTCGTCTTTCAAATGCTCTTCCGATGTAAGACAGAATATTATTAATCTCGACTGCCTGCTGCTTTCATTTACCGTGTTGCTGCTCGTGGGATTACAGGCAAAGGTTTCACAAGTTTTAGATGAAATATGAATAGTTGTTGTCAAAACTACTGTTAGGCTTTGAAAGCCCTGCTAGTATCCATTCCATTTTATTATTCTTACAGTATTAGCATTATGATATTTATATTCACAGACATTCCTGTGTTCTAGGACCTAGGAAACAAAGCCTCCCTCCTGCTCCCACACCTTTTAAATTTTTCTTTCTCTTCCTCCTTTTCTCTCTTTCTTTTTCTTTCTTCCTTCCTTCTTTCTCTTCATTCCTTTCTTTCTCTCTTTTTCTTCCTTCTTTTCTTTCCTTCCTTCCTTTCTTTCTTTCTCTTCCTTCCTTTCTTTCTCTCTTTTTCTTTCTTCCATCCTTTATTCTTTCCTTTCTTCCTTCCTTCCTTCTTTTCTTTCTTTCTTCCTTCCTTTCTTTCTTTCTTTCCTTCTTCCTTGTTTTGCTTTAAACACTTTATTAACTCCTTGGGAACTTCACACAATGTGTTTTTTTGTCATATTAACCCAAGTCCTCCCACTAATTCCTCTAAGGTCCACCCCCTACTTCCTCACACCCATCAACTTTGTGTCATCTTTTCTTAATTTATTTAATAACCCATCAACTCCAGTTTGTGCCACCCATATATTTCCAGGTATGGAGTCATCACTGGACAGTGGTTGATCTACCAAGAGCCTCATGCTTAAAGAAACTGACTCTACCTCCCCTTGAAGCCTTCTAGGTTATGAGTGTGTGGGGGAGCTCATAAACCCCATCCTACTCCATGATAAAATGTTGCACGGTCTCATCTCAAGCAGGTAGCCAAAGTGGTAGTGAGTTCATGGGTCAGTCAGTCCAGAAGACTCCGTTTGTTATGGTCCTCCCAGACTGCTGCCTGACTCTGACCCCTCTTCTTCCATGGCCCCCAGCATTGGGAAGAGCCCATAGAGGATACCTCAGTTTTGGCTGTTAATTCCTCCAACTCTGTTCTCTGTACATTGACCGATTGTGATTTTTTTGCTTCTACTGTCGGCCAAGAAAATTTCCTGATTTGGTTGGAGAGCTGCACTAACCTAGGGTTAGAGAAACAGAGATTTACGTGGCAGTTTGATGCCATTTACTGTCTATTTACTGAACAATAGTAGTAGGTTCACTCCTGGAACCTGTGAGTTTAAATTCGCTCTTGTTCCTCCCTCATTCTATACGTAGGAAACAGGAAATCAGAGAAGTCAGTGACTGAATGTCTGCCCATCTTGACATGTCCGCTGCATCTCTGTGACATGAGTGCAGGCACACAGATGCCCTTGTTTAGGGAGCAAGAGTTGCCTGTCTTTCAGAGCAGAGGTAGGTCATGGGGAGTTTAGCTGACTTCATCAGATAGTTTTACACACGTCCCACCTGGGAGGCTGTTGCCTGCCAAGGAAGGTTCAGGGGGCTTAGATCAGAGAGGGTAGAGCCAGGCTGGGAAGGTGACGCCTTTGTGGAAGGCGGCCAAGATCACATCAGGAAAGAAAACACTTTCTAAGCCAGAGGTGCAAAGTTCAGATGGATCAAAGGAATGGAGGATCCGATTGTGAGCTGAGAGAGTCCAGCATCGGGGGATTTAGGGCTTGGTGTCCATAACAGCAGAGCATATAACCTCAGGAATGGCAGAACATAAAGCCATCCACGGAACCCTGACCAAGAATCAGACATCTGAATGCTCACGAGCATACTTCAAATACACTGTGGACATGGGGTGCCATGCCTCTTCCAGGGGCTGCACTGAATTAGCCCAGGTGTTCTCAAGGTAATCTCTTCCCAACTAAGACATCTTCATTCCCTGGGGAGTTCTTAGAGAGGAGCAACGAGAACTCACCCCCACTGCCTGTTAAGAAGCCCATTCAGGGGATTCTGAAGCAGGGGTTGAGTTGGAGACTCTGCAAGCAAGAAACCAGAGCAGAGATCCCAGTGTTCCTTTACTGAGAAACCTCGTCTCGGCTTGGTCTGCATGCACTGTGTGGCAACCTCTGGTTACTTCCTCACGCCTCCAGAGACTGAGGCCCTAGGTTAGAGTTCCCATGTGGCTGTGTTCATGCTCACAGATAGCCACATCTTTGTTGTGTTCATTTTGGATGGGTGGAGAGACAGAGGCCATCTTTGTTTACCTCTTCCCTTGAGTGAGGACCCCACCCTCAAGCTCTAGGTACTTCCAGTATAGGCTTTGCTTTGGTACATAGATGTGTGTGTGTGTGTGTGTGTGTGTGTGTGTGTGTATGTGTGCATGAACACAATTAATAAGCACACCAGCCAAGGGTGCATTTGTGGTTTTGTGTATGTGTGTGTGTGTGTGTGTGTGTGTGTGCATGCGTGTGTGTTTGTGTGTATAAACACAATTAAAATGCACAGCCAAGTGAACTTCAGTTTACAGTGTGGACTGCACAGGCAAGAAATTCATTAGCACTGAATCCAGGGAGTGGATTGGGCCACATCAGCATGCAAGGCCCACCCTCTGTTCTGATACTGTACCTCACTGTGTCAATATAGATGCCACTACATCTTTGTCACTGCCGTGATTTTCTTGTGATATTTCTGAGCTCCCTGTGGCCTTGCCACAGCCCTCTCATGGTCACACTAGCCATAGCTAAAAGAATTAGAAGCTGAAAGAGAATCATCTATACTGTAGATCCCACGAGATGGCGTCTTAGTGAGGTTTCCATCGCTGTGAAGAGACACCATGACCTCTGTAAAGGCAAACATTTTCTTGGGGCTGGCTTACAGATTCCAAGGAGGTTCAGTCCATTATCATCAAGGCAGGAAGCATGGCAGCATCCAGACAGGCACTGCACTGGAAGAGTGGAAGTTCAGGCTCTTGGTCTGAAGGCAGCAAGACGAATGTCTTCTGCACTGAGCATAGGATCGGAAAGCCTACCCCACAGTGACACAAATCCTCCAACAAGGCCACACCTCCTAATAGGCTACACACTCCCTGGGCCTAGCATATTTAAGCCACCATAGAGTCACTACTGGGTGGTTGCTCTTTGTTGTTGGTTTTTTGGCTTTGATTTTGTGTGTGTGTGTGTGTGTGTGTGTTATTGTTGTTTGGTTTGTTGTTATTTGTTTGGGGGTGCTGTTTTGAGGCAAAGTTTTTCCAGTGTAACCAACCCTGGCTATCCTGTACTTGATTTGTAGACCAGGCTGCTCTTGAACTCAGAGATCCACAGGTCTCTCCTTCCCAAGCTCTGGGATTAAAGGTGTGTACCACCACACCCAGCTTTTGTTTTGTTTTTGTTTACACAGTCAGGGTTTCTCTGTGTAGCCCTGGCTATCCTGGAACTCAAACTGTAGACCAGGCTGGCCAAGTGTATCTGCCTCCAGAGTGCTGAGATTAAAAGTGCCCACCTCCCGGCCAGAATGGATGAGTATCAAGTGGGTGATTTCTGTTTAATGGGAGAGGAGAAACAGCATAGCATGCAGAGGATCGAAACTTTGTGAACACCAACCCCAGTCAACTCAGAAAAATCGTCTCCCAAGGCAGAGGTCAGGACATAGGCACCTTCTACCAGGCTTCAGTGATGGCCCAGGAGGACACCTATTGTTCTGAACTCATAGGGCTTGGAGCCCAGGCTGCCTTGATTTGAATCCAGGGTTTGCTAGGTATAGTTGTGTGACCTTGGGCAAGCGGTTCAGCCTCCCTGTCCTGTGTATAATCTCCTTATCTCAAATGGAGCAGTAAAGATAAGGCATCGTGGTCTCCAGTGGCCCACTGGAGAGTGAACAGCACTGGATATGGAAAGCTGTTCTGTGTGGAGCCAGTGACAGGCAGATATTTAGTCATCTGGCAGAGCTATCCTCTGGTAGATGGGAGGAGCCAGGGAGAGGCACTGAGATTCGAACTCTTGGTCCACTTTCCTTTCTCACCTTTGCACCTTGCCCTCAACTCTCCCCTCCATTCCCCATACTTCCTTCTCTACATTACCCACATCCCTCTCTCTACCCATTCCCTCCCACATCTCCTTGTTCCCTCCATCTTTCCCACTGTTCCACTTGGGGACCCTGGGTCCCAAACCAGTAGGTCATCTTGGTTCCTAGATTTGAGGCCAACTTCCCTCCACAGAGGCTCAGCCCCACTTCTCTCCTGCAAGGTTAAATGAGACTGAAACCTTTCCTGGCAGACAAGTTCCTCCACTGGCCACCCCAAAAACCTGAAGGCAGGCTTTTCTTTTCCCCAGTGGAGATTACTGGGGAAAGTCTAATGTGTGTGTGTGGGTGTCATTCCCGCCAGACAGGAGCCTTATAAAGGGTCCAGGCAGAATTGGGGTTGAGGGTACAGAGCTTGTCAGAGAAGAGCTATGTGCCATTGCACTGGGACACTGCTGGGACACTGACCCAGAAAGGCAGTCCTCTTCTCCCTCTCCCTTTCCCTTTCCCTCCTCCCTCTCCCTCCTCCCTCCTTCCTCCCTCTCCCTCCTCTCTCCTTCCTCCTCCCTCTCCCTCTTCCTCGTCCCTCTACTTCCTTCCTCCTCCCTCTCCCTCCTCCCTCCTCCTTCCTCTTCCTTCTCCTTCTTCCTCCCTCTCCCTCCTCCCTCTCTGCTCCTCCCTCTCTCTACTTCCCCTCCTCTTCCACTCCCCTTCCATTTCCCTCTTCCTCTACTTCTCCCTCCTCCCTCCTTCTTTTCCCTCT
>NW_022196905.1:253246396-253250516 GCF_008632895.1 Mastomys coucha
CCTTCTCTCCCTTTCCCCCCTCCTCCTCCTCCCTCTCCCTCTCTCCCCCTTCCCCTCCTCCTCACTCTCCTTTTCTTCCTAGGATTCACCCCAGCCCAGTCTCCCAAGCCCTTACACTTGTCTGGGTCTGTCTTCAAAGACAACCTTGGGCCCTGCAGCAGCCCTGTCCTGACAACAGCTACTCTGCTTCCCTCCTAAAGAGTAAGACCTCCAGCCTGGTGGCCTGCTGCACACCCTTTGTCCTAGTCCTCACAGAGACAGGCAGATCTCTGAGGTGGAGGCCACACAGCCAGGGTTACCCAGAGAAACCCTACCTCAACATCCCCTTGTTCCCTCTACAAAAAAAAAAAAAAAAAAAAAAAAAAAAAAAAAAAAAAAAGAGTAAGACCTTGTGATATCGCTGGGGTGAGAGGGCTTTCTGGGGGACAGGGTGGTCGACTGAGAGCAGGAACCTTGACTGTAGCCAAGCTTGGAACCAAACCCAAAAACCCGTCAAGAGGTGAGGTGGAAGACTAACTTGGAGCTTGGTCTTCTCTTCTCTTCCCCACTCCTGCGTACAAAGTCTGTCTCTTCCCTCTTCCCCTTTATTCTAACTACTCCAAGGGACTCAAGACACCCATTACTACATTGTCGCCTCCAGAACTTCTGCTTCACTCCAGCCTCTTCTGTGAAGATCACTAACAAAATGGGAGCAAAGGAGAGCTACCAAATAGAATAGGGGCCGGAGAGGTGATTCCATGCTTAGGAGAACCTGCTGCTCTTGTAGAGGATCCCTGTTCAGTTCCCAGTACCCATGTCAGGCAGCTCGCAACCCCCAGCTCCAAGGAATCCAGCGCCCTCTTCTGTCCTCCAAAGGCAAGTACATTTGTCCAGGACACAGTCACACATGTACACATAATAATTATAATGATAATAGCAACAACAATAATAGTAATAATAAAAGAATAATAATAAGTCATAATAAAGCAAGGGGAGAAAGAAAAAAGAAAGAGAGAGAGAGAGAAAAGGGAAAATAGAAAATTAATAAATTCCAAATATGTTTGTAATTAGGAAGGAAGGGAAAAAAGAAGGAAATAAAAACCCTAAAATCATTGACTTGCACTCTTTATGTTGTGTGTTTTGGGCAGGATGCTGACCACGCCCAGGCCACTCCCAGGCCGTGCCCAGCCCACACCAATGACTTTCCACTACAGCCTTACTCTCAGTGGAGAGGAGGGTTTTCTTTTCTTTTCTTTTTTTCCTAACATTTTTTAAAAATGTGGTATAGGCATTTACCATTTGAGCCATTTACTGGTACATGCTTTCATGGCAGAAAAGGCAGCCCATGCTGTTGTATAAACATCACCACAAGCCATCCAATTGTGAACTTGGTCCTGAAGTTACCAGCCACCTATCGCAATTCACAAGCTGCTTTTCAGCCTATATGGTAGGAAGGAGCTGTCTAAGACTTGTCTATTCATGTTGAAGCACAGGCAGCTGTTTCTTTGGGGGCAATAAGCTGACCTCTTTGGACCTCTGTGTCTGTCGATGTTGGATCATCACTTTCCTCTTTTGCATCAGATGATCTGAACCTGGATGCTGCGGGTACCACACCGGGCAACTCATCACAACTCCATCTCTCTCTGTGATAACCCTCTTTGAGGGTTAAAATGCCCATCACCCATCTTCCTCCTCTCTCGAAAGTCAGCACTTTCCTAGCCTCGCTTTTACTTTTTGATTTATTTTTATGTTTAATTACACGTACGTGTATGTATGTGGGTATATATTTCTGTGTGGATATGTGCACCTGAGTGCAATGCTTGAAGAGATCTCTTGGAACTGAGGTACAGGTAATTGTGAGCTACCTCACTGGGTGTCTCGAACCTACCATGGGTTTTCTGAAAGAGTAGTATGGGCTCTTAACCACTGAGCCATCACTCTGGTCCCAGCTTGACCTTCTATAAGCATGACTCAGGGTGCATGCAGAACCTGCAAAGGATAACAGGCAGTGAGGGTTCCTCAGCGACTCCTTGGACGCCCGTGGGCTGATGTGAGGAGCAACCCAACTCATTAGTATCTGTCGCTGCTCTCCATAGAGCTGATGGAACTCTAATCCATAGAAGCCATGTGAAGTTTCCTTTGGGAGATGTGCACAAGTGGTTAAAATTAGTCATGCATTCTTGGTCCGCTGTTGCAGGAAGGGTGTCTTCGCCGTGAGAGCGATTATGACATGTTAAAACTGGGTAATAGTAAGCAGACAGTCCCAGAGGCTGCAGGGTGAGCTCTGCAAACGCTCTGTTTATTTTCTCCCCATTGACTTTTCTCTTTCAGGCCCGACCACTAGTGCATTAACTCGGAAAATAAACCAAGCCTGAGCAAGTTCAGAGCGTTGACATTGTGTGCCTTCTTTTGCAGCTTGCACCGATTCTTTTATTTGGCTTTTAAATGGGCTCTTCTTCCTCTAAAACACAACCTGCCTGGTGTTTTGTTTTGTCTTTGTCTTTTTTTTTTGTTAAGTGGGAACCCCTCCTCTCCCCCAAACTAGCCCTATTCTTCCAGTTCATTCTCCTGTGACTTAGAAGCACAGCATGGATTCTGAGGTCACTTTTACATCCTGGCGAGTCAGCTGACCTGCTGATGGAGTCCCTTACTCCCTCCAACACAGCAGTGGTTCTCCATGTTAGAGAAAAGCCTGTGATTTTCCTTGGACATTAAAACACCGGGTGCTTGGATTTTGCAAAGAGATATTTGCATTCAGTTGGCCTGCCTCTAAAAATGTATGTGGGGTTTTCACCTGTGTGTGTGTCTCTCTATACATATTATTTACACTTATTAAACATAGCCCTCCCCATTACTTTATACCCATCATTGCTTCTGGTCCTGATTGACAAACATGCCTATATGAGAAAAAAAAAAAAAAAAAACCAACCCCACCCCCAACACACACACAAAGCACCACCAATAAAACAAACAAACAAACCTCCCAAAGCTTAGAAGGGTGGATGGGATTTCTTTTGAGAGGGTGTGGAAATGTGGTGGGTGTGATTATACAAATGAGCTGTGTCCTAAGCTAGGGCTGTTGTTGTCCATCGTTAGTTTATCATCTGTCAATCAGATGGCTCCACTCCTTATGAGTTTGTAACCTGAGAAGCACTGGTTTGCCTCTTAGCCCACTATTGCATAGCTTACGACTAGGGAGAGTTTCATGAAACAAACACTTGAAATAACAGGAAAGGGAGTTGGGGGAGTGATATTGTCTGGGATCATCCATGCAAAATACATGAATATTTATTTGTGTAATTTCCTTCAGCTCCTTCCTTGTAAGGACTTTGCATAATGCCACAAACGCTGGCCCTGTGTATTACTCTTATGAGCTTCAAGTTTGAGAACAAGGCCCTAGTCTTGCAATTCTGGTGTATCATCAGCAGGTGGCAATAGCGCATCCTGATGAAGGAACACTGCTCTTTAAACTGTGATATTTATTTATTTTGACCATAAACTTAATCAATCTTTATATATAGGAATACATTTTTTTTTAAAAAAAAAGCTTGTCTTGTTAGCACAGTTAGTTCTTTGTTGGTCTCCTATAAAATAAACTGTGTTGTGTGTGTGTGTGTGGTGTTGTATGAGTGAGGTGTTTGAACAAGCATGAATCCAGCAGAAGGTATCACTCGCCACCTTGTTCCCTGTGATAGGCTGTCTTCAGCAACACATAGGCAATGGACTACAAGGATTTTCCTGTCTCTGTCCCCTCCAGTGTTGGCATTATTGACTCAAATGCTTGGATTTTAGGTGGCTGCAGGGAGTTGGAACTCTGGTCTTCATGCTTGGACAGAAATTACTGTTCTTGCTGAGACACTTTGCAGTTCCCATAATACTGGGTTTTTTGCTTGTTTGTTTGTTTCTTTGTTTGTAGACAGGTTCTCACTATGTAATTCTGGTTCTGTCCTGGAACTTACACTATAGACCAGGCTGGCCTAGAACGCACAAAGACCCATGTCCCTCTCTATCTCCTAAGGGTTGGGACTAAAGGCATGCACCACCATACCACACTTGGTACCAAAATACATCTGAAAAATGATTCATTTGTTTTGTCTTATATTAAGTATTTATATATATATATATATATATATATATATAT
>NW_022196905.1:253250526-253251392 GCF_008632895.1 Mastomys coucha
ATATATACCATGTGTGTGCCCAAAATAACATGTTAGAACTTCCTTGGGTTCTAACTTTTTGTTTTGAAGCTTTTTACTTCTCTTTCTTAACGTTTTCATTTGCCTACTTGGAAGAAGCTGTAAGTAGGAACCATGGGACTTATGTAAATCCCTAGGAATACAGGTGGAAACTAACACCCCACCACCACCACCCTCCTCACCCTGTCCAGAGAGCAGACATTCTCATGGACTCTTTGAGCAACTCCTGAGTGTTGGCTGTTTTGTTAAAGTCTATGCCTCAGCTCTCCCATCTGGCCCATCACGGAGCCACTCAACAATAAGGGCCTGGATGTTCAGAACCACCTGCAGCTGGTGCTCTCAAATTTGCTTACCTCCTCCCCGACAGCCTGTCATCTGCCTTTTATAACCACAGAGGAAGAAACAAGTTCTAGCACAGATTCAGCTTCACCTGGAATCATTTAGGACCTTATTAGAGTTCTTACATTAAGAAACAAGGTCAGCATCCACTTCTTGGTGTCTGTAAGCGGATGTAGAGGCTAATGAGGTTCAGCTTCCATAATGTTGCTGCGATATCAGGTTGCTCTTGTAAACTATGGTTCAGGGAGGTTAGACAGGTTATCTAGGTAAGGTGTGGTTAGGCCAGGATTCACAAGCTGGTATTTCTTGGAGCCATGCCCCAAGTAATTGGAATTGGAAGTATCCGGAACCTCCAGATAATAACCCTTCTTAGATAATAACCTCCTCCTTCAAGGACAGGCCATGCCGGGCGGTGGTGGCGCACACCTTTAATCCCAGCATTTGGGAGGCAGAGGCAGACGGATTTCTGAGTTCGAGGCCAGCCTGGTCTCCAGAGTGAGTTCCAGGAC
>NW_022196905.1:253251407-253281532 GCF_008632895.1 Mastomys coucha
AAAAAAAAAAAAAAAAAAAAAAAAAAAAAAAAACCAACAGGCCATAATAACAACACAGACAAGAAGCATGGTCTTCTCAAGCAGTGACTGACAGCTGGGATGTTTGCCTTTGGGCACCATCCACCCCAGAATCCCTTGGTGTCATACTCACCAGGGTCATGGTTGAAAGGAACGGAGGTTCTGTCTGGGGCTGCACTGGGTACCAGTGATGCCTGTCAGACTGGGGAGTGCCCCCTGTCCTCCTAGGAGGAAGGCATCTACTTCTGATACTGTGATAAAATATCCCCATGAAAACAACTTGATAGAGAAAAGTGTTTGTCTTATAATTCCAGGTTCGTTATTGCAGGGAAGTCAAAGTCAAGGCAGTACATACATCCACAGTCAAAAGCAAAGAGAATAAACACACACCTAAGCTCAACTTTTCCTCCTTCCCTCCCTCCCTCCCTCCTTCCTTCCCTCCCTCCCTTCCTTCCTTTCTTCCTTCCTTCCTTTTTCTCCTCTTCCTCTTTCTCCTTCTCTCCCTCCTCCTTTTTGTTTTTTTTGTTTTGTTTTGTTTTTCCAGAGACAGTGTTTCTCTGTATAGCCCTGGCTATGCTCAGACTCATTCTGTGACCAGGCTGGCCTCAAACTCTGGATTTGCCTGCCTCTGCCTCATGGTTGCTAGGACTAAAGGTGTATACCACCACCCAGAGCAACTCACTTTCTATATCTCTATACAATTTAGAACCCAAACCCAGGACATGGCGCAGCCTACTTTAGGCTGAGTCTAAATTACATCAATTTACCAAATCAAGACAATCTTCCCCCCCAACCCCCCCAAAAAAATAAACATACCCACAGGACAACCTGATGTAGATGGTGTTCCACTATTACTCTCCTCGGAAGGGATTCTGCTTTGTGTCTAGTTGACAATTAAAACAGTCACAAGCTGCCACAGGCTCTTCATCGAGGCACCAGGAGGCAGACAGGCAGGCAGATCTCTGTGGGGGTTAAAGCCAGCCTGGTCCATGTGCTAAGTTCCAAGCTAGGCATGGCTACACAGTGAGACTCCTCCCTCACTCCTCCTCAGGACAAACCAAGACAAAGCCAAACAAAGGAAAACCACCCAAATTCCCTAACCAAGCCAACCGATACCATGGGAGCCCTTGACTTTGCACCAGTCACTGCCCCAGTGAAATGAGAGGTGTGGCTTGGATGAGCAAGATGTAAGTTTGTCTTCTCATCCAACCACTCCATCCATAGATTAAAGGATCGAAGCAATAAATGAGCAAATGGTACTTTACAGATTAGGCCAGGCATTCACGCTTGCCTTCTTTGGGTCCTGTGCAGGCGTACATGAATTAAGCATGGGGTATTTTTACAGTTAGCTTTTAGCTTCATAAAGGAAGAGCTGAGCATTGAATGAAGATGTCTGTCCCCAAGACACAGAGCTAGTAAGTAAATAATACTCTAGCTTGGGTCTTCTGACCTCGATTCCTGTAGTTGAAGCTGTCAGGTAAAATACGGCACTCCTGGTTCAATGTGAACCCAGATAAATGACAAATCTCACATCAAACGGTATACTGTATTTAGGGCATGTTCTTTAAAAACAGTCACATGGGATATATTTATATCAAGAAATCATTTGTCATTTGGGAGAAATTCCAGCCTACCTGGGCATCCTGTGTTTGTGTTTGCTAGCTCTAGCCCTGATGTGTGCCGTTGGTCTCTATGTCCCATCCCTGTCTGTAGGTCTGTCTTGGTGCCATCCTATAGCTACACTGAGAGATATCTCTGCCTTTGACCTTGTTTCCATCCTGCTATATGGCAGGTCCTTGTCAATAAAGGAATGTTAGAATTATTTCTTCTTTCTAGGTTGGTGGAAATACATGTACAAAACAAACAAAAAGCCAGGACTCAAAGATGTTAAATAGCTCACTTAAGTCCTCCATAGAGTAAAGACAGCAAACGGTGAGCACCCAGTCTAGTCCTGTGCCTGCACCTCTGGAGACAGCTTTCTTCCTCTCCCTCCTCCTGTCTCCTCCCCTTCCCTTCCCCCAGCCTCTCCTGCTCTATTTACTGTTCCATTCTCTTCCCTCCTTCCATTTCTCTATCTCCCTTCTCTTCCTCCTCCCTCCTTCCCCTCCTCCCTCCTTCTCTTCTTCCTCCCCCTTCCTCCTCCTTCTTCCTCTTCCCTCCTCTTCTTCCCTCCTCTTCCTCCCTTTTCCTCCTCCTCTATTTCCTCCTCCTCTTCTTCCTCTTCTCCCATTTTCTTTCCAGGTTCCTTGGAACAGGATTTTGTCCCACTACTTAGAACTAACAATCCTCTCCATTCAAAGCCTCCTGTGTGCTGGCAATACAGGTGCACAACACCCAAGTCATGCAAAATCGTTTTTCTTTTAAGATTTATTTTTATTTGTGTGAGTTCGAGTGTCGGTGCACTTGCCGCATGTGTAGATACCCATGGAAGCCAATAAAAGACAAAGAGACTCCCTGGAGCTGGAGTTATAGGTGGTTGTATGAAGCCTGCGGAGGGGCGCTGGGTACCAAACACGGATTCTCTAGGAAGAGCAGCAAGTGCCCTTCCCCACTGAGCCTAAAACATGTTTTTGTTTTGTTTGTTTTAATGAAGTAAAATATTAACAGCCACCCAAGAAGGCACAAAGCTCCTTGAGGGAAGAAAACCAAGCATTGGTCTTATTTAAACAAACAAAACCACCCCCGGCCTCTTGTCCCAGAACCTAGCAAATGCCTATGGGGGAAACCTGTGGTACAGAACTGTTTCTTGACTGATGTGTTTTAAGAGCAAATGCAACAAACAAAAACAGTTGCAAACAGTGTTGTTTCCGTCCATTTAAGCTGTGTTTCGAGACCTGAAAGTGAACTGGCCCCGAGCTCTCATGAAGTGACATTATCTCAGCGAAAGGCTCATGGCTGCTCATTTCAGTCTGAAGGCCCCCTCCCTCCTCAGCCTCTAACTCCATCTCACACTGGCAGGTGGGGCATGGAGAATCTGGCTGGGCGTGCACGTGTGAAGTGGGACTGGGAAAAGCTCCCAGCCCTCCTGTCCATACAAAGTGTTCATTCTGTACTCACAGCCTGCAGGAGACATGGTTCCAACTCAACTGGAAAACAAGATTAACTCATTTCAGTTAAGTGGTGATCACAGATGTCAGCCTAGCGGAGTTCGGCAGCCTCAGGGGCCTGTGGATCGGTGGCCATTGGGGCTAGGGCTTAAGGAGCAGGCATCACCAGTGGGAAGTCCTTGGGCCTACGGGTAACAGCAGTTTGGGGACAAGGACAGTACTGGAGATGCAGTTCAACTCTGACATGGTCATGGGTATGGACCTTATAGATGTCCTAGTTTGTTTTCATCTCAGAGTCCTGGGAATGGAGCAAGCAGCTCCATACATGCTAGACTCTACCTCTGAGTTACATCTTCAGCTCCTTTGCAGTTTTATTTTGAAGCAGTGTTTCACCTAGAAGCCCAGACTAGCCTTGATTTGGTGATCCTCCTGCCTCATCCTCCTAAGGAGCTGGACAGGCCTGTTCCACCAGGCCTGGCTATAACTCCTCCTCCTCAGACCATTTCCTGAGCACCTCCCTTCCTCACAGGCACTGCTGGAAGCCTCCCAGGAGACTGCACTCTGTTGCGCTCTGGGCACTTTGTCTTATGAGCCACTGAATGAATCATAAGGAATAACCCTGGACTCAGAGCTTGTTGCTTCATTAGGCATTTGTTTTAAATGGATGTGTTTCTTGTTTTCCTTGTAGCCCAACCAAACACCCTTATTTATTTTATTCCATTTCAAGGGTTTCCTCTCTCTGATAGTGATAAGCTCTATCACGAAGACATTCTACACAGTCACCCGTCTGTCGCCCACCCTGAGCGCAGTGATCAGGCTTTTCATAAAGCTAACTGTCCTCCATCTCAACTGATGCATTCGGGATGGTTAGAGATGGCTTTAATGACCATGCATGATGCACGGAGAATCATGCACATGCAGCAACCTCATGCACATGCAGAGAGCTGTTCAGAGGGATATCTGGGAGAGCAGCATATATATCCAAGAGAGGGGTGGCTGTGGCTTCTGCTGCTTCTTTCTAGTATTCTAGCATTGCAAGCACCCAGTGGAAGCAAGCATTAACACCCTCTGTCTGTCTTTCCTTTAAAGAAGAAATTTGTGTATACTGTGTGGTGTGTATATGCATCTGCCTATGGGGGTGGACATGCACTGTGTAAATGCACTTGTGGAGGCCAGAAGATGATATTAGGCATTGTCCTTAGTTGCTCCCTGCCTCATTGTTTTGAGATAGGATCTCTCAGTGAGCCTGAAGCTCACCAGTTGGCTACACCAGTTGGCCATTGAGCTCCAGGGCTGTCTTGGCACACACCAGCACAAGAGTTACAGATGCCCGTTACCACGCCCACCTTTGAGCTCTTGTCTTATGCACAGAAGGCTGGGAGATCTTATACAACATTTCTCCTGTCCCCAAACATCCTTAGACTTGATCATTTACAACATTTCTTGTTTTATGTGATGTGTGTGTGAGGTGTGGGGGTCATGAATGTAATTGTACAAGGGTGGAAGACAAGGGGCAGTTTTGTAGAGCCAGGTCCATACAGTTTTATATGGGTTCCAGGAATCAACCTTACATTGACAGGCTTGCCAAACAAGTGGCTTTATCCACTCAGCCATCTCCCCAGCCCCACTTGTTCTTTTATTGACAAGTAGACCATAAACAATCCAGTTGCCCTTTGAGGCCAAATTTCAAGACCAAAAGACAGTTCCAGGTGACTTTTGGAAATTGGAGGACAAGTGTCACAGTGAGAGAAAATTCCATAGAGTTTCTCTAAAGACAGCTAGGTAAAGGAAGCAAGATTTTCTCGAGTGTTCTCTCCATGTCACTTGTCTGGGCTTTGAGTGGTATAAAAAAAGCAGACATGCCTGTAGGCTTCATGTAAGTTGCTAGAGACACTCAAGTGTTAAGGACGTGAAGAAGACACCTTTCTTCTTGTGGAAATTCATGGTTTACCTTGTTCGGTAAGACTATCTGGAAATTTTATCAATCAATAGGAGCAAGATGTCACAATCTTACCATGATTCATGCTTCAGAGAGATTTTGTTTTGTTTTTGTTTTTTGTTTTTATTTTGTTTTGATGGTTTGTTTGTTTGTTTGTTTGTTTGAGACAGGGTTTCTCTGTATAGCCCTGACTGTCCTGGGACTCAGTATGTCAATGAGGCTGGTCTTAAACTTAGAGCCTTTCTGCCTCTACCTCCTGAGTGCTGAGATTAAAGGTCTGTGCCACCATGCCCAGCTTTTTAGTGGAAATCTTAAGACTTGATGAGTTGGAGCTTTGTTGGGTTCCCAGAATGCTAAGTGGCTTGCAACTGCATGTAACCCTACCTCCAAGGGATTGTGTACCTTTTTTTCTGGTCTCCAGGGCATTGCACAAATATTCACAGAGTTTCTCATGAGCACAACATATGTGCATTGTTTTTTAAAATAATATTTTTAAAGACTCAGTAGGTGGAGCCATTCATATTTTTTTGTTGAATCTTATGCTTTTTTTTCTAACCCATTAACTAGGAAGACTATCAATTTTAGAATATTTAGTGGTTTGTGAATCATAGTCTGAAAGGCTAGCCCCAAAGATCCTGGTGATTAAAGTGTGAACAGATGACGGAATGATAAAGCTTAACACTTAGAGATGCATTTATATGGTGCCACCACTGTGCAACACCATCTGATGGGTGTTTTTGAGACGAAGATATTGAATGAAAGAACCTTCCATAAGGGGACACGGCACAGTTTGAATATAAATGCTCAGTCAGATCCCCACGTTAGTGTTTGAGCCTGAGCATTGATCAGTGTTTGCGAGTGAGTGCAGAACAGCCTCTTCACAGCCTGTTCTGCTCACACTCCCAGATAGACCGACGAGTATTGACCTCAGTGATGCTGTAAACATGCCTTACGAATTCCTCCTGCATGTGCACGCTGAAGTTAGTCCTAATTCAGGACAAAGCTTGTAGAATACGGAGATCTCTCAGCAGCTGCTTTCCTGGACACTCAACCTCAAAAGCCTCCTGAGCCTCTCTGGTGATCTAAAAACACCACTCACTTGGAAGTGAGGAAGGACTAGACTGGCCCAAGGCAAAGGAATGAGATTTCATATGATATATGATTGCTGTGGTATGCTATGATTGATATGGCAATATGTGATAGCTAGTTTTAATTGTCAACTTGACGTAACCTAAAATCCCATGGGAAGAGAGTCTCAGTAAGGAACTGGGTTGTCCTGTGATATGTCTGTAGGAGTTTGTCTTAATTAAGTTAATTGATAAAGGAAGACCCTGGCTACTATGTCGTGGTGGTTTGAACAGGAATGGACCCTATAGTCTCATGTGTTTGAATGCTTAGTCCAAAGGGAGTGGCACTATGAGGAGGTATAGCCTTGTTAGAATAGGTGTGGCCTTGTTGGAGGAAGTATGTCACCGTAGGGGTGGGTTTTGGGGTCTCATATGCTCAAGCTGTACCCAATGTGGCTCCTAGTCACTTCTTCCAGCTGATCAAAGTGTAGAACTCTTAGCCCCTCTCCTTCACCACATGATCATCTCCATCACCTGCATGTTTCAGTGTCTCCCATCATGATGCTAATCAATCAAAGCTCTGAGCTGTAAACCAGCCCCAGTTAAATGTTTTCTTTTGTAAGACTTGCAGTGGCCATGGTATCTCCTCCTTGCAATAGAAACCCTAAGTAAGATATATGGGCAGTACCATTCCCTAGGTAGGGGTTTCTGAACTATGCAAAAAAGGAGAAATGGACTAGAACACAAACAGGCAAGCATGCCTTCATTTCTGTCTGCTCTTGACTGAGGAAAGGATATGCCTGGGCTGCTCACCATTCCCGCCTTGACTTCCCACCATCAAAGAGTTTAATTTGGCACTGTAAGTTGAAATAACCCTCTTTCTCCCCTAAGTGGCTTTTTTATTTTTTTGGCCAGGATATTTTATCACAACAACAGAAATGAAGCTATGGCAACATTTTAAATGATAATATATCTTGACGTGATATCTGGCACCTTATGTGTTTTGGGGTGACGCGTGCGAAAGTCATAGCTACTGGGTGAAGACTGGATGCCAAAGATTAAAACCGGGAACACAAACCAATGAGAAGATTCACCAGTAAGGAAGGCATTCTACTGCTATTTAAAACACAAGTGAGCCTGGCCCCAACAACCCGGGATTTGCCTTTCTTGCTCCTTCAGAACCTCTGTGGGAAGCTGTTTCTCTCTGTCACGAGTTCTGCTGGCTCTGCAGCCTGACCCTTGTCAGGTTCTGGGTCATCAGCCCTGTGATACTCTAGATCATTCTTCTGATAACATAGAGGCCCTGCAGTACTGCACATCCCACTTGGATTCAAAGTGAGGATGAGAAACCGCCACCAGCAGCCATTCGGGCTAGGTATCCTGAAATCACAATGGTCTCAGAGTGAGTCTGTGTCAGCAATTGCTGTCATCAAGAGCAGGGAGAGCAAGTAAAAAGGAAAACCAGAAGGCTGGGCTAAAATCAGGTCATAGGAAAGCCCCTAATTCCATTTTACTAGTATCCCATGACATTTTCATAGGATGCATGAGATAATGGGATGATGACATGAAAGAAAATGGAAGGAATGTGATCTGAGGACAGGGACAGACAGGAGAGCTGTGATGGCACTGACTCACTGTATCAGGGGACACCAGATCTCCAAGGGCCAAGGGAAGATTCCTCTTTGAGCCTGTGGTGGGGACACTCTTTTTAATACCTCCATTTCCTAATCTGACTTCCAGATCTCTCCTTTCAAAGCCATTGGCTTTCAGGCTTTGTCAAAGCAGCCTGAGATGTGGCTCCCCAGCTCACAGCTGCCCGAGCTCTGAGAGGGAAAGCATCTCATGAGAACTTGGTCCCAGATGCAGCCTGTCAGGAGGGCTCAAATCACCACTTCTGGGTGCTCCTAATACTGTCTCTGATGGATCCACCCACATCGGACAGTTACCCTTGTTCAGTGGCAGCCTTCATCTTTCTCAGTAATGGAAGGCTGGAATTCATGGGAGCTTGTATCAGTGAGCTTTCTGTTACTGTAACAAAACACCAAAGGAAAATCAACTTTAAGAGGGGAAATGTGTTTTTGCTCCCAATGTTGGAGGTTTCTGTCTGTGGTGGGTTAGCCTGTTGAATTTAGGAGTCTCACCTTATGGTGAGATTGTATGATGGAACCACTTACATTATCAAGAAATAGAGGAGAAGATACTGGGTTTCCAGCATCCTCTTCATATCTACTTTGTGGTACTAGATTGTATCTGTATGGTGTCGCTTCCTGGAATATGTCCCTTCTCCTAAAGGTTCCATCACCTCTCGAGAACATCAAAGACCAGCTATCAAGCTTGAGCACATAACCTTTGGGGTACACTTATCCAAGCCGTAGAAGACTACTCACAGAGATTTATTTACATGGTCCAGAGGAAGCCTTGTTGACCATAGGGTCTTCATTTATCTAATGGGTGCACATGTCTTAAAGTCTTCCTGGACTTTTTGCACACCCAGCCTATCAATCAATTTCTCTCTCTCAATTTCTCTCTCTCTCTCTCTCTCTCTCTCTCTCTCTCTCTCTCTCTCTCTCACTCTCTCATGTGCAGCTGTCTTTTTGTTTGCTTGAAAAGTCTCAGGTAGCCCATGCTGGCCTCAATGTCTCTATGTAGCCAAGGTTGACTTTGAAATCCTGAACTTCCTGCCTCTGCCTCCTGAATGCTGGGATTGCAGGTGCACACCACCACACTCGGCTCCTCTGTCTCCTCAGCCAGCTTTTATTCATGTGTTCTTACTTACTGGCTTGTTCCTTTTAATTAGTCATTAAATTTTATATTAGCAAAGGAAGTATCCCACTCTGCTCACCAAACTCAGGGGGCAGAGATGCCTTGACGTTCTCTTCTGTAAAATCGGGCTAATAACAACTTGCACAGACAGTTGTTTGGGGGGATGTCAGGAAGTCACATTTTTCTCTGAAAAGCATCAAAAGGGAGGTGTTCTTGTCACAGATCACACGATCAAGCACGGGCCGTCAGCCCTTTTTGGCGCCACACCTAAGGGCCTATGTCAAATGTGAATATGTGTGTGTCTGTTTTTTTAAAACTAAACTTAAATCAAAGCAGTGAACATTGATAAATTGAAGGGTCATGTGAATATAGAGACCAGACCTCATGAATACTATGGAAAGTAGCAGCACAATAATCGCAGCAAGTGTAGATCCCAGAACAACACATTAATATAACTCCATTCCACCCCATAGAAGACTATGTACTGTATAAACTGCAAGCTCAGCCTACCCTGCACCTTGCTGCAGCTCCAGCATGTTTTGACCTATGTTTGGTCTGCAGCTGACCAACGTGTGTGAAGTGTTTGAATTCAGGGTCCAGGGCTTACAAGTGCTGCTGAGAGAGGTGTGACCCAGGCTCTCTGATGATAGATGACACCATTGTCCTGGATGAGGTGATAACTGATTTGGGTTTTGATGATGGTGTAAGAGTCTTTCCAGACAAATACAGGAAGTAGAATGGGAACAAAAAGGGGTTTCAAAGGAAGAAGCACCAAAGGACAGGACTGTCTGGATAGATGTTCCACTGTGGAATCCCTTCAGGTTGGTCTTGCATGGATCGATCCCAGGGGGCAGTAAGCTGCACAGTTATGACTATTATGAAGGCTCTCCTCATTCATTTCCATCCCCTCCTCTTGGTAGCTACTGTGTTTCCCAACCTTCCCAAAGTCTTTGGTGATGGGAAGCCATTTGCTGCTTTGACACTTTGTTAGAACAGGCTGACATGAATCTCATGGTAAACAAATCTATCTATTTCGTGGTCCCCTTAATGACACCTGCCTTAGTTAGGGTTTCTGTTGCCACAGTAAGACACCACACCCAAAAAGCTAGCTGGGGAGAAAAGGGCTTATTCTCCTTGCACTTTCACATTGCTGTTCATTATTGAAGGAAGTCAGTACTAGAACTCAAAACACTACAGGATCCTGGAGGCAGAACCCGATGCAGAGGCCACAGAAGGGTGCTGCTTACCGGCTTGCTTCCCAGGGCTTGCTCAGCCTGCTTTCTTATAGAACCCAGGATCACCAGCCCTCGGATGGCACCACCCACTGTGGGCTAAGCCCTCCCCCTCTGATCTCTAATTGAGAAAATGCCTTACAGCTGGAACTCACTGAAACATTTGTATCTCTATGACTCTCATGACTCTAGCTTGTGTCAGGTTGACAGAGGAAGCCAGCCAGCACCACACCTAAGTTGTAACTGTTGATAATGATCAAGAAGCTGTTTGCTACATATGGCACAGGGCATCAGCTGGCTAGATTGCCAAAGATGTCATTGGCTTTATGGAAGGAGATTTCAAAATAAGGGGCTTGGGTGGCTGTCGGTTTCCCTCCACAGTGTTTATAAAGTATGGGCCATTGTATGTTTATTGTATTTCTGTTTATGGATGCCCAAGTTATTATTTTTTATTGGTTCGGGTAGTTATTTTGCACATTTGTAAACAATTATGTAGTTCCCCAGCTGTCTTGCCACGGAGGCCATATGTGACGCCGAGTCAGGAGAAAATTCCACAAGGGACTGTCACTGCACATCCTCATGAAGGAACTACAGCAATGCCAAAAAAAATAAAAAATAAAAAATAACCAGCACAGGAGTTCCGTCCCCCCCCCCCCATTATTAGAAGCTAAATGAATGTAATGCCTTTATTATTATTATTATTTTGAAACTTTAGAATCAGAGTCAAACTTTGTGACTATGTCTGGAGGGTGTCCTGTCTTCTACTCACGAAGATGTGATACTCCCCCAAAATGGATTAGCCAGTTATAAAATAATGCCTTTTATTTTTTTAATGTCTGTTTATTTTGTTGTTATGGGAAAAACCTGCCTCTTAATAGATTAATGACATTGATCTATTTCGTGTCTGTCTCTGTCGCTGTTATTGTTGTTCTTTTCTGTTGCGAGCACACGCGCATGCGGAGGTGGGGGTATGGAAGTTAGAGTTCGACCTCAGGGACTTGGTTTTCCCCTGCCATGTGTGAGTCTGGATACCGAGTTCAGCTCTTCAGGCTCAGCAGAGAGCTCCTTTGCCTGCTAAGCTATCTTGCTCACCCCTCTTCTTGATGGGAAATATATGTATGATGTATTTAATAGCTGATACTCTAAAATATATGCCTGTTTATACGATCTATATGCTTATATTTTATAGAACAAGTGTGTGTTTGTGTCCTTCATTTTTGTTTTCTGAAGACACATTTTTGTTTTTTTTTTTAGTTTTTGGTTTTTTGGTTTGTTTTTTTTTTTTTTTTTGGAATCAAGTGGCTGTAGTTTACTGCACCAGTTATCCCAAACTGGGAAGCACAGCTCAGAAGACAGTTTTTTTATGTAGCCCTGGCTGACCTGGAACTCAGAGAGATCTCCCTACCTCTGCCTCCCCAAGTGCTGGGATAAAAGGCAAGTGCCGTCATGCTTACTCCCCGCTTCATCTCTCTCTATATGATTGTATTTTAAATATATAAACATATGCCTTATATATAAAGTATATATATATATATATGTGTGTGTGTATATATATGTATATATATGCACACATGGATATATACACTTACATTTATATGTATGTATATATTGTTTAAGGGACTCAGGTTTTTTTCTAAGGAATTCTTTAGAGCTAAGAAATATTTATTCGAATGTTTAATGCATACAAATAATGTTTCTGCTACCTTATATGTGGGAGTGGGGAATAGAGAGGTCATTGGGATCAAGAAGGTGGCAGTGAAGGATGGACATAGAGCTTGCAGGAGCAAGAGCCACGAGCTGGAAAAAGTGGCTCCCATGGCCCTCTTAACACAACCTCCATCCCTTCTGCACAAGCGTTAACCTGTGAGGTATCAGACACTGTGAGAAGCAGTAGTGTTGGGTGGGTGAATGGAACAGCTGAATTCCTCTCTAGCAGAGCTGATGGTCGCTGACTGGGGTTATGACTCCAGTGATGGATGCACACCTGACTTCGGAGCTAAACCTATCACACAGTGTCCCTGGGCATCAGGGAAGCCCTTTCCTCTCACGGTCTCATTTTCTTGTCTGTAATATTCTCACAGAAGGATATACGATGTATATAGCACAGATCCTAGGCACCATGAGAAAAATGGCGGCCAAGAAGTGAAGTCCCTCCAGGGTGCTCATGGGGCAGCGCTGTGCATTGCTTCTGTGAGACTACTTTCACCACATCTATTCAGGTGACATCAAATTTTGTTTCAGGAAAGGAAGGAGATTTTAAGTATAATTGTTTCCAAAGAAAAGAGATTTCCCCAGATACGTTGAAAGAACATTTGGAAATAGGCATCTTTATTCAAATAAGTACATTTTCCCCATCTTACTGGGGTTGATAATATTTCCATGTAGCCTTTCCTCTGAGGTGGTTTGGGTAACAGTTATGATTTACCAAATGGAAACATCACTTAGCTTTAAGCAGAAAGTTAAGAGTGGAGCTGTAGCCAGCGGTATTATCTTTTCCTCAGTATAGCATGGAGCAATCAAAAACAAAATAAACAAAAAGGGGGAGGGGGGACCCACAGCCTTTATTTGCATTTTCTCCCTGCAAAATATGATCCCTTTTACTTACACTGTTTTATTTTCAGTTTAAGCACGTCCTCGCCAAACCGTTTTTACTCTACGATAGTCTCAATCCAATTTAAAGCGAAAGTTTTTTTTGTTTGTTTCTGAGTTTTAATAATTTACATATAAAAGCGTTACTGTATGAAATGACTGTGTTCAGAAAAAAAATGGTTTCTGTTTAATTGTTCCGCTCTCCTGCAAGCCAAGATGCTCTTCCATCCCTTCCAGCCTTCCTAGCAATGTTCCTCCTTATCTTAATTTTGAACCCCTTAGTGTTTGGAAGCAGGTTTGTGTCTTCCAGACCCCATAGGTAAGACCTAAGGCCCACTGTGGATTGTCTCATAGACTTGACGATGACGTGTAGGGGCAACCCTAGAGCATCTTTGTGGCCATCTGAGCATGACAGTGATAGAGCTCTTTCTCAATTGTTTCCTCCTTTGTTCCCAGGAAATTATGTTCAGCAGTGTCAGCCTCAGTTATGACAAACACACACTAAAACCCTTATACCTCATTTTGTTTCAAATTATACATGCTCTTTCTTCTTTCCCCTTATCTTTGTATATATATATGTATATATATACATATGCATATGTATGTATATATATGTGTGTGTGTATATATATATATACATATATATATATATATTTTTTTTAAGTGGCTGGTAGTTCTAGAAGAATCCTTTGGAACCCCCAATTCTTCCTTAGGGACTCATCTCCCTGCATCTTTGAGAAATGCAGCCATATACTTATGATCTGGGCCACCGTATTTGTTCCCAGAGAGTCCTGCCAGTGTTTCAAATTCTTGACCCTTGAATTGAGTTGAGGCTCTGGCAGTATAAGAGAGAAAGCCTTGTATTTACAGCTTTGCAAGCCTGCGCGTGTTTAAATTTCCACAGTCGCTGTTACTTGTCTCTTCTGAAGCTTAGGGCCCTTCCACAGCAGCATTATCAGTGCAGTGGGCAGAGTGTCTTCCTCCCAAAGCACACTGGATGGTTTTTCTCCAGGAGGGGCCACTTAACAGCTCTTTAAAAAGGTGTGATAAAAGTTCATTAAAGTTAATTTGGGAGGAGGGCAGTCAAATGGCTCAGTAGGTAAGGGCACTTGCCTCCTGCTGACCTGAATTTGATGGCCTGAGCTCATAGGGTGGGAAGGAAGGTCTAACTCCCACAAATTGTCCTTTGTGCACACTTAATGTGTGCACATTTATGCACTGTGTCATGTACAACACACACACACACACACACACACACACACACAGTTTTGTTTTAACCAAAGGATAAGTTCATTTCCTTTTCCCTAATTTCAAACCCAGAGCTCATGTCCCTTAGTGGCACGAAGCATAGCCGGTGCCTAGAGCCTGGCCATTCAGTATCTGGGTTTGCCACTGCTGGCTCCTGTATTTTCTTACTGCTTATGTGTTCAGGGTCATTGAGTGTTGACATAGTATATAACTCTCGGCCCATAATTCTCAAAAACCATCGTTAATGATTTAGGTGCCACTTTGTGTTCCACAATAGACAAGTGACATAGACACATCATAGCTCACTGTTCTTGATTTGCATATCCGTTGTCCGTCTACAACAAAAGCATTTTTTCCAGATGTGGTGCACCCTATCTGTAATCCCAGCTTTCTGGTATATGAGACAGAGGGATCTTCAGTTTGAGGCCAGTCTGGGCTATATAGCAAGAGTTCCTGGGTAGGAAGGGAAAGAGGAAAGAAGGAAAGGAAAGAAAAGGAAAGGAAGAGAGGAAAGAAGGAAGAGTGGAAAAGGGAAGGAAGAAAGGAGAGAGGAAAGGAAGCTGGCTGTAAGATCCCTTGCTTGCTCCAGGAAATCATAATAAATGGGTATTTGATATTATATATTGTAGCTATATATTAACTACAGCCATCACATACATTCGTTGCCTCATTTTTCCTGTGTGTTTCTGTCTTCCCTGCTCTCTTGTCTTTTCTTGCTTCTTGCCCAGTCACTGAGGTGTTCCATTCTTCCCAGAGCATCTGAGGAGTGGCCTCTCTGCTGCTCTGGCCACCAGAGCTCTCTTTGTGGTCAACCGGGACAATTGCACATTGCATTCCCAATATGACAAGGTCAAAAGCAAGCATGCTCTGCTCTGTGTTCTTGTACCAGACAGAGCCAGTTGATGTAACAGCCCCCAAATTGCAGTGATTAACATTCAACCCTCAATATAACATGGATTTGCTTGTAATTGTAGACAGTGCAATGTGGCTTATTGCTGGATGTAGGTTTTATCTGTCCGGGAACTTAGCCTGACTTGTCCCCTCTAGGCTTGTAGAAGAGGAAAAGCACAGACTGTGCGAGCTCATCTTTGGGCCAAGCCTGAGAAGTAAGATCTCCCTATTTCAACCTGATTCTCTTTCCAAGAATCCAGGCCATCCAGGAGGAAGAGGGAGGTGGCTCTGGTGACACTGTAGCCACACACCCCCCATTCCTACTCTCACTCTTTCATTCATAATCTGTAATTAAATCTATGGCAAGTGCTCATCACTAGGTGAGCACTCTTTTAGAGCCCTGGATTCCAGCAAAGAACGAAGCCCAAAGGTGATCGAGTACGATCCTCAGACCTGTTATCTCTTCGATTAACTAGTACGATCCTCAGACCTGTTATCTCTTCGATTAACTAGCAGCGTGGCTTCTCTGCTGTGTTCAAGGGAAAGCAGAGAGTCCTCACTTGTGTAACTTTCCCCAACAATCCCTCGGAACACTCTCTCGCTTCTTCCTCCAATCTTGCCCCTTTCCGTGCTATAGATCTAAATGCAGATCATTTTTGTTTTAATTCATTTCTATCTAAATGCAGATCATCTTTGTTTTAATTCATTTGTGTGCATGTATGTGTGTGTGTGTGTGTGTGCATGTATGTGTGTGTGCATGCATAAGTATATGTGCCAGTGTGTGCGTAGGCAGAAGCCAGAAGTCAATATCAAGTATCTTCTTTGATTTCTTGCTACTTTACTGGTTTATTAACTAAAGACATCCTTTGATAGTTTCACACGTTTGCATAATGCATACTGACCACTCTCACACACAAAACCATCCCATCTCCCCTTGCTCTCACTCCTGCCACCTGCTTTCCCTACCAATCTCTTTCTCACATTCCTATCTATTAGTTTTTTATTTTATGACCTATTGCAAGTAACCATGGGGTTGGAGCTATCTCTTGAAGCCTTATGACCTCAATCGTATAGGTGGATAACTAAAGACAATGACCCCCTCTCTTCCGGAATGTTATCCACAGCAGAATGGGGAAGGACCCCATGAGCCCTCTGCCTACCCAAAACTGAATACTCACAGGGCCAGTCTTGTATAGGCATGGTATAGTTTTGTAAGCAGGGTCAATGAACCTGGAGTTCCCTGATCAGATAGACTGGATGGCCTGCAAGCCCCAGGAATCCTTGTCCCTCTGTCCCAGCCAGCACTAAAATTGCAGACCCACATACTTCTCAGTATACTCTATGTGTGCTAGGGATCCAGACTCAAGTCTTCATATTTGTATGCTATGCACTTTATCATTTGAGCCACCTGCCTAGCTGCGGGGCAAATCAGGTTTTAGCACTTTGGTTTTGAGCTGTATTGTTAAAATGTACCATACATACATGCATACATACATACATACATACGTACATACGTACATACATACGTACATATTGCTTCTATTTGCTAGCACAGCCATAAGCCCCATGGCCTGGGAAGTTTAGGGAAGCTGATATCGCTCACACAAAATCCTCTGGCACATTGACAAAAATCTTGGAGAAGACATCATCCAGTCCCTTCTCAGTTTACATCAAAACCATTTCACCACCCTTGGGATTGAAAAATCACACTTTGTAAGCCCTGGGTAAACACTGCATGTTTGTTCTCTGCACCCTAAAGCAGGCTTTTTTTTTTTTTTTCCTGGAAAGCAGTTGAAAGTGACTTGATGACATTTTCTGTGTGTAAAGGTTTCTAGATGTATCTTATGTATGTATGCATTCTCCTAAGTGTCTCCACAGGCAAAGAAGTAGTAAACAGCCCCAGCACATAGTAGGTGCCTTAGACGGCAGGTCATTTGGCTAGATAGAGCCAGAGCCCAGTGTTCTCTCTGCTGGTTGGTTCTTTCACATGATGTGGTCTGCAATGTTTTGTGGAAATAGAAGGCACCGAGTTTCCTTATTGGCAAAATGAGTGGGAGAGGGCTTGAGGTTGGTCTGCCATGGAATATCATTTCCACAGTGACCTGATTGACTGGGTAGACTCAGCTTGGTCTGGTGGTGGGAACTGTAGTTTACATCATCCTAGTGAGGTCCTGTTCTCTCTCACTCTGGCTTTCTCCACTTCTGGGTCTCTCCGTTTCTGTCTTTAGAGCTGAGGGTCAAATTCAAGTTCTCCGTTGTACTGGACAAATCCCTTACCACTCAACCATGTCTCAGCCAGATTGCCTTTCTCTTAAGAATGCCTGTCTGCCATAGGAAATTTGCCTCTTCCTGATACCCAAGGTATGGTCAACCCAGAACTGTAAGAAACCCCTTGAGAAGACATCTGCACCACTTTATAAATGAGACCCATCAGATGTGCCTTCGCGGTGCTGGTCCTGGACATGCACACATGACACTGAGGGTAGCTCCAGCTCACGGTGAGCACAGAGACCAGAGAGACGAAAGAGTGGAGGGAGACAAGGATCAGCAGACTCAATTTCCATGACAAACTGATGCCTCTGTTCTAGTTTGGAGGCAGGAAAGACACAACACATTTCTCAGAACATAGTTTATAGTCCATGAACTAAAGCAGTGGAGTCAGAAACCCCAGGGTCTAGAACCTAGGGCCCAGGGCCTGTTTGCTTCTTTTTTTTTCAGTACAAGGATATCAGTCAATTACAATGCTCTGGGGAAGATCTGATGGCCAAGAAAAAGGAGTCAGACAGGGGACACAAATGGCTTCTAAGTGGCAGCTGCCACCTGCCTCCAAGTCGGAGGTTCTGATTCCATCTCCCAAAGAAACAGCTCTGTTAGGCAAAAGTGGCATTTTCCAAGGCCCTGTGAGTGTCTCATAAAAGTTCCCAAGGCTGTCATTGGAGGGGAAGAGGCAGTCATTTCTGGATTTGGGAAGCTGCCAGAGTTGAGGAGATCATGTTCCCCTGTCCTAATATTAAATATGAAGCATGTGTGTGATGGAGCCATCATCCTGACTACAATTTCATTACCGTTGTAATTAGATGTAGCATCAGTATTTATACATAACTTGTAATTTGAAGATTCTCTCTGTATGACTCTGGGTCTTACAAATGAAAAATCTGGGTTCTAGCTGCCCAGTGGGATGGCATGAGGTAATTTTGAAATAATGAGACTTGTACTGCACCAAAGCCACTGGCATCTTATAATACAAATATATGTGTATTCTCTCACCTCTATAAGATGATGGTGTGTGTGTGTGTGTGTGTGTGTGTGTGTGTGTGTGTGTGTGTGTGTGTAAACAGACTTCTTGTTCTGGCTCATCCACAAACAGTCCTTCACACTTTTTATTATTATTGGGGTTGGTTTTAGTTTAGCATCCTGTTGCTTTGTCCGCATCTGATCCCTCGGCAGCCAGCGTGGCAGAGTTAGAAAACAGCCTTATCTTCTGAGACTTCATTTTCTCTTTGTTTTTGCTTTGTTTGTTTTGTTTTGAGACAGGGTTTCTCTGTGTAGCACTGGCTGACCTGGAACTTCCTCTGTAGACCAGGCTGGCCTCCAACTCATGAGATCCTCCTGCCTCTGCCTCCTGAGTGCTGGGATCAAAGGTGTGTGCCATCATTTGTAGGCTTGACCTCCCATTCTTAGGAAGCCAGCCTAGGTGCCACTAGCCAGAGGTGGCAGGAAGGGCTGGTTCTCGGGTCTCCTACCATACCCGTGTGACTTAAGCAGCGGCTCAGGCCAGTGTCCCGGTGAACCATCACCAGGACTTTTGACAGCAAGACTATGTGGGATTATCCCAAGCAGAACCAACACTGCTGCTGAGGTGTGTGATGCCTGCGCTGTGGATAGGGTTTGGCAGCATCCACTGCCTTGGACCTTTGTACCCAACTGGTTGTAGGTTAGGGGAAATAACTCGAGGCAGACTGCTGCCATTCTGCCGAGGAGAAGGGCCCTGGTCGAGAACTATGCTAAGAGTTCCAGGTGAGGACGGGAAGCTAGAGCAGGCAGTGCAGACAGCGTGCCCCTCCTCACAGGCATAGGGGTGCCATTTAATTTCTCTGAGTGCTGGAAGGGGACTTGGTGAAATTGATTTGGCAGAAAGGTTAATGTGTTATGGCTGCCAATTGGCCGATTGAATTGCTAGTAATTGAGGTAGGGGAAGCTTTTAATTTGACACACTAAAGGCTAGTCCACCAGAGCACACAGTTTAGATGTGTGTGTGTGTGTGTGTGTGTGTGTGTATACCTCTATGGGCAGATATGTGTATGTGTGTACATGTGTGTGCAAGTATGTGATATGTATGCACATGCGTATACATATGCATTTGTGTCTATGTACACATGTATATGCATGCATGCATGCATGAAGTGTATGTGTGTGCATGCATGCATGCATGTGTATGCATGTGTACATGTGTATGTGTGGTTAGATAGCCTCATTTCCCATCTCAACCTCCCCAGTTTTAGTGAAGTTATTATCATTCTCTGTCTGTTCACCTGCCCTGACTTGAAACCCTATAGAAAGCACAAAATATCCAGCACCACCCTCTTTTTCAATGTAAGGCCATATATTGGAGACATGTAAGTACATGCTCTGTGTCTTACAGACCAGGAGTCTCTCACATGAGACGTACCTTTGTGATTCGAGGGCAGGGGGACCCACATGTACTTGCTTCTGTATGTAAAGCTTTATTGAAACAGAGATAGCTTCTTTATGTAAGGATTGCCTGGTGCTCCATCACACGATGATGAATTAGCTCAATAGGTGACAAAGACAGGTCTGCAAAAGCCTGGAGTATTTGCTATGGTCCTCTCTGTGTTAACGAGAACATTTATTGACCCCTGAGCTTTGCCAGATTTAGGAAATAAAAAGACGCCCACATGCATTTGAATCATACACAAACAATGATTTCAGAAGCATTCTGAGTGTGACTGGGTAGCTTGTACCTCTCTATGTTTGATAGGGAAGCCCTGGGACCCTGAACAAGGAAGGGTATTGGAAGGAACCAGAATCTCCTAGTTGTATATACCTTTTCTTACCTGTTGTGAGAAAGGTATGCATGCATACCTTTTACCATGCAGCCTATTTTAGTTCATATTTATTTTACTGATTTGTAATGTTATGGAATACATCATGTGTAGGTAAATATATAGGTAGTGTGTATGTGTGTGTGTGTTTATCTGTTTGGGTATGTGTGTATGTGTGTGCATATATATATACATGTGTATGCACATGTGTGTGCATATATGTTTGTACATGTGTGCAAATGTGTGTGTGTATATGCATGAGGTATGTATGAGTGTATGTGTATGTATGCATCCATGCAGGCATATGTATGCATGAGTAAATGTGTTTGTATTCATGGTTCCTATAAGCCACTGTTCTGCAGCAGCCTAGTCAGCCCACAGTGTGTCATAAGTTTAACTCTTTATGTCCGCATAGTCATTGATGTGGCCTTGAGGCCTCATCTCTCAAGGGTTTCAGCAACCTGGTTTTCTTTTCCCTTTAGTTGACAACATGAATTTCATCCACCATCTCTCTGGATCCGGTGTGCTTGTGAAACTTCATGAAGAGCCAAGCAACTCTCCAGCTTGTCACAGGGACCATCCTACTATAGTAAATGCTAAGGACCTAGATATGGTGATCCATCAAGGGAGTGGCCACATACTTCCTGGAATCCCCAAAGAGAGGAAGAAAATGGAGTTAGCATGTGGAGCTTCCTCAGAGTCTCTCATGAGTATTGTTTCCCTGCCCCAGAGTGTCTTTCTAGCCCAGCCAGGAGGCAAACTCGTGCAGGTTCATAAGCAGGAAGTACACTGCATCAGGAAAAGCAGACACTCTCCTTTCTCCCTGGAAGCCACATTTATATTGTCACTAAACAGTGGTGACAGTCTCTAAGGCTTCATCTCTGAACAAGTCATTCATAGTTGGCACAATTCTCAAGCAAGAAGGTTGGCAGGATGTCTTAGTTTACTTTTCTATTGCTGTGATAAAATGCCATGATCAAAGCAAGTTAGAAAGTATTTCCTTTAAACTCATGGGTTCCGAGGCTTGGAGTTCATGAAGGCGGAACAGAGGCATGGTGGCAGGAACAGCTGAGAGCCTCCATGTTTAACTGCAAGTTAAAGACAGAGACAGCACACTGGGAATGGCCAGTCTTTTGTAACCTCAAAGCCTTCCCTCAGTAGACACATCTCCTGTACAAGGCCATAGATCCTAATCCTTCCTTAACAGTTCCACCAACTGGGGATCAAATATACAAACCTATGAGTCTATAAGGCTCACTCCCCTTCAAGCCACCACACAGGCCATAGCCATTCTGCACTAGAGACTAAATGCTGTCGTGTGTCTTATAGAAGTCGGGAGCTCCATTAGCCTCTGGATGCTAAGGGTCTATCGTCTGCCATCATGGGAATGATGTTTTCCACCTCCCCTCTTTCATGGGCTAAATCATCCTAAGGATCTCCCTTGCACTATGCTCTGTACCCCGCACAAGGCTTGGCAAGATAGTGAAGACACAGTACATGCTCTCAAGAAGCAGTGTTCATCGAGGAGTTTAAAATCCCTAAAATATTCCCGGGAGGTGTGATGAGTAGAGAGGTAACAAGCAGTGGGCAGGTGCCAGTGACGCCCATTGTGCCTCCGTGTTCCTTTGGTTGATGAAGACACTGGATCCTGAGTGGCTGAAGAACTCACTAAAGCATGGGCATGGTAGTGCACACCTGCCATCCCATCACTCTGGAGACCAAGGCAGGATGATCATGAGTTCAAGGACTACCCTGGGCTACCTAGTGAGACCTTGTCTCCAAAACAAACAAACAAACAAACAAAAAATTGGGGAATGTAGCTCAACAGTAGAGCACTTCACTGGTGTGCTCAAAGTTCTGAGTTCAATACCCAGCATAACCAGCAAAAAACACACTAAGAGGCCAGCCCAGTTTAGAGTGGGGATCTGTTAGATTTTAGTGCTGAAGGACATGCGTTTGTGGGTTGCAGGTAGGGGGGGCAACTTCTAGGAGACAGCCCTCTCCTTTCACCTTGTGTATCCCAAGGATGGAACTTAGGCTGTTAGATTTGGTGGCAAGGGCCTTCACCTGTGGAGCCACAATTATAGCCCTTAGAATGGATTTTGAACTTGAATCTGAGTCTCACTTTCAAAGTCAGGGACTCTTCATGTGGACTCTGTCCTGGAAGAACCCAGCCTAATGCACACGATCAGTGTCACCATTTGTGAACTGACTGACTGTGAGCATCTGGCTGAACCAAGTGTCTTAAACTGTTCCTTCTACCTCTCCTTCCAGAGCCTGGATTGCCAAGGCTTCATGCCATGGATGCTTGACTTCAGAAGGAATGAGTAAAATTTCCTGGTGCCATGGCTGGTTTTCCCTGTTTCACTCACCATTGAGCTGGGTGCTAAGTCCATCCTGTGAAGAGAAATCCTTTTATTGTTTAATGGTGTGTGTGTGTGTGTGTGTGTGTGTGTGTGTGTGTGTGTGTGTTTGTGTGTGTGTGTTGGGGTAACGGTTGTTAATCCCTGGGGAAGGCGCTGTAGAATCTGTTCCCCTTGCCTTTTTTCTTTGGCACTGTCTAGAATTATAACTTTTAAAGCCCTTCTTGGCTAGAGGATTTTTTATTGTAAACATAAAACGTTCATTGAAACATTAAACATTTTACAGCTGTTTTTCAGCATATAAATTTTCATAGACACCCACCCCCTCACAGACACACCCCCATCATATATTTCTCTTCTTCTTTTTCATGTCCCTTCTCCCCAAATGGTTCCAAAACCAGTGTTCAGGGTAGGTAGGGGGCTAGATGACAGATGAAATACGGCAGTTGAAGTAGATCATGCCATTTGGAAAAACACACTATATTTTAATAGGAGGAATGTATATTGTGACAGAATCCAGCCAAGGAAAGCAAATTCTCCTGCTGTTCCCTCCAGCCCTGGCTTAAGCCTCTGTGAACAGAGTCCTGCCCCAGCCCCTGCTTAGTAAGGACACAGGGAAAACCCAGAACGTGTCTACACTTACAATTGTACTTGGAGCAGAGCTGACTCGGAGAAAGTCATGACTCAGGAAAGCCAGCCTGGGATTGGTCCAAGGGCACCTTTTGGCTTAGATAATGCATGGACATTGGGCCACTTATCAAAGCAGTGTCCAACAGAAAGCTGACTTATACTTCGGTCCAAAATCGGCAGGATGATCTTAGGAGCTGGGGTGCATTAGTTACTTTTCTAATCCCTGTGACATAATACCTGACCAACTTGGGGAAGGAAGGTTTCTTTTAGTTTAAAGGGGATGCCATCCATCATGGGGAGGAAGACTTGTCAGCAGAAGAGGGAGACAACTGAGCAAGGTTCATCTGTAGTCAGGAAACAGAAAGAAAGTGGATAGGAAGTAGTAACAGGCTGTAAAACCCCAAGGCCCATTCCATTGACCTACCTCCTCCCAGAATGCCTCTTCTGTTTGTCCTAGAACCTTCCAAAGCAGCACTGATGGCTGGAGACCAAGTGTTCCAAGACAGGAGATTGAACGTGTGCACATGTGCACATGAGTTCTGTGTTATTGTACGATGTCACACCCACTTGGAGCTTGAGTTACAGACATGTGAGCCACCAGATATGGGTGTTGAGAACCAAACTAGGGTCCTCGGAAGGAGCAGGAGGTACTCTTACCACTAAGCAGTCTCTCCAGCCCTCCAAGTACAATCTTAAGATGTGGCTTGTTTAACCCCTGCATCTGTTGCAGGCGATGATGATGTTCTGGCTCCAGAATGGGACGTGTGTAATTTGTGATTGTGTACCACTCTGAGCAGCACGGTGCAGTCTTAGGCCATCATGCTCTGTTTAACTCAGAACTGTATTATCCCGCTGTGCAGTGTGTCCATGCTGTATACGCTACCTTCCAGTGAGTCACTCACCAATCAGACTGTGTGCTGTGGCCGGGTGGTGCCTGTGTTCCAGCCATCTTTAGTTTACTTACTAACACAAGAGTAATGATGAGAGCACTGGAGAATGTAAAGGGAAACATTGAAGAACTTTCTGTATGTGAGATGGGGTTCCAGGAGGGTACTGCACACATTATATACCCCCCTCATTTTCTAGTTTTTCTGACCTAGAATAATAAGTCCATGACTTTATATGGCAGTCCTGTCATAGAAATAACCTGATGGACATGCCAGAGCCATGTCCTAGTTCTGTCTCCAGTTTATTAAAAAGACAAATCAGTATATATCCAATGACTGAATGAAACTTGTCTACACCCTTATAAGCAGCTCATCACCAGCATCTATAAAGCAGCCCAAAGGTTATAAGTGGATATTACTATTGCCTGTTGGTAGGAGTGATGAGCCCTTGCTGGCCAGTCATTTGCTTGTCTCCACCTTCTCTTTGCTGGACATCCACCTCGCTACCTTATCTCCTGGGATTCGGTGATAAATAGGACACAAATAACCCGGCTCCAACTGGCTGTGAGGTTCACTGTTCTCTCGGGGTTGCACCCCACCTCAGCAACAAGTCTGATTTTCTATGGGAAAGACCCTAGATCTTATTACAGTGTGGACAAGATCATCAGCATACACTAACTGGTTAGCAGCCAGCAGCTGAGTGAAGTCACTGAACCCAGATAGGAATCAGCGGAGAGATTAGGTAAATGCTTATTTGAGGTGCTATCAGGGCCAGTGTGAAGGATTCCCCCTCTGAGGCTGTTTTCTCATGTGCCCTCGGATTACATCGCTCAGTGATATTCCATCTGCATGTACCTTGCCCTCTGACATGACAAACACACATGCCGCCAGAATCCGTACAAAGCTGTATATCTCAAGCAGGAAGGAGCATCTTTGGGAGGAGAATTGATTTGCAAAGCAGCCCGACACACGATCTCTTATATCTCCTCACAATCAAATAATTCACTTTTATACTCCTTGGGGCCACAGTGAAACTCAAGCCTGGATGAAACTGAGGACTGCAGGGCTTATTCGTAGCAGCAAGAACAGAGCAGTTAGCCAAAAGCAGTCTAAAATTATCAGTCGCTGAACACAGCCCAGCCACTTGGGAGTTCTCGTTGGGTAGGTTGGGCACATTTATGGGAATCTCCCCTCTCATACATCAGGGCTGGTCCATGAGTGGCCATGGTCCCGCTGCACAGACGAGGAAACTGAGCCCCAGAGGGCTCCTCCCTGCCATGCAGAGAGGAAAGGGAGTAGGGGGTCTTTTAAGAGCTCAAATTAAAAACATTAAACCCTTTAAAAATCCCGTAGCTTTTTACATTGAGTTACCACGTTAACAACAGTGTGGGGATGGGGAGCGAGATATTCAACATTTAGGTTTGAAGTTGATAGACCGTTAGATCAGCGTGAAGCATTTGGTGTTTATTTATGGCTTCCACCTCCCCCTTACTGTTAGGGGTATATAAACTAGGTAAATATTTATTTTAGCAGAGAAAAATAAAAGTGAAGAATGTTCATGTGGAAAACAGCAGAGCATGAATCAGGCGAGAGGAAATGTTTTCGGGTCTCGTTGAGAAATAGCTAAGGAGGGAAAATTACAGATCTTAAAATAGATGCAATATATTATACGGCTGTGAAAATGGGCCAACTAGATTGCCCGCATTAAAGCCGTATTGGATGTTCAAATCTCGAGTTACCTGGAATGCGACTGTACTTCCTATATTTAACTAGGCTTTTTATAAACTGTTCCTCTAACACCTCAAGCTCACAAACATATCCCACGTGTTTATTTAATACCAAATTTGACTTTCTTCACTCTGAGAGTCCTCAATAGGAAATCTAGAAGTCAGTCTCCCAGAAGGGTTCTGCTGTTGACCAACCAAATGTTTTCTGGCCTAATGACTATGAGCGCCCCACTCTCCTTCCTCCTCCCCTTCTCCATCACTCCCCCCATCTCTTTTCTTCTTCCCAATTCTCTTTACCCTCTCCCCTTCCTCTCTCCTCTGTACCACTCTCTCCACTCCACTTCTCTTTCCTTTTCTCTCATCCTCTCCTTACATCTCCTCTTCACATCAATAGTCTATGATGAGCCAAAAGCTGGAGCAAAATAGGCCGGCATACAGAAAGAACTTCTAAGTCCTTTTTGCGTTGTTAAAACAAAGAAGTTAAAGCAAATGCAACAGAAAACTGGAATGAACTTTTGGCCCCTGGAGAAGCCATCCTTAGTATTTTCAGTCTAGAAGTCCCACCTCCATCCGGAAGTCCCAGGTCTTGTTCTGTTATCGCCATTGCTGACTTCCCCTGTCTGTAGTCAGTGGATGGGTACTGCTAATTTTCAGATAGCAGGCATTCAGTGTGACTGCAGACAATCTGAGATCAATGTGATTGTTAGGTTAGCAAGCACCCATGTCATAGCTATTGAATAGGTGAACGACTAGTTCATTACACATTCCTAGATTAGTGCTTCTAAAAAGACAGGCACAGAATGAGAAGAGCCAAACCAGTCTTCATATGTGCTGTTTCCTTTGGCTTTTCTTCTTGAATGCTGTATCCTTGGGACATTTCTTTCTTTTGTCCAAACAATTAATGTTTATTAACAAAAGTGTTCATGTTCTGACCCACCAACCAGAGACGAATGAAGCCTTCAAAAGTTCTGGTTGTATCCCTTAGCACAGGTGAATGCACTGGCAGGTATAATTAGTTATGGGTTTCCTTCGGTATACATGTGTACATTTTTTTTCTTTGTTTTACGTATGTGTGTGTGTGCATGGGAAAGCCCAAGGTTGATGTTAGTCATCCTTGATCATCTTCCTACCTTATTAATTGAGGCAAGTCTTTCTAGCAAACCTAGAATTCATACACATGGCTGATCTTTTTAACTATGGCCATTTACGTACAAATTCAGGTCTTTATGTTTGTGTATCTGCTTTAAACACTGAACAGTACAGCCAATGGTTCTTTGTTGCAGTTGGTTAGAAAAACAAAGGGAGATGTTTTCATGATCACCTGGGCTTCTGACCCTGGCGAGCTGCTTCGGAGGGTCTACAGGCCTTCTGTTAAAGAGCTTGAGGGGGTCATTGTCAGAAGCCCCACTTACTCAGTAGAGGGCTGATAACACACTTACAATATTTGTCCCATTGCGTTCTTCATCTGCTGGAGAGGTGGTGCCATGCATGGGTATAGGCTTGCTCTTACCCTGTCATTGCCATTGCTCATTGCTTTCAAACAATATATAGGTTGAGAGAGAGAGAGACAGAGAGACAGAGAGACACAGAGACACAGAGACACAGAGAGAAAGACAGAGACAGAGACAGAGACACAGAGAGAGACAGGGAGACAGAGACAGAGACAGAGACACAGAGAGAGACAGGGAGACAGAGAGACAGAGAGAGAGAGACAGAGAGACAGAGACAGAGAGATAGAGAGACAGAGAGAGATTGAGTCCACACATATCATGTGTTAGAGTATATTAAAAAAACACTTGCACATGATGATAAAGAATACATTGGGTGACATCTTCTAGGTTCTAGGTTTGGGTAAAGCAGGCCTGGTTGCTCATCCCTTGGGCCGTATCCTATTTTGGGATTATAGGGCCTTTTGATGCTAATTATTTTAAATCTGTGTGATGATGTGGAGTGGGTAGAAATGTTCATTAGGTAATACCTACCATTATGGCCATAGTGCTCGTATACTGTTCAACATCCCCACATTAGTTGGTAAATCATCTTGCCCTGAGCTGCTCAGGTGTCCCTCTCTACCTTCCACAGGAATTCCCAGTCAACTCACCATCTGAAAAGTTAATATTTTTTTTACTGGGGGAGGGAACCTTCCAGAGACAGGACCAGAGCTCCTTCAAATTGGGCTGCAGCACCTTTTAAATATACCAGTGTCATTCTTGTAAAAGAACACACTTAGAAGCAGTTTCAAGACATTCCAGTTCCCATTCCACCATGGAAGAGTCCTGGTCCTCAACTTCCCTCCCATATGGTATTTCTTTTTCTGAGCACTAATCCTAAGTACTACAACCTCCCAGGACTGCTCTCAGGACTGAGTGGGAAGAACTGAGGGTCCAGAACTGTAGGTCCTTAAAAATAAGATAGCATGGTTTGAAATCTTTGGACATGTAAGAATTGCAGGTATTTTTGAAGTCCAGTGTGATCATGGATTCACTGAGTAATGTTCCAGTCATTGTAATTAGCTTTACTCTCTCCTTAGGAGTTTACCCCTTCTTTGGGTTGGGGAACCTTCAAGCTCTTCTCTTCTTGGTTTTGTTTGTGATGTATACCTGACTTGTGTCGAGTGCATCTCCCTCTTCTCTTGTGGAAGATTGGAACATTATCAACTGTCTTTTGGTACCAATCATTCAATCTCTGGCGCTGTCCCTCTCCGAGTTTCAGCCACTAGTGACCCTCATGCTAATAGCAGCTTTCCAACTGTGAAGATTTCCCTCAGGAGTTTTAGTTGAGAGCTTTCCGCCTCACAGTCAGGAGTGGTAGAAAGAGGAAGGGACCGATTGTGAATGAGATACTCATGCTAGGAGAACTTGAACATGAACCACTCTTGACAGCTGCAGATTGTATTCGTCCTTTCTCCCTTCACTGTGATCTCTTACCCAGTAGAAGCCAGTAGAAACAACTCAAGAAAAGAAGGGTTTGTTTTGACTCCATCCAGTCAGAGAAGGCATGGCAGGGTTCATGGTGGTGGGACTATGTGACTGAGAACCAGGAAGCAGAGAGAGAAAGCCAGAGAATGTGTTGGAACCCTCAAGTCCCAGCCTGCCTTGGCCTACTTCCTCCAAGTAGGTCCCATCTTCACAAACTCATAGAACAGCACCCCCAGCTGGGCCAAGGGGGAATCTGGGGTACATTTCAGTCAAACTCTAGCAGGGATTTTGACCTTGTACACTTTGTCATTTCCAGCTGGACCTGTCATGTGCATGGCATTTTCTGGATGCTTTTGTTTATTTTCAAAACTGGGCTAAGTTAATGTGTATTTGGACCTCTCCCCACCCCACCCCCCAAAAATCAACAAAATGGATAGCTCTGAATGCCAGAGTGAAGGCTGTTGAGACAGGACAGAACTCCAGAAGACCCTTAGGCATAATTCAGGATGCTCTGAAGTTTACCGAGTCCAGGATTCTATAAAAAGATTAGTTAGGCAATAGTTTACTTTAGGCCATTAGACGATGGACTAGAGCCAAACACCCTGCCAAACACAGAGAAAGCTGGGGAAAGAAATTATTTTTAGTGTACTGAGGTATTAATAGTATTCCTATAGGAGGCTCATTAGTTATTGGTGCTTTGTGCTGATTGGGTAAACTTCAGCTGTGTGTGTGTGTGTGTGTGTGTGTGTGTGTGTGTGTGTGTGTGCACGCGTGCATTTATGTGTGTATTGTTGTAATGTAATGTGTTTTCTGTATGCTTGTGTTTTCTCTCCTGCCCCCAAGCTCCCAGAATAATGACTCTGAGACTCAAATATATTTACAAATACCTAGGCCTTATAACTAGGCATGTTCCCCAACGAGCTCATAACACAAATGTATGGCTCATAAACACAGCCATACAGTCCTCTTTTAAAACACAGTCAAGCACCTACCACAGCTAGCTTTGCCATGGATGGTGAACAAGGAACCCAGAATCCATGATGGTCCTGTGATCCCCCGGTTCCAGGCCTTGCTATCTTAGCACAGCCTTCTCCGACACCGAACTTCACTGACTGCACAGCCAGCAGGATCTGCAGAGATCATTGGATGCAACTTCTGAGTGTTGTCCATCAGAGACACGGATGTCCTGCCTTTCCCTCCTGGGGATCACTCACTGTGGGAAAAGACAGCTGCCATGTTGGGAGGACACTCAGTCCCCTGCATGGAGAGGAATCCAACCATTTCCTCTTCCCACATGAGAGAGCCATCTTGGAAGTGGATCTCCAGAGTACCCCAACCCTTGATGACTGCAGCTGGCTCCAGTTTTGACAAAAGCGACCAATGTGGCCCCAAGCCAGATTCCTCAAGCTAAGCAGCTCCTGCATTTCTTAATAACAGACACCCTGTGTGAAATACGCATGCCTACTATTGGTGCAGTCTATGCAGCTTTGGAATGATTTGTTATACACCAACAGATACCTGTACCAACTAGAAAAAAACTGATTCTGGCTCCCTAATTAGAGTTCAAACTCTCCTATTTGGAACTATTAACTGAAAATGAGGTACAGCTGGGAGGTGGTAGCACATGCCTTTAATCCCAGCACTTGGAAGGCAGAGGCAGGAGGATCTCTATAAATTCAAGGCCAGCGTGGTCTACAGAATGAGTTCCAGGACAGCCAGAGCTACCCAGAGAAGCCCTGTCTC
>NW_022196905.1:253281592-253292330 GCF_008632895.1 Mastomys coucha
AGAAAGAAAGAAAGAAAGAAAGAAAGAAAGAAAAGAAAGAAAGAAAGAAAAGAAAGAAAGAAAGAAAAAAGAAAAGAAAAGTAGATGTGCATTGATAAGGGTGATCTTACCAAACACACAGTCCACTACATCTGGACCTCTTTCCCCCAGACTTTATCTGATTGGCACAACAGAACCTTGGCTACGTGAGTTTGTTAAGACCACTACATTTTACGGGTAGGTGAGTTTAATTATTTAACAGATAAATGAGTTAATCCTGCAAGTGCTACTTGTAAATCATTGAAGTCTGTTTTAGTTTTAAACCCCTCAAGGAGTCACCACTCGCCCCTCCCCTCCCCATGCAGACTGAGTTTATCATGTAGTCTCTGTGCTTCTGGATCATCATTCTGTGAAGTCTGAAGGGTGGCTGGGAAGAGAGAAGGTGTCAGCTGTGTGCGACATAAGATATCCTGTTATTATGGTTTGAGTATTTAGTGTCCCACAGAGGTTCATGTTTAAATGCTCAGTCCCAAGATGGTGTTCCTATTTTGGGAGGTCAGGGAAACTTTAGGAGATGGGGCCCTCTTGGAGGAAGTAGGTCATTTGGGGCATGTGTTGAGGCTGTATTTTGCCCTCGGCCTTTCCCACTTCTTGCTCAGCTTCCAGTCAGAAATGAGGTTAAGAAGCTTCTCTGCCACATGTTCCCACCACCCTCATGCTTTGCCCAAGTGCTCGGGGCCACATGACCCCTGACTGGACTGAGCTCTCTGAAACTGTAAGCGGAAATAAATCCTCCCCCACCCCCTGTTTTAATGTTGTTCTGTCAAGCATTTTGCCCTATTCAGGAGAATATCAGCTGACACACCTCATTGGTAAGCAACATGGATACCTGTTGAAGCCTTCCCTGTGATATCTCTGACCCTAGCCTGGTCCATGCAGGATATTAATCTCAGGGCCAGAATGCTGTGTCACAGACTCTTTTTCCGCAATTCTGGAAGGCAGAAGCTCACAGCCACTGTGACCACAGCATCGAGATCTTCTCAAAGGCACTCTGCCTGGTTTCAGAGGCTGCTTCTTCCCATGTCTTCAGAAGGCAAAGAACAAGAGACAACCTCTCTTTCAGTGCTCCTCCTAAGGGCAATACTGCCTTCCATGGAGGTGGGGAGAGGCGCTCTACCTTCATCCCCAAGTCACCTCCCAGAGGCTGTACCTCCCAGTGCCATCCTGGAGGGGGGGCTGGGGCTTAGAGATTCACAGACCTTCAGCTCACAGCACTGACCTTGTGCTGAACCATCAGGGCGTGCTTCTTTCCAAGCCCCTGTCACTCTTTGCCTGCTCTCCCTCTATGCCCTTCTTATTTAATTTTTAAAGCCTTTAAGATTTCATTAATATTGAAATTTTTTTCTCTAAATCAATTCATAGATTTATTAACTTTGTTTTAAAAGGAATCTTTCTGTCTCCATTGCCAAGGGAAGATCAATACGGTTTGCCAAAAATAGATAAGGCTAAAACTAAATGCTGTTAAAAAAATAAAAAAGAAGAAGAAGAAGAATATAGGCAGATATTGTTCATCCCAAGAAACTGTGGGAGCCAGAAAAGAGCTGAAGACCAAGGCTTGTTCTCTTTCCATGTGAGCAAGAGGTTGTCAAGGTGCTGATGCTAGAGATGAACTGAACCTAAAGCAAGATTCTGTCCCACTAGAAGAACCAAACAAGGTTACTAAACTTAAAATCTGACTACCACCAAAACCATGGAAAGACTGAATAAGCATCCCCTACATCGCCTCACATCAGTATCAGGTGTCCTCCAAGTGTGTTTCCCTTCTATATCCTCTGACTGGTCAACACCATTCCAAGCAAGACCTGTAGATCTGCGTGGCACAAGCCCTCAGACTCTGGCCTCTTACCATATTCTTTGTTGTTCTGGACCATGGAGGTTGAGAATTGCAGCTTTGGTACATACTCTGTCTGCTCTTGCTGCATGATTCTGAGTGTGGCAGTGGGCCTCTCTGAGCCTGTGGGCAAATGAAGACGAAAAGAAATACTCATTGAACCGTTGAGATGGTCAAAGCTGATGATGCATGTAACATTTCCCTTCATTCTGTAGAAGTTACATCTCAGGTGCTGTATTTGTATCGTGCATTTGAAGAGTTTGTGTTGGAATTCCAGAAAGCATTTCCTTCCTCTGCCTACACTGCCTTCCTTCCTTTCTTCTTTCCTTTCATTTTCTAGAAGAAAAATTTTCCTTTCTGACAATCCCCAAGGCTATAGTTTGGACGGCATCTCTACTTTCTGAGCTGGAGGGTGAGCCGTGGCCAAAACATCTGCACACTTGGTTTTCCATAGCCAGGTTGCACCTGGCTGCGGACAAGAGATCCCTGCTGACTTAGCTTTTTACCAGTGAGGTGAGAGGGATGATGCATGAGAGAAGCAGGAGAGGAAGGACTTCATGAAAGGGCATCGTGTTCATCCACTGATAACCATAACCTGTGCCTGACAGGATGCTATCGGGGTGGGAATAATAGAGCATCAACCTGGAGCCAAGCACATAAGAAATAAATTCCTAAGTGCATTGATTATGAAGAGCCAGGTAGAACATAGAGAATGTTCTCCTCTGCCCCAACAGGATTGATTATTCTGTACGCCCCTCTTTCTTTGTCTGATATCCCTATGTTTAGTGAAGACCAGTCCAGGGCTTGTTTGCTGGCACCGTGGAGCTGTTGCTTCTTTTCTTCATTGCCCTGTAGTTTGGGGCAAAGCTGAATGGGATGATGCAGACCCTAGCACCTTGAGCCAGAGAGGTCTACTCTCCCCAGCCTCCCCTCCGTCAAGCACTGGGCTGTGCCCTGGACCCCCGCCAGGCTGAGCTTGCAGTGCACCAGATGTACAGGATGCGAGCGGTATCTGTTCTGAGGGGTCCAGAAGTGGCGACCTGAGTGGGATCAGCTGGTGCTTCAGGGTGAGCGTCATTTCATCATCTTTATATTAGAGGCACCATGTTCCCTCTCACCCAGCAGTTTATGGAGCGCCATATCGTCTTTGCTCTCCCAGCTCCCCTTGCCTGTCTCCAAATATGTCTGCATATTATTAAACACCTCAGTGTTCCCGTCAGGAAGAACTGTTTCATGGAGAGAGAGGCCCCTCCAGTCCAGTGAGAGGTGCCTTTTGGTTAGCATATCTGAAGCTTACAGATCCCAGTTCTCTGTGGGTCTGACCAAAGAAACCACTACTCCAGACCTCCTGGAGAGCTACCCATCCTAACGAGAGCTCATGGCTAAGGGGCAATACACCTCTATCCAATAAACTTAAACCTCCCAGGACTGACAGAAAGTACTGTTCTTCATCCCTCCCGGGTATTTGGCAACCTTAGAAAACATTCATTGGCTACATGATGAGTGAGCTATTTCCAAAGTGAAGAATTCAATTTATCAAGTTTGTTATAGTCTTTTTTTGTAACAGAAGAGGAAATAGGCTCTTTGCATGGTCTGTTAGTTTGTCCTGTGGATTTAATACTGGTTGCATGGTCTCTCTCTTTCTCTCTCTCTCTCTCTCTCTCTCTCTCTCTCTCTCTCTCTCTCCCTCCCTCTCATACTGTTTATCAACTGTATATTTATTAACTGAATGTGTGGCTGCTCATTAAGTTTACTTGTATCCCCATGGTCCTTAGGAACCCCTCCTCATCCTCTTCTGCTTTCTATGTTTTCAGGTACTTATCATAAACCATGCTCTGAAACTACTAAGTAGAAAATTCCGGAAGTAAGCAGTTTATAAGTTCTGAAAGCACACTTCCTTCTGTAAAGTGATAACATCTCATGCTGTCCTTCTCCACCTCACACAGGGCACCAGGCAGCCCTTTGTCTACCCTCCCCTCATTGTATCTGCTACCTACCTGGTAGTCACATAGCCACCTTGAATGTATAATAGAGTGACCATGGTGTGATCGCAATTATATAGGGCCATGCTCTCTGCAGCTTCAGGCACCCATTGCGAATCTTGGAATGTTCCTCTGTAGATAAGGGAGGATATCTATTGCATAGGTAATATTCTTCCATTGTCTTCAACATAAACTGTGTATGTTTTAGACATGAGTAACATCTTCCTTGGTCCCCGTGATAACCTGTACTCTACTTTCTTCTACTTCCATGAGTCTTCCCCTTCTAGGTATCTCATATGACTGGAGTCTGACAATATGTTCCAGACTGGCTTGCTTCACTTAGCCCATGCCTTCCGGGTCTATCCCGGTCATAACGTGTCCAGATTCCCTTTTAAAAATGTGCTTATTTTTTGGTAGTTTCATACATGAATACAATATGTTTAGATCATATCTCCCTTGTACTCCCACTTGTGTGTGAGTCTATTCCATCGCCCTTTTAGAACGTTGGCTAGCTTGATCCTGTGCAAGTCTTACACTGGCAGCCATAGCTGCTGAGAGTTTGTGCATGTGTTCTAGGAGACAGTATTCAGCAGCCGTTCTCTACAGCTTCTGATTATTACAGCCTTTCCTCCCCATCATCCCTGATACACCTGTCGTAGCCTTGGGGGAGACAGGGTCATGTTCCTTCATTTTTTTTTTAACAGTACTATTCCATTATCCAAAAGCCAGTTTAGTTCATCTGTTTATTCATTGGTGGATGCCCAGACTTCTCGCTTTGAGCCAAGGTGGGCAATGCTCTTAGGAACACCTTTACACAACTATCTTTGGATATCTAGGAGTGAAATGGCCGGGCCAAAGAATGGCTCCACATTCAGTCTATTAACATTTCTCAAGACTGTGCTATCACATTCTCACTGGCAGCCTGTGAGAGTCTAGTTTTATCATAACCTAGCCAGCAGCAGTTGTCTTCCCTTTTCTTTCTTTCTTTTTTTTTATTTGGCCTTAGTTTTTATTTTTATTTAAAAAGATTTGTTCTTAATTACATTTGTGTGTCCGTGTGTGGTTATGTGCGCCTCTGAGTGCAGGTGCTGTCAGAATCCAGAAGAGGGTGCCAGAGGGCGCTGGATTCCCCCTAAAACAGATGGCAGCTGTGAGCCTCCTGGTGGGAAGGCTGGGAACCAAACTCAGGTCTTCTGTAGGAGCAGTCTGAACTCTTCACTGCTGAGCCATCTCTCCAGCCTCTGCCTTCTTAGTTTAAAAAAGTATGGCTTTGTTTTATATTTCCCTAATGCTTAATGGTCTCAAGCATCCTTTCATGTGATTCCCCCCCCGTCTTGTCTTCATTTTCTTTGAAGAAAGCAACATCCAGGTCTAACACTCTGATGCCTTGTCTCTTCCCTGCTTCCCCTTGGCTTGTGGCTATGTTCCAGCAACTCGAGTTTCAAGGGCACTAATTTCCTCTGCTGCTCTTTAGAATTTGAGGTAAAAAGAAAACAGTAATTGAAACAGACAGTCATTATTTACATCTGGGAGGTTGGTATTACACACCCTGGTGCTCTTTCATTAGCTGTATTATATTCTTATTATGTGTTTTACTAGGTAATTGTAATCTGTGGCTTTGGGATTTTGTAGCTTTCCTTTTGGTTTATTTTATAAACAGACAACAGCGTGAGTCTAAAAGAACTGGGCCTTAGTAGAAAAAAAGGAAGGGGAAGGGGAACAAGCCAAAGGAGATCTGAGGTCCAGAAATAACTAAATAAGCCCTTCAGAGCTTACTAATCTCCACCCAGGTTTTCCCTATAATTTCCAGAGGTGACAAAATGGGCTCAGTCGCTTGGAATGTAGCTCTAATTGCGAAGGATTTTAATTAGCCGGCATGTATTATGCTGCCATGAAATGCTCATTTCGGAGTCCACTGGTACGTCTTTCTGTGGAGTGAGAAAATGTATATTCTCACCAGAGGTTAGGTGGCGACATAGACAGGACCGTCTTGTCCAAGAGAGAGGAGGACGAGACCCACAGCCCCTGTGTGCGAACAGGAGATGGTTACTGCACCAAAGAGCAGGCGGGGCAGGTTGCCACTCATCCATCTTGATCATCGGAATTGAAACAAGCCCCAAAGGTCTGGTGTTGGAATGACGATGCTTTCCTCTTCCAGCCTCTGCTCGATTCAGCTTCATTATGCTCCTTTAAGAGAGTCACAAAACTAGGTGTGGTCCTTAGGCTCTGGCATTTGATGTCGAGGCATTTTGCTATTCTAAGGAATTGGTAGAAGAATGGAAAGTTTAAATGGAGATCATCTGAACACTCCAAAGAGATTAATATAAATATTTAGTCAGTGCTTAGTACACACCAGGTGCTGTTTCAGGCCATCTACTGACAACTGAGAGTTTAAGGGAAGATCACCAATCCATCCCATCCACCCATCCATCCATCATCCATCCATCCATCTAGAAAGTGAGCAACTCATCCATTAGTTCACCTGTCCATCTATCCATCCATCTACCCATTTATACATCCTAGTCTGCCCACCTATCCATCCACGAGTTCATCCAGTTGCTCATTCATCTGATCACTCATCCAACTGCTCTGTCCTCCTGTCTGTCTGTCCATCCATCCATCCATCCATCCATCCATCCATCCATCCATGTTCTGCTCTGATGTTTCCCCCTCCCCCACCCCTTCTTTTCTTTCACACTCTCCTACTTCCTTCTAACCTCCAAAAAACTGTTCAGTGCTCATAAGAGTGAGCATGCATCCTAGCCTTTGGTGGCACACTAAGTAAACAAAACAAGTTTTTCTTTGCATTCTGTGAAGCTGTTATATGAAATGGCTAATTACCAAATACAATCCTCTTCAACTGAAACCCTCTTCTATGTTTATGTATTCATTTACAATATATCATTTACCACGTCAGCCAGGAACCAGATAGGAACCTAGAACTTCATACTTCTTTTAACAGAAAAAATTCAAGTTAAACATTATCACCCACAGTAGGGCCTTAATTACCAAGGTGCAGAGAACTCTTTCCAAATCCAGGACTCTGGCACTGGGAGTGCTGAGACAGTGTGCTCAGGCTAGAAGGATGTCCTGCAAGGGTGCCTAGGAGTAAGGCTGGAGGAGATCCACCCAGTGGGTGGTGACTCTTTCCAGCTGAAGTTCCATGAAGGTAGGACTCTCCTGGAAGCCGCTCTCTAGTCCCACGGAAGGATAATTCTGTAGATGCCCAACCATGAAAGCCACCAGGAATCTGCCAGGAAGGGTGGTATGCTAGACAGTTTCCTGTTTAGGGGGACAGGATTAAGGTGACCACGGGGAGATGCCTCCAGAGAACCTCATACCAGAGCCTGAGGCCTCCAGTGTCCCTCTAGTGCCCTCTACTGGCTAAGTTTGTCATGGTGCCAGCTGGCAAAGGGGAGCCAGTTCTTGGTCCTAAGCAGGGCCAAGGCAGCTGGGTATGACAAAGGCAGGTCCTCCTGTTGACAGCTGGGACAGATGTTCATAAATACCGTGGGAGAAAAGCTGAGTGAAGGAAATGAGAAGGCAAAAGGACTCAAGGAGCTGAAGGGGTTTGCAGCTCCATAGGTGGAAAAACAATATGAACTAACCAGTACCCACCAGAGCTCCCAAGGACTAAATCACCAACCAAAGAGTACACATGGTGGGACTCATGGCTCCAGGTACATATGTAACAGAGGATGGCCTTGTCGGTCATCAATGAAGGAGAGGCCCTTGGTCCCGTGAAGGTGCTATGCCCCAGTGTAGGGGAATGCCAGGGCCAGAAAGCAGGAGAGGGTGGGTTGGTGAGCAGGGGAGGAGGGGAAGGGATAGGGGGCTTTCAGAGGGGAATCAGGAAAGGGGATGACATTTAAAATGTAAATAAAGAAAATATGTAATTTTTTAAAAAAGAAAAAAGTATGTAAAAAAATAAAAATTAAAAAAAAAAAAGAAAGAAAGAAAGAAAGAAAGAAAATGAGAAGCCTCAGGTGTGCCATTTGACAGGGAGTTTTCAAGACAGGGGCTCTATGGACCGGTGGCATTTGAACGCAGGCCTGAAGGAAGTGATGTCACTGGCAGAGCATTCAGATGGAAGAAATAGCAAGTGCAAAGACCCTCCGGCCAGAGCCTGCATGGCATGCTTGAAGAGGAGGCAGCTGCAACATAGTGGATGTGAGTGGGGGCTTAGAGGGTGCCTGAGAGTTCGCATGTGGCCACAGCGTACATGCTGATGTAGGAAGGCTCCCTTTTAGAGAAGCTCCTAAAACTTGTTCCTTTCTCCAAAGAACCACCCTTGAGCTGCATTGAGTGGATTGGCGAGAGGGGCAATAATGCGGACTGAAACAGAGACCCCACTGGAAAGCTAGGCAGTGATCCAACTTCAAGAAAGACCTCGGAGCCAGCAAGACCAATGTGGTTGCTGTTCCACCCCGGGGTGACGAACGAACTTGGAAGTAACGGTGGTGATCATGTACATAGACACTCACACGGACCCTTCTAATGATGCAAACAGCAAATGATATGTCGAATGTATGTTCCCACCCTCCAAGGCCCCCAAGAAACAGCAAAGCAGAGACATGACTCAATTTCCCCATGAGACTGACAGTGTGCATGCGTGTTCTCCCCAGATCTGCTCTCTCCTCCATCACTTGGCCAGGGTAGGGATGCTCCTCACCAATAGGCTTCCTCCTTGTAGATAATATCTCTGTAGAAAACTAGTGACTACCACGATGACCATAGCTAGCATCTCACTGTATTCATGCAGACTGACTGAACAGCAGTACGTCCCCCTCCTGTAACCCCCCAGTCTCTGCCTCTGCTATGCTGGGATCGCAGGAACAGCTGCTGCACCCAGGCCTTTATATGGGTTCTGCAAATCCACATTCAGGTTCCCATGCTTGCAAAGCAGGCACTTTATTGGCCAAGACATCTCCCCCTGCCCTACTTTAAAACATATTTCTTGCACTAAGACAAACCTAAATTTGTGTTTTCTGACTCCACAGCCCACGATCTTTTTTTTTTTCTTTTTTCTTTCTGCCATTGCTCTGGCTCTTCCCGGTCTGACATTAATTAGTACTCCCCACAATTTCAGGAATGCCCAGCTTTTTCCCCCCCAGCATGGAATGGGGACTGTCCTCAGTCACTGGCTGGGTCACGGACAGCAAACGTTTATTTGGCCCTCAGAGTGACATTCCTACCAAGTTTCCGACAATGGTGGCAGCAGGGTACGCTGTCTTTCGTGTGAGCAGAAGTTTTATGGCGGTGTGTTTATGGGAAAGCGCTGTTACTATTCTTAGACTGGTGCTTCTCACTTATTCACAGCCCCGCTCAGCTTGTGGGCGGAACGAGAAGTTAGAATAGAAGCGCAGGTGCCTCTCATTGTCTTCCGTTCCTCACTGGATCGTGTTTATTAAAAAGGAAATCACAGTGGTGTGTCTGGAACTGCGTCTGAACAAATAACCCACAGGGAGGAGTCCCAGGAAGGTGGGCAGGAGGCAGCACACCAAGAAAGGCAAAAACAAGCCCGTGCTAATTGGGATCAGGCAGTGCTTTGCATGAGAATCATGAACAAGAGCGCGGCTGCAACATAATTACTGGCCTCAACCTTTGTTGGCATACTTCACATACTTCCACGGGAGAGCCACAATTTGAATTTAACACACTTTTTTTTTCCCCTGAGTTTTTAAAGGAATTTGAAAACAGTATTGCACAAATACAAGGATGAAGAGAGGTCTTTGCTAAATGTTCAGGTTGCTTATAAATATATCGGTATACGCAGACACACACATACACACACAGAGAGGGGGAGAGGGAGGGGGGAGGGAAGGAGAGAGAGCGCGCACTACCACCAACACTCTCACTTGATGATGTTTGGTTCCTTGGACAAAGCTCTTCTGACTCATTCAGACGAAAGGCAGGAGACTTTAATTCAATGGACTTGGGAGCTAGCTGTTGGAATCCACATAGTCATAGTCTGTGGCAGTTTTCTAGCCAGATCCTTGAGAGACTTGTTATGAGTGCGTGCTTCTACATGTGGATGTGGTGTGTGTGCAAAAGACAATCCTTGGCCCAGGTCATTGCTTTGGTCTATGAGCCCCCTCCCCCCCAAGAGATGTTCCAAATCCCTTTACAGAGCCGTGTAACAAACATGCTTCTCCATTCATCAGTCATCACCGTGTCAAAGATAAACTGGACTTCCCCAGTGGCACTGGTATTCATAGTCCTGCACAGCCATGTGCAGATGACTAGAGCACCAGGATCACTTGCAGTAGTTTCTCAGGGCAATAGAGAGGAAGAGAACAAGTTCCTTCAAATGAAGAAGGGGGCCCAAGCTAGTACACAAGTAGGGATCACCTCAGAGGACACCGAGGAGGAAAATAAATTAATCTTCCAACCACAGAAGCACTGGAATGGCCTTTTGAAGCAGAGGCATGTGCTTGAACAAACTTGGGATACCTTAGGACACAAACACATTTAGAGGAGAGCATTGAGTCATCCATGGCTAACACACTCAGTTCGTCCAGAGGCTACTGAGGAGACAGGCAGGCTGGACAGAAAGGAGTAGACATCAAAGCCGACATCACAGGTAGAGGAGGAGAAGGGGGGACATGTTCAGAGCTCCTACCATCAAACATGGTCCTATTTTTAGAAGGGTCCAACTCCTGAAATACCTCAGTTCCTCCTGCTTCCCTGGCTCCTCGTCTCTCTGTTCATTGAACTGAAAAATTATCAGGGCTATATTCAGCCCTCGCCAATAATAACATGTAACAAAAATATCTCATAGATTGCAACTTAGGAGTGTTTTGACTGTTCCCAGCAAAGTCTTTTGAGAGTCACAGTGTGTACCCCACCCCCACCCTGTCTGCCTTTTTGATGAGTAAAATTGAGC
>NW_022196905.1:253292340-253305964 GCF_008632895.1 Mastomys coucha
TGTGGCTTGTCTGCTTCTCCAAGAACAGCTATACTCACATGCAGTCCTCATCTCTTATTGAAACTGAGAAGCCACCATGGCATCCTTTTGGGGTGGGGGGAGTATCAAAGGTTTGGAGACTACTACTCACCTTTCTGCAAACCTGGTGGGGAAAGAGGCAGTCCTGAACCTCCACTGCCACCTTGCTCCTAAGAGAATAACAATGTCTTCCTTATGGACAGGAGATGACCCTTAGCAACAAGGTACCCAGCAGTAATTCAACACAGGAAGTGGGATGAGAAGTACTATGGTCATCTCCACCATCTTTTCCCCTGCAGCGCTGGCTATTGTCTCCTTTAGCCAAAGGAGCTTTGACTTTTGGCTCACTGTTTCCTCCCGAGTCAAGAGCAGACTATCCACTTTCAGCCTGGTCTCGTTGACATTGCTCCATTAGTACATATTGAGATTCTATAGGAGTCCTAGTCCTTCTGAGTCAAGCTCAGTGGGAGCCACCAGAATCCTAACTTCAGGACCATGTCATAACATTAATTACTCTTCCCTGTGGAGATCAGATGTTTGCCCCCACAGTTCATCAGGAGCCTACTCAAAGACGTCATGGCTTCAGTAGGCCCCAGTTCAGCTTCCAAACACAGAAGGCACTTGGAAAGTGAATTGAGGAGGAAGAGAATGCGCTGCATGTTTCAAGGATGCGGGGTGGTGCTTTCAGGATGATTCCTAGATTTGATTGGACTATAAGTGTAGAGATTGGCACTGTGGCATCTAGAAGCAGCCTCGGGCTTTTACCCTTACTCTGACTCAGCTAAAACCATGCCTGCCATTCCTCAGTTTTCTCATCTGTCAAATGGGGATCTGTCCTAACTTGCTTTCAGTTACTATGATAAACATCACGGCAATTTGGGGAAGGGTTTGTATATTGAAGTTCGTCATAGAGAGAAGACAAAGCTGGCAGTCAAGGCAAGAACATGGAGGCAGGACATGAAGTAGAGACCGTGAAGGAACTCTGTACACTGGCTTGCTTCTCTTGGTTTGCCTGGGGGTGGTGCCACCCACAGTGGACTGGGTTCATGCCAGTCAGTAGTCAAGTCAGATGTGCCCACTGGCTGGTCTAGCAGAGATAATTTCTCAGCAGAGGCTCCTTCTTCCTGTGTGACCCTAGTTTGTGTCAAGTTGACAAAAGCTAACCAGCGCAGGATCCCAAGGACACGCAACGAAGGTCTTTGGGTAGTGCGTAGGAACTGTGAGCGCGGCTGCCCACTCAGCAGCCGTGTCTGTAACCTGCTGAGAAGTGTAAGTTCTTCTCTTTTAGCAGGGTTGGGCTTGAGCACAGGGCCTTGCAGAGACTGAGCAAATTCTCTAAGGCTAAGGCACGACCCCAGCCCAGTTCTGTAACCTTCTAGTTCATTTGGAGTCCTTACGGGCATTTAGTCTACCAAATCCCATGCTTACGCAACATGCATGTCTTCACATCTTCTGTGATTTTTTTTTTTTAAATACTTCTGAGGAAAAGGGGGATAGTTGAGCATGAATACAGGGCAGGGATGTTTCAGGGGTTAGGTTTATTTTTATTTTTTATTTTTTTTTAGGAATTACTGTCCCTTGGTTTCTTTATTCCATCATGCTCTTAGCTGTCCTCCCTCACTCTCCTCCCTGTCTCTCCTACATAATAGACATCTGTGTTGAGTCTCTGCCACCCATGTGTCCACCTTGCCCAGCAGGACATTGTATAATAAATTGGAGGTGGTTTATGTCTGTATGGTCCAGCTCAGTGGTCACCCAAAACTACAGAGCACTTGAAACATGGCTGGTATGACTGAGGCTCTTGAAACTTGATTTGATTGAATATTTAATCTAAATAACTTAAGAAGTCAGATGTTCCCGGTGGCTGCTGTCATGGCTTCAATATCATGAAGGCAATAGAGACTCAGGCGACACTGCGCCTTGCTCCCGAGGGTCTCTGGTCTACAGGGGTCAGACATCCCGAGTGACAATCAGCAACAGAACAAGCTTGAACGTGGAGACTAGTAACTAGTATTGAGAAAACTGGTGTTGCCATAGCATCCAAGAAGATGCTAGCACAGAGCACAGACCTGCAAGCTTCAATTTTGTTCTCTCTTAAGGTTTAGTGTGTGTGTGTGTGTGTGTGTGTGTGTGTGTGTGTGTGTGTGTATGTAAGTGTGCCTGAGTGAGTATGTGTGTACGGGTACCTCTGGGGGCCAAAAAAGGGCATCAAATCTCCTGGAACTGTAGTTACAGGCAGTTGTGAGCCACTCCATGTAGGTGCTAGGAACTGAACTCAGGTCCTCAGAGAGAGTTGTAACTGCTCTTAACTACAGAGCCATCTCTCCAGTCCCTGCTTGCTTGCTTTCAAGTTATGTGTATGTGGGGAGAAGGGGAGCAGTGACTATAAGCAAATATGTGCTACGGTGCACACCTCGTATGAAACAGGATCTCTCTAGACACTCACTACTGCATAGGTTATGCTGCCTGGCCTGTGAGCTTCTCATGAACTGTCTCTGCCTCCCATTTCCTGTCTGAAGCTCCTGCTTTGTGAATGTGCGCACCACCTCACCTGCTTTGGTACGGCTTCTGAGGACCTGGATGCAGGGCATTGTATCTACACAGCAAGTGCATTAGCCACTTCAGCCTGAAAAATTTCAAACAAACAACGAACAACCCTACTTGTCTTGTGTGCATTTGTGTGGAAGACAGAGGACAATTTCTGGGAGTTTCTTTTCTCCTTCTACCATGTGGATCCCCAGGGATGGAACTCAGGTTGCATGACACACAGCAAATACCTCACACTGGCCAAATCCCAGGACAGCCACTTTCTGTACATGCTAACACACTGCAGTTTATTGGGGCTGTTACCACCAGCTACAGAGATGACACTTCTGAGATTCAAGTCTATGATGGTCTCCTCTCCCAATTTTAGCTTCTTACTGAGGTGAGCCTAAACACCCCATGCAACCTGCTTCCCGATTTACCCTCTCACCTCCCCAGCTCCGCTGCTGGCTTCTTTTGCACACCAGTTCTGGGCAACCAGTGATCAGTCCCCACCCCTGCTGAAGGCAGGTTTCATATAACTGGCTTAGCACTTGGTAAGGAATGAGGTGACAGCAAGGCCACAAGCTGATAAATATACTGGTATTTACCTAATGCTGGCCCTCAGCATGATTGATGTCTGTGTTGTTGAGCAGGGTGTCACATGTTCATGCTGCCATCCTGGTCTCAAGATGACTGTGAGGATGGGGCCAAGTCATTTCACAATTTGGGTGAGCGTTCCAAGCTTCTCGGAAGACCGACGCAATAGAAATTCAAGGTACGAAATTAAAGGTGCGATCTCCCAGTCATTTGATTTAGCGCCTACCCCATTGTGTTTTCTCAGCACAGCAGGTGAGAGCCTCCGCCCCCTACTGCTCTCCCATGGGCACCAAGAAAGGTTTACAGAGCTCTTTGAAGGAAGATTTCTCTTGAAAAACCATCCAACTCATTGCATTTGTGTCCCCAGCCAGGCCGGAGCCACCTATGTCATCTCCATTGAAAGGCACTGGTCCGGGGCCTCCAGCACCAGCTCCAGGCTACTTCTTTTAAAGGACCGCCCACGTTTATCCAGCAGTGTGCACTTCTCACAAGGTGGCTCTTGACAGGGATATGATACCCACCCACCCCCACCCCCACCTCCCGGCAGTCACCTGCTTGGTTCATTCCAAAGCCTAGTTTAGATTCCCAGCTATTTTTGGGGGGAGTTGACAGGTCTGAATTAAAGCAATGAACTTAATCTTCTCTTGGAATGCTATAGCTGGAAGGGGTTTGTGGGGGATCTCTGTGGCATCTAAAATTATCTGCCCGCATATCCCATCATTGGGAAACAGGTACAACTCCTTCTGATTTTTAAAAATAAAATGTTAAAGTCCAGAAAAGCCAGCTACTGCCAAGGCTAGCTAACACCACTCCTGTAGGAGGGTCTGTGTGCAACACTGTATAGTTGTTTTATCCCTTTCTTGCCTATGGATAGATTGCACTACTCCACTTTCGGGCTGAGGAACCCAGAACTCAGAGAATAGCAACCGGCCCCACCCAGCCCACACAGCTAGTAAATGTTGGAGCTGGGACCACCCATGGTCAATAGTCAGCCTGATTTGGGAGCTCATTCTTCTAATCAGGATACACGAGGCCCAATTTATTTACTTGTTTGTTTATTTGTTTTAATTTTCAGGCAGCAGGTTGGTGGCAAAGGTGAGAATCAGACCTTTGGCTCCACAGGACAGGAAAAGGATATCGGAGGGAGGGAGAAAGCTTTGGGAACTGGGCAAGCATAAAAGCTGTTCTTTTTTCCTTGCTTTGCCTCCTGTATTAGCTTAAAACTTAAGGCTCCAGATTAAGGAGCCCCTGCAGGGAGCCTTTTCTAGCCAAACTTCAGTACTAAAGGCCAGCATCTCTAGCAGCAAAGGCAAGCTTGTTTTTCTCATAACCAGGACCAAGTGCTTGACTTGGAGGCATTTTCAGAGAAAGGAGCTTTGTTCTGGCTCTTGGTTTAGGGCTTTAGTCTGTCCTGGTTGGGAAAGGCACAACCACAGGGGTTTGCTCACCTATGGACACACCAGCAAGCAGAGGGAGGGGAATGCTGATACTAGACTGTCTTTCTCCTTTGGTACTTCAGGCCAAGAAGTCTTCTCCTTGTCATCTATGAGGTTTTTTCCTTGTCAGATGTCTTTCCTGGAGAAGCACCCCCACAGATACATCCAAAGGTGTGCCTCAGAAATGCCCCCAGAGAGGCTTTCCTGGTGGTACCCTGGTGGAGCTCTGTAAAAACAAAACCAAGGTGCTTTTGTTGTTTGTTTGTTTGTTTGTGGGTTTTGTTGGTGGTGGTTTGCTTTTTATTAGACCATGCTGGCCTCAAACTCAGAGATCCACCTACCTCTGTCTCCTAAATGCTGATATTAAAGCCGTACACCACCACTGCCCAGTGGAAGCAAGCTCCTTTTGATAAATAAATGGTGTTGACAGGGTTCTAGATACTTCAAATCTTTGTCAGGCCCCTAGAGGCCACAAGAAGCAGATCCAAAGAGGACTCTTATCCCCAGCCTTAGAAGCTCAGACTTGTGTCCATTCAATCACCACTTGGAAGAACATTCTTTCAATCATGGGGTACATGATTGATTCATTGAGATGGCACTTATCCTTTGGACATCAGAGAGAGCTGAGGGCTATAATAAAATACTAAACTCACCAAAACCAAAAGACCCCCTGCTCTAACATGGCTTCCATGGTAGGAGAGGGTGGTAAACAAGTAGACAAGCCAACATTACAGGGACCACGAGGAGTGCTGGACAGACGGTTCAGTGCTGGACAGATGGCTCAGTGATAGACAGCTCAGTGATTAAGTGAACACCTGCTGCTTGCCCAGAGGACCCAAGCAAGTTTGGTTCCCAGCATCCACATGAGACATTCACAATGTCTGTAACTCCAGCCCCAGGAGATGATGCCTCCTTCTGGTGCACACATGCATGTGCACATAGCCCCTCCCCCCATATGCATGTAATTAAAAATAGAATAAAAGTCTTTTTAAAAAAGAAAAAAATTCAACGAGATAAGACTCCGAGTGTGTGTGTGTGTGTGTGTGTGTGTGTGTGTGTGTGTGTGTGTGTATGTGTGTAGTAGGTGCCTACCGGAGCCAGAAGAAGGGATCAGATTCCCTGCAACTGGGGTCCCAGATGGCTGTGAGCCACACCTTAACATGGGTGCTGGGAATCAAATTCCTATAACTCTGCAAGAGCAGCAAGCACTCCTAACCACTGAGCCATCTCGCCAGCGCAATTTTCAATTGCTCTTAACCACTCCAAAGCTTCGGTGAATCCTCTGGGCGCTAGTGTGATAGTGGTAATAGCAGTTTCTTTTCTGAGGGGGGAGGAGAAAGAAGCCAGTGAGGCTGGGGAGCTGCTTAGGAGCTGAGTCATTGGCCAGTAACTCTCACTTCTTTCCAGTCTCCTGCCCTCCTGCTGTGTCTTCTTTTCCCCTTCTCCCAACCATCCTCTTCCTCTCTCTCCTCCTGCCCCCTGCCTTGTCCCACTCACTCCACCCTCTCCTGCTTCTTGCTTATCTCCCTTACAGGAGTCCTTTTCCCTTCACGGGTGGGTATCACCTCACATTCTTCTGCAGCTGACAACCCCCACGCCGCCCCCGCCCCGCCCACTCACCCGCTTTCCCTTTCCTTGCCCGGGAGGCTAGGGAGGAATCTGTTCTCCCCCTTCAGGCTATGCTCCCCAAGTGTTCTGGGGGAGTCTAGAAGCACACCCATCATGGCGAAGAAATCACTAAAAAAAAAAAAAAAAAAAAAAAATTGCTCAATCCTCTCAGCCAATCCAGTTTGGTTGAGTCAGTGAGATGTTTGCCCTGCAAGCGCGGGGACCTGAGTTCATTCCCTAGAACCCACATTTTAAAGCCTCAGCATGGTGAGGCCAGCCTGCCGTTTCCATGTTAGGGAGAAGACAAGTGTTTTCCTGGGGCACTGCTGCCCAGCCAGCTTCCCCTAATCGGTGAGCTTCAGGTCAAGGAGACACCTGTCTCACACAATCTGTGGATGGTGCTTGAGGATCAAGCTTGAGGATCACCTTGAGCTTGACCTCACATGCATACATTCACACGGACACAAGTATATATAAATACCCTTACAGAGACACACATACACAAAGGGCATGCCTGCATGGGTGCATGCATGCATGCACGTACACACACATACACACACACACACACACACACACACACACACACACACACTGAACACCTTCTCTTCTCTCTACCAGCTTGGGAGGCTCCACCCTCACCCCATCCTTCATATCCATTGGTCACATCCCTAGTTTCTTTCCAGTCCTCCATTTCTGTATCCTACTTTGTCAATTGTAATTCGAGGCATTTTGACAATGTTATTTCGGAACTGCCGAGGCCTGACATGCCGTGATTTGACATGCCATGGTTTATGAACATGTAATGCAGCCAGTTGTAAGATGCTTTATAATTTTGTGTCCCGCTAAGAAAGGGAATAAATGTCGTCAGTTAAGCAATGGCCCAAAGCTTTCCAATCTCAAAGGATCCACTTTGTATATATTAAGAAGGCTTTGCCTCTTTCAGATGTAGCTTTATTACATAGCAGGGCCATTTTCATACCTTTCTGCAAGTCTAGTGTTTAGATTGTAACCGTAATCATAGAGCGGTCTTTCCAAAGACACTTCCAACGTCAAGCTCATTGTGGGTAACACCAACAGTGTACTTATTGACCCCAAAATGGGAGACTGTGACTCAGACATAAATAAAACCAAAACTTGCACCTTCCTATGGGTGAGAAATGGTTTATAATGGCCGTGTGACAGCCCAGGTGTGTACACCAGACTTAACATCACACATACAGATGTTGCTGGGCTTTTCCTGAGCTCTGTTACAGGACATGGGGCCCTCTGCATGCTGAGGCAAGCAAAGGTAGGTCTGGGCTGATGGGGGCACACCTGGCCTTGAGGAGGAGGCAGGTTGTGAGGTGCCACTGCAGAGAGAGAAAGTTGGCAGGACTTTGCAGGCAGACTGAGCCACACTCGAGGTGAGCACTTCTACCAAGCTGATTGCTCTACACCAAAGCAAGAGCCCCAGCAAGGAGAGGGATAGGCTGGAATGAGTTTGTACAAGGTGGAAGGGGCTCGGGGAAACAGAGGAGAAAGCTGGCATTTATTAGGCACCAAGGGTGTGCCTGTCATGCCCGGAGGGGCTCTTTGTTGTTTGTTTTGCAAAGACATGAACTTCTTCTAAATAAATAATGACAGCAGTGTTGGTGTCAGTAATGCAGGTGACAGTGATGTCAGTTCTGTGATGTTGATGGTGACAATGATGACCATGTTGGGCCACCTGGGAGTGGATTTAGGCTACTTTCACTGTACTTATCCAGCCTGGACCACTTATCCAGGTGGTCCAAGTGACATACTCTTAGGACTCACTTTGTCCCATTGCAGTGACATGCGCAATCTCTCCTGTCCTCAGTCTGCAAAGGAGGAACAAATAACAGTAGCTTATCCAGGGAGTGTTTGTGAGGATTAAATGGGTGCAGGCTTAGCACTGTGATGAGACCCTGATGTTTGCCAGGTGCTCAGCTCTCGGTAAATGTCAGTGGTCACCACTGTCATTGAGTGTGTGCGTGCGTGCATGTGTGTGTGTGTGTGTGTGCATGTATGTGTAATCTGTGAGTGTGCTAGTGTTTGTGTATATGCACATGTGCATGTAGGAGCATGCACACGTTTGTGCACAAGTACACAGACCAGAAATTGACATCAGAAGTTGTTCTCTCTATTGGATTTTCCTTTATTTTTGGAGACAGGGTATCCCACTGAACCTGGCACTCAGCTGTTGGCTAAGCTAGCTGGCCAGTGAACTCTGGGAATCTGCTCGCCCTCTCTAGCCTCATACGAAGCTGAGATTGTAGACATGTGTGTCCATGCCTGGCCTTTAAATGTGCGTGCTGAGGATCTGAATTCAGCTCCTCATGCTTGATCACAGGCATTTTACCTACCAGGCCATCTCCTCAGCTCTACCGTCACTGTCCTAGATATTCCAGACAAGGGGCTTATGGGAAAGAGTGTGGTGAACAGTCTAGACATGAAATGCTTGATATATCCATCAAACCCCTGTTACTCCAAGGTCGGCCTCTCTCCTTAGCCTAAAGTACCCACTGTCAGTCCTGAGCCTGCCCAGGGATACTCTTGGCTGGCAGTTCCTAAAGGTTCTCTGGAAGCTACAGGCAATGACTGACAAGCCTAATATCATATCCAAAGCCCATGGCTCCATGGGCAAAAGCCAGATATCCAGCTGGTTAGAGATCAGGCTGGGCAAGTACAGCCTAAACCCACTCCCAGGTGGTCCAAGTAGCCAGGGTGATTAAAGCCAGAGAGGAACTAAATTCCAGAGGCTTGTACCATCTCCAGGGACTACACTAATTGAGAAATAACATCCACAAAAAATAATTCAATAGTAGTCTGTACAGCTAAAAACAATAACCAAGTGTGACTGGCTGTCTAAGAATTAAGAGAAGTGAGACAAAGCATCTCTACTCTCAGGCACTCCCAGCGAAGGGGCCCAGGCACTCCTAGGCTTTCCCGCCACTGAGGGAGGGAGGGGAGGAGAGAGAGGCGAGTGCCTCTTCTGGCTGTAGAAATTCTCCCTTCTCAGCAGCAGCTCTCAGTACCTTAACTCTGAAAGGCTGTTTGAGTGGCAGGTGCTAGGAGAGAGACTCCTTGAAGGCTGTTTTCTCAAAGTACAGAGCTACAAACTCACCCAGGGCCAGCGGTGGCCGTAAATGTTCAACCGCTGCCTCTCTGGAGAAGAGCCCTGTGCTTACTACGCCTTCCACACACCAGCGTAAGTGAGGTTCTTACAGAATACAGACATGAGGTACGCACAGCCCGCAGCTCACAAGTAATAGTGAGAGAGTCAAGACAGTCGGTGCTCACGTGGTGTTTTTCTCAGTGTCGCCATACCATGATGCTCGTGTTGCCCAACCTCATAGTTGAGGCTGTGATTAGGAGGTATGTCTCCAAAATGAATATTGGTTGGCATTTGCATTGGATGTAGCATAGAAAAGTAAAAGTGAAATGCCTGAGGTGGAAACAGGAACCTTGGTACAGATGCGACCTCCTTGCCCAATCGCTGCTCACAGGGGAGCATCTACAGACGTGCACTTCATGCTTTATCTGAATTGGTAACATCTTTGTGCACCACTTCTTTAAGTCCAGACAACAGATAAAACTGTAAGTCACACCCCGGTCTGCAGAGGTGGACTACTATTTCCATGGTGCAGATGCCACTGTGGCCAATTTTAAAGTTATCAGTGTGACATCACCACACACTCGGTAGGGAGACATGGCAGCTTCACACAGTATTTGCCCCACACCACACATGCACAATGATGCCAGAACATAGGTAAGAAGAGGAAAACGTAATAAAATCCCTGATGTTATGAGTTTTGATTTTTTTTTTTTTACTTTTTTTGTAGCATAATTTATCAGCTTACACAATGCAGTTGTTTCTTTTCAATAGTTTTAGATATAGTCTACATACTTGACATCCAGCCCATTATTAAAAGTGTGCAATTTAGGGCTGGCAAGATGGCTCAGCGGGTAAGAACACTGACTGCTCTTCCAAAGGTCCTGAGTTCAGATCCCAACAACCACATGGTGGCTCACAACCACCCGTGATGAGATCTGACGCCCTCTTCTGGTGCATCTGAAGACAGCTACAGTGAATTACGCCAGAGTAAGGGGGATGAAGCAAGCAGGGCCGGCAGAGGTCCTGAGTTCAATTCCCAGCAGCCACACACATGATAGCTCACGGCCATCTGTACAGCTACAGTGTACTCATACACATAAAATAAATAAAATAAATATTTTTTTAAAAAGTGTGCAATTTAGTTTGATTGTGGAATCTGACCCTCTTCACCATGGTCTGATGTTATAAACAGCTTGTTCTCCATAAAAGAAGGCTGAAGAGATAGCTCAGTAGGTAAAGCCATGCACTTGCCATGCACAATCAGATGTGTGGTAGGTAGCACACATCTGTAATTTCGGGGCTGGGAGAGATGGGAAGTAGGAACTGGAAAATGCTCAGAAACTTGCATGCCAGCCGGCCTGGTGCACGAAAAGGTGGATGAAGAGACCCTGCCTCAGTCAAACTAAGTGGAAGGTGAGGACAGACCTGAGATTGTCTTCTGACCTCCACATTTGCACTTCTGACTTCTGCAGAGCACCCCTAGGCACTTGCCTTAGTTAGGGTTTCACTGCTGTGAACAGACACCATGACCAAGGCAACTCTTATAAGGACTACATTTCATTGGGGCTGGCTTACAGGTTCAGAGGTTCAGTCCATTATCATCAAGGTGGGAGCATGGCAGCATCCAGGCAGACACGACACAGGCAGAGCTGAGAGTTCTACATCTTTATCTGAAGGCAGCAAGCAGAATACTAGTTAGCTCCTAGGCAGCTAGGACAAGGGGATTAAAGGCCATACCCACAGGGCCACACCTACTCCAACAAGGCCACACCTCCCAACAGTACCACTCCACGGGCCAAGCATATACAAACCATGCCAGCACATATGAGCAAACACATGCATATGTGCACATACACACAACCATACACAGACATACACACATAAAAAAGGAAAAAAATTGTTCACTCATAGCCGCCCATCTCTTCCATTACTTTATTGCTGTGTTCTTTATAGAGTTGCCTGCAGGTGTAGTGCATTTCCTTCATGCCAGGAACTTTTCTAGCTTGTTGTGATAGAATTGAGACAATAATCACTATTTTGCACAATAAAGAATAAAAATCCAGTGACTTTTCTTACATTTGCAATACCGAGCTCCAGCCAACACTAAATTCCTAAACATTCCATCCCCCAAAGAAATCCTGTATCCATTAGGCTGCCATTTCTCATTACCCTACTCCAAGCCCCAATAACCATTCATTTAATATTTGCGTCTATGCCCATGACTCTTCTGGGTATTGTGTTTACATGGAAGCACGAGGCGTATGACCTTTGGGGTCTGACTTCTTCCATTGGCAGAGCGTTCTTGAGGTTTATCCATGTTGGGGGATGTATCTGTATGCCATTCTTACTATTAGTGACTAATGTTCACTGTGTACTGAACTTTATTTACCCAGTCACCACTTGCTGGGCATTGGGCGGTCTCTGCTTTGGGGCTAAGGTGAGTTATGCTGCTGTAAGTATTTATGTTCTGGTCTTTTGTGGGTACCTGTTTCCTATTCACTTGGGCATTGAAATGAAAGTGCTAGGTCATATGGTAATTCTATAAAAGGCATTTAGAAGAGATATAAAATGGTTTTCCATGTTGGCTACACCATCTATATTCCCACTAGTGAATGTATGAGGGTTATAACCTCTCCTTACCCTTGGCAATACTTGTATTTTAAAAAATTATTATCATCTCACTGGGTGATTTTTGCTTTTACTTTTCTTAGTGTTGAACAGCTTTTTGTGTTTATTACTTACTTGTTTGAGGTGATTTTCATAGGTTTTTTTTTTTTTACATTTGTGTTTAGCGTGTGTGTGTGTGTGTGTGTGTGTGTGTGTGTGTGTGTTGATGGCATACATGTAGAGGTCAGAAGACAACTTATGGAAGCTGGTTCTCTCCTTCCACCATGTGGGTCCTAGTAGTCAAACTCAGGTTGTCAAGCTCACCAGCAGGTGCAAGCACCTGCTTAATCATCTTGAGAGTCACCTCCCCCATCCCTTGCTGTTTGTGTATGTCCAATGTAGCAATATCTATTTAAGTTCCTTGTCCTCTACCCTAACCTTTGTCATCTTGATTAAGTCATAACATTTGTCTATTTATCTTATGTATGACGCCTTTACCATATAATAACTGTGTGGTTTGCAAGCATTTACTCCCATTCTGAAAGCCGCCTTTTAATAGCGATAATGTCCTTCGAGTAGCAAGATTGAAGATTTTAAGGAAGTCCAGTTTGTATTTCACTTTCTGGTCTTCTACTTTCACTGAGGTGTCTAAGAAGCCATTGCAAATTCAAGGTCATGATGGGTTGACCTCCCGAGTTTTAGCCTCAGAGATAAAGACTTTCAGCTCTTACATCATGCTTATTACCTGTACTACATTTATGTTTGCATGTGATAGGATGTTTGCCTTATTACTTTGTGTGGGAAAGTCCACTGGTCCCAGCACCACTGACTAAGACTGTTCTTCCCCTGTTAAAGGATTTTTGTAACCTCAGCAAGGGTGCTTGTCCATCACAGTAAGGATTGTTTTAGAGACCCTCAGTTTTACTCTACTGACCTACACGTCTGTCCTGGTACCAGCCGTGCACTATTTTGACTTTTGTCCGTGGAAATGAACTTTGAATTGGAAAATATGAGTCCTTTGATGTTATTTGTTGGGGTCAGTTTGGATTTTTAGGGAATCCCTTGTTTTTCTAAGTGAAATCTAGAATCAACAAAATTCAATTTTAACCATGGGTACATTCAGTAGTTAGAGTATACAACCCTTAGGAATGTAAAACCCAGCTCTGTGAGCCAGCATGGATCAGCTCCTGCTCACCAGGAAGCGCCTTTGCACGTGCATTTCCAGTTTCTCACTTTGAGCTCTTACTGGGCATGCGTTTGTGAATTCTCCTTTTTACACATCTGTTCTATGAAAGGTATTACAGCAGCGTATGATAGCCGCAGTCTTGGGATTCCAAGTCCGAAGGACCTACACTCAAACTCCACTTCTACCACATAGCTGGGTGTTTTAGGGCCCTCAACCACAGCCTTCTTTCTCTGACTATAAAATGGTAACAGTTGTTACCCATTCACTGTGCTCTTCAGTGTAGTAGAAATAATTTATAACATCAGGCACATAGGAGAAATTCAATAAATCAAACAAATTATAGCCTTTGACTTTTGGGGTGCTCTATGTACATACAACCTCAGGAATTCTTCCCAGGAAAATAAACATCTGTTGGCATGGACGGCCATCTTAGACACTAAGAAAATGAGGCTGAAATCATATGTGTGAATACATATGTGTGTGTATATATATATATATATATATACACATGTATATATATATATATATATA
>NW_022196905.1:253305974-253312294 GCF_008632895.1 Mastomys coucha
TATATATATATATATATATATATGTTTTTTCCCCTTCATGCACTGGCCATGAACTATAACCACAAATGTTCTAGAAAGCCAGAGTGGGTTTGCAAGTCACAAATAAGTAATATTAGAAAACACCAGCTCCAGCCCTCATGATAGGATGGAGGAGTCCCTGTTCCCTTAGATACAGAAGCGGAGAAGGTAAAGGCCTGGAGTGTCGTTAGTGGTATTCTTAGCTAGCTTTACACGCATTGTGCACTTGTAGACAGCATTGGGAGGAGATACCTTTGTGAGGTCACATTATACATATAGACCACTTTCTCTTCCCTCTACAAGGAATTGAATGAACACAAACACACACACACACACACACACACACACACACACACACTCACACACTCATACACACAAGTTCTATTCCATGGCTGAACTACGGTTGAAACGAGTTCGGGCCTTAGCCACTTGGAAGTGTTCAGTAGCCAGGGACAGACTCTCTGGGACCAGTGTGAGTGAATCAGGCATCATTCATATTTTTAAATGTGCCATTTAGAAGAGCTGGTTTTCAGGGCTCACTTCACGGCTCAGTGACATGAAGGCTTTCAGGGTGGCTCTCTGCCAGTTCTGTGTCTCTCCTCTCCTCTTTACCAAATGGACTCCATGGTTGCGAGGGGAGGGAAGGACTTCCTCAAAGAAGCCAGCAGCAGGTTTTATCTTATTTCATACTGGCCAGAGGTACCCTATACAGTCACCACTGGACCCTGAACTAACTGACCAGTAGCAGGTCCCACAGGCAGCTGACTCACTTGTCGCACTAAAACCTTAGATGCATGCAGCAGCTAATGCTTTACTCTCACTGTGTCTGGGTTCTTCATAAGCCTGGTCCAGCTCACATGGGATGCTTGCTAATCTTGCTCATGAGGCTGGGAACTGGCTGACGGGTGGCTGAGCTCAGCTCTGTTAGGGTGGCCCACTATGGTTAGCCTTTTTACAAACAGTAGAAACACAGCAGGCAGACAGAAACCTACAAATCTCAGATCTGGCTCCCTATCACATTGTGTTCCTTCCAGGCTAAAAGAGATCATATGGTCAAATTTAGATATAAACAGCCGTATCACACCCACAGACTGAGGGAACAACCTTTTGTGTGGCAGAGGGCATGGATTTGGGGCCACGCATGCAAACTTACTGCACAATTGATTTAGATTTGTCGTGATCCATCCCTCAGGGAGGAAGACATAGTTTACTATGCATATCCATGTAGTATGTCATGGCTAGAATGAGGTCTGAACAGATGTGGAATAGCTAAGGGTGGCTTAGTACCCATCTCTGGAAAGGAATCCCAGGAGGATGCAGGTCACTTACCAGCAGGATGCCATGACTATACACAACGATGTTCTCTGTTCTCTCAGAAACCTGAAGTTTAACAGTGACAGAACTCAAGCACTATGGGTAGAAGACACTGCAGACAGCCGGAAGATATAGACCAACCCTGCCTAAGATCTAGAAACTCAAGTAATACTGTCAAACCCTGCAGGATGCCGAATCCCTTCCTGCTTCTCATCCAAGGACACAGTTCCTTCTATCTCCAAATTGGTGGGGCCCAATATAGACTCTTGCTGCTGCTCTCCACTCAAGAGTACAAATTGAACACCCACTTCTCTCTCTCTCTCTCTCTCTCTCTCTCTCTCTCTCTCTCTCTCTCTCTCTTTCTCTCCCTCTCTCTCTCTTTAATCCAATTTTGCCTTCCCAAGGCCCAGATATGACTCCATTTTTAAAGTGAAATTTTGCAGGTCATTAGCCCATAATGATGTGGTTATTAGCATAAAACACAGCTGTAGTACAAGAGAGGTTATCTTCGTTGTTTAAATATTATGCAGTATGGTCACATAGCACACAGAAAAATTATTATTCTTTTTTTTTTAGATTATTTAGCTATTATAGAAATGACTTAAAATCCTATATTCTATTGAGAAATGAAACAAACAATATTTATTCTAATGGGAATAATGAGTTAGTTTCTAAGGGGAACCCGTGTCAGACACAAGGCCATTTCTGACAGGGGAAAAGACCTAGTTTGGGTAGAAATCCCCAAAGAGTCCCGGGACATATGGCAAACTGCTCTATGACTTGGCCTTTTGAAGACTTGGGTTCAGATCTTGCTACGGTGTGAATATATGTGTCTTCCCCAAGCTGCATTTCTCATGAGGTGAGTTCTTTGGGGCACATGGTTAGATCTTGAGAGCAAATCCTTTGTAACTATCAATGCCCCCATGAAAGAAGCCCCAGGGAGCTGCTTTCCTTCTCCCAGCCCCCAAGGACAGGTCAGGAAGCCCACGTGTGAGTCTGTGTTCATCAGCTTGCCAGAACCCTGACAAAATAACCAAGGAAATCAACTGAAAGAGAGGAAAGCTTTGGTTTCCAAGTTCTCAGGATGTGATGGGTGGAACCTGTTGCCTTAGCCTGCAATGAGGTAGTATTTATCATGGTGGGATCATGTCTCTCTGGTGGTTCAGAGGCAGACAGAGGAGGAACCAGTATCTTAATATCCCTTCAGTTGCCTACCCCCTGCTCAATGACCCAGCTTCCTCTCCTTCAGTTCTACCCCCTAAAAGGATCCCACCATCTCTCAGTAGTGGCTGGCAACCGTACCCTGGAGCAACATTTTATATCCAAAACATGAGAAGAAGTAAGCCATCTCCAGATGTCAGATTTGCTTGTGCATTGGGCTCGAGCCCCTCAGCCTTCAGAAGTATAAGAAGTAAATTAGTGTGGCAAAAATATAAGAAGTAAATTAGTGTGGCAAAAATATAAGCCTCGCAGGCCATGGTATTTTGTCGCAGCAATCAAAGGATCATGACAAATACTTCTGTCTGTACCTCCTTGGGCAAAATACTTCAACTCTCTGGATATCAAGGTGTGTCTGTCTCTGTCTCTCTGTCTCTCTCTGTCTGTCTGCCTCTATCTCGGTCTCTCTCTCTCTCTAATCTGGTAAATAATATCTAATATCTCAGGGTTACAGAAACCGTTTGTAGGTGGTCAGTCCAGTGCGTGGCTCACTGTGAGTCTCAGTACATTTTTTTTCAAAGATTTATTTATTTATTATGTTTAAGTACACTGTAGCTGTCTTCAGACACACCAGAAGAGGGCGGCAGATCCCATTACAGATGGTTGTGAGCCACCATGTGGTTGCTGGGATTTGAAAGGTTGCAGGACCTTTGGAAGAGCAGTTGGTACTCTTACCCACTGAGCCATCTTGGCAGTCCTGAGTCTCAGTAAATGATAAGGGCTATTGTCACAGCTCCGTGGATTGTCATCAGCTCTATCATCTTAGCATTGCTGAAGCCCCAGAAGGTGAAGACCCAGGTTACACGTGGAAGTGAGTGCAGAAGGTTCAAGCAAACCTTAGGACCATTACCCATGGCTTCTGCTACCTGCCCGTCCTTGTTGGGAATGGTGAACAATGAAATTACTTTCCCCTGCGCATCTCTCCTTCTGCAAGTATCCACGGTTGATAAATTAATCTTAACAGTTGCCATTAAAAACATTTGCCAATTACAAGGGCTGGAGTCTTCAGGATGCTCTTTGCCCTAGCTATTTCCCTAGCCAGCCCATTCTGGCTGCTCAGGGTAGAGAGTGTCCCCTCTGGAAGGAGGTGCTGATACTGGGGAAGATGCTGGTGATAATACTGATGGTGGTTCCCATTTTCAAGCTTATCGAGTGCTCAAAAGGTGCCAGGAAGTGTCTGGAGGGATCTACAGGCATTGTGTCATTTACACCTCATGGGTATTTTCTTCCAATAGTGAGAAAACCAAGGTGCAATCCTCTGCCTATCCTTACCTGAGCTCTTCAGGAAAGGTGTTGTCCACAGGCAACCTGAGCCTGGAAGGCTGGCTCTTTAGCTGTGTGTGCCTCTGTCTGCCTGGCTGTTTTATGAATGAATAGGGTAGAAAGGAGATCTGTGAGGTCTGACTGTCACCTGTAAGCGGAAGCAAGGATTCTTCTTTGACTTCTGTCTTGATAGAGTACTCAATTAGGTCTCTGTGTTGAGGCCACTGGTGGATCTTAAAAAGAAGAGTCCAGGGTATGGCCTTTCATACAAATCTCTAGGAGAATGCTGCCTGGAAGTATCACACCTCAGTCACCAAATGCAATGATCACTCAGTGTACCGGGTGTGTGTCTTACGGTTTGTAACCTTGGTTTTCACATCTGTAAAATGGGAGCAATGATGACACCTACCTTTGAGGATGAAACAAGACACTGTGTCTTGTAGAATGACTGATGCATGACTAGAATGCCATTGATGCTGGTTATTATTGTCACTATTTTCATCAAATGGAGGCAGAAACACAAGGCTCAAACCAGTGAACCAGATGGGAGATGGTTAGTGAAGAAGAAAATCGGGTGATGTCTAGGAAGAGGCGTGGAATCTTCTGTGAATGTCTGTCTAGAAAGATCCCAGGAAGAGCAGCGCAGTTCCTAGCCATGTGTGCTCCAAGAAGGACTATATAGTAAATACTATATGGAGAGGTAAGTATGGCTCCTGAGCCAGGGATGGCACTGCATGCTTTTGATCCAAGCACAGGGAGGAAAATGCAGGCCAATCTATGTGAGTTCTAGGCCAGCCAGGCTACATAATGAGCTCTTGTCTCAAAGAAGGGGGAGGAGGAGGAGGAAGAGGAGGAGGAGGAGGAGGAGGAGGAGGAGGAGGAGGAGGAGGACTAGAGAGACAGATGGCTCAGTGGTCACTGTTCTTCCATAGGACTTAAGGAAAAGTATAAAATCTTGGCTTCCTCTGGCTAGAGGTGAGACGTCAAAAAAGTTAATCATCAGAGGTACCCAAGGATGTAATAGACAAATGAAAAAATGAAGAAGGAAAATCCTGGTGAACTAGTGACCAAAAGATATATTATTAATATGAAGTGTTTTGTTATATACTCAAACCTCTGGAATTATTGTACAGCCTGTATTGGGTCCTTAGACAGAAACCTCTTGTCATTCACAGTCTTAGCTAGACAATAGATCACCTCCTGCCCCCAAGGGAGTTTGTGTGCGTGTGTGTTTTAAAAAGATTTACAATGATTCTTTTCCTATAGGGTTTTCTTGAAACATATATATTTTTAATTTCTCCCCATCTCAGGGGTAAATAAATATATTACAGTAAGCTATGGGATGTATAGCCGAGTATAACAATGATAAATGATGTTGTGTGTAATTTTTCTACTATTAACATAAAGTAATATAAACTGAAGGACACTGGTCTATTGAGAGACTTAGAAGCTAATGTTCCGTATCAGATGCAGCCAATGTCAGGACTGAATACAGATTAGGCAGTGTCCTTTTCTCCCCAAGGGAATGAAAGTTGGAGACACCACTCGCTGCCCGTGGTTTTACGGCATTTTGTTGGGGCCGGTGCTGCCTTTCTTGGTCTATTAATTCAGGAGCCGGTAAATGACAGTGTGAGCAAGAGGCTTTTCCGGTGGGATGCATTTCATTTATGTGTGCTTGTACGGCCTCTACCTCACCAATCCTTTCTGTCACAATAAGTGTTTTTAAATTGTGTAGATTACCTTCACTTCATTATGGTCCCCGGCATGGGTTTCTCATGCAAAGCTATTATGTAAAGTTAGGGAATACATAAAACCGCATGGTCAAAGAAAAAAGGGGCGGTGCATCCGAGAAAAGTTTATCAGGAGTTAGTCTTCACTTTCCAGCGCTGAGTTTACAATCAGGGTATGTCGGCAAAATCCTCAGGATAGATGCTTACAGACATATATATGCATGTATATGTATACGTATGTGTATATATTCCAGGAGTCCATCTTAGTTCACAAACACGTGTTTAAATAGATGTGATAGGCAGAATTCTAAGAACTAAAATCCATGATGAAAATATACTCAGGAAAGACAATCGCCTTACCAGTGAGACAGCCTGAAAGGTGGAGGTTTTGTGGTTCCTTTTTAAGGAGATCATTGTTACATATCATCTGAGAGATCAAAAATCTGCTGCAAACCTTCCATATCTAGATGCAGAGAACAAGCATCCCAGAAGGCCAGAGACTCCTCGCAGGTCCGACAGTTCTCTGGGGGCCCTGCTTAACCTTGAGCCTGCGTTTCTCCGGCAGCCCCCACCCTCCCCGCTCCTTCATGCTGTCTCTTCACTTGATGCCATCACAAAACACACTCCCTAAGGAAAAGAGGGAGCAAGTGGCCCAGTCATTGGAGGAAAGAGTCTGATTGGATGTCTTTGTGTTGGCTGGAGCAGTCCCAATAGCACCCAGCATAACAAGACTGCATAGCAGTTGATGTTCCTATTAGGGAAACAGAAAAAAAAAAA
>NW_022196905.1:253312476-253332301 GCF_008632895.1 Mastomys coucha
TTTTTTTTTTTGTCCTGTCACTCCATTAAAATGGCCAAGAAGGAGCAGACAATGCGTTGGGTTTCACCACAAAACATTGTTATCCTTCCGGAAGGCTCTGAGAGGATACGTTTGTCACGGTCCGTAAATTTTATCTTTGCACTAAAAACAGGGGTTGAATATCTTCAATGCAATTATAAAAATGTATTAAAACTGGGAAGGAGAGAAAATCCAGTGGTAGATGCGATTTTAATGATTGTGTGAATGTTCACTGTCCCATAGCCAAAAAAAAAAAAAAAGAAAGAAAGAAAGAAAGAAAAAGAAAAAAAGTGGAGGTTTTTCACCCTCAATATTTCAGAGGGACGCTGGGGAGTAGACAGTTTTTCCATGCATGCACATTGTGCATTTTTCAACACAAAGGTGAACATACCAGTTTAAAGATCTGCTTGGATCCTTACAGATGGCAAGCTGTCAGGGAATGGTATCTGAAAGTTCTGGATTCTATAGAGTCACTAAGTACTCCGATGCAAAATGGGCATCTTGCCATGAAAGTGAAATGTCCCTCGTAGTGTGTTTGAGCATTCGGTCCCCGGCTGCTGGAGCTGTTTGGGATGGTCAAGGAACATTTAGGAGCAGGAACCTTGCTGGAGAAATTATGTTGCTGGGAGCCTGGCTTGGAAACTTTAGAGTCTGGCCCGGCTTCCTGTTGACTCCCTACTTCCTGGTTAGCTGATACATTGTGACAGGACAGCCTCTTGCTTCTGTTGCCATATCTTCTCTGCCATGCTAGAGTCTAGCCCTTCCTGGAGCTGTAAGCCAAAATGAACCCTTTGTCCCTTGAATGATTGGTTATTATTTTATCACAGAGGCCAGAGAAGATGCCAAAGCAGTGAGCTGCTATCATTTCTTTGTATGAAATTGGAGGGTCAGAGAGCGAGGATCTAGGTGAGCCTGTGGTGGTCTGACCTCATTTGTAGGATCTTGCATTGGCTTCCTTCATTCAGCGGTTTGCATTGGCCACTGGCAACACAAAAGAGGAGCCAGGAAAAGCAAAGACTCAGCTGTAGCCGCCAGAGAGGCCTTCTAGAACACCAATTTTAGAATGAGAAGTGCTCTTGGAGAAGGTCTGAGTATCCAGTCAATGTCAAATACATGGATGGGCCTTGTGATCAACCTCTCCGGAGACAGCAGCATCTGCCACCTGCCTTCCCCCTATGCATTGCTGCTGTCCATGGGCTGGTGGTGGAGAGAGTCACGGCAAGACATTTCTCTTAATGGTATGAGCCATTAAGTACCAGGCTCTCTGATGGAAATTCTGTAAAATAAAATGTAAGAAAAAGGTTGGGCACTGTGGTGCTTAGCTAGGTTGGGCATAGTAGTGCTCCACAATAACCTCAACACTTCGGAGGAGGGAGAGGCAGGAGGATTATTTTATGTGTTTTGGGCAAGTCTGTTTGAGCTACTGAGTTCCAGGCCAGCCAGGCCTACATAATAAGACCCTTTTACGCCCCATCCCACCACTCCCCCTTTTTGAAGCAAAACACAAATTGGAAAACTTAAGTCTGGATCTAGCTGTATGCAGGAACTGACTTCTTTCCTGTTGAGGATTTCTCTGTTCTGTCCATGTTCCTTTCCCGTACTTTTCCTGGGTGGTAAAACACTTGCCCATTTCCTTCCAACCGGTGCTCTGCTTTGATTCTCTTAGCCTTTGGACACAGTTCGAGTCAGTAAAGCATCTTGTCCTTACATGGAGGCTTTTGAATTTTACGACTCACCATGAAGACCTTGCGTTTTCTTTATGTATAAATTTACCCACAGAATTTGAAAGTTGGTGGTGGGTTTTTAGATACAATTAGTCAGTCAGCCATTAAGTTAGGTAGTTTGAGACAGAGCCTTACTATGTAGCTCTGGCTGGCCTGTAATTCATTATGTAGACCAGGCTGAACTCAGACTCACAGAGGTCTACCTGCCTTTGCCTCCTTCATGCTAAGAGGAAAGGCATGTACCACCATGTCAGACAAACTCAGGCATCTTAGGACCTTACCCACTCACACATTGTCCCTCTCATTTCTGCTTTAAAAAAAAAAAAAAGTAAATAAAGCTATATTGGGCCGGGTGGTGGTGCTGCATGCCTTTAATCCCAGCACTTGGAAGGCAGAGACAGGTGGATTTCTGAGTTCGAGGCCAGCCTGGTCTACAGAGTGAGTTCCAGGACAGCCAGGGCTACACAGAGAAACCCTGTCTCGAAAAAACAAAACAAAGCAAACAAACAAGCAAAAAAAGCTATGTTGACTTTATTGATTTTATAGGTTGAGTCTTAACACTTGCTATATATAGGTGTTTAGGTCAGACTCTTCTCGTACAGTGTTTCTTGTTTGGTTGGGTTTTTTTGTTTTGTTTTGTTTTGTTTTGTTTTGTTTGGTGACTTGAGGCAAATGTCTTAACTTGTGGTCAACCTCTAAGCAGCAAAATAGAACAAATAGAGGCTGCCTGGCACAGGAGTAGATCTAATCATGCAGACGAAAGGTATATCAGGGAGTCTGGCACACAGGTTACTTGATGCCAGGTACTAGCTGCTTTCCCCATAATTCAGTCCATACCTCTGTCCATAACACCTATCAAAAACTAAGGGCATCATCAAATTGTTCTGAAAAGTGTTTAGTTCTGCAGCTGCTGCTTGTCTCTGTCTATCTCTGCTGCCCCCACCCCTACCCCATGTGTACGTGTGTATGGGATATATGTACCTTCTTGTGAGAGTATTTACAGTGTGTCCACAGGTGCACATATACATGTGGTGGCATTTTTGTTATATCATCTTTCACTGAACCCAGAGCTCACCAGGGGAGCTCTGCTAGCTGACCAGTGACCTCCAGGGATGTGCCTGTCTCCACTCTCCCAATGCTGGGGATACAGACAAGTGTCATCATCCTAACTCTTCATGTAGCTGTTAAGTGTCCAGACACTGGTCACTGATCATCGTGCTTGAATGTTGAGCACATCACTGAACATTGTCTCTGACCTCTGTTTGATGTCAGCATTAGCAGTGTGGTCGTTGTAAAAAGAGTGAAGAATGTGCATAGGAGTGAATGTCACTCTTGCACCAGGCATGCCATTCAGATATACATACATCTTAAACACAGAACAATTTGTGTGTGTGTGTGTGTATTTGAAATATATTTTGCAGGGAGGACAGTCTGATACTTACAAACTGTCAGGTGTTCTTCCACAGGTTCTGTGTGAGATACTTAAAATGTGCTTCACTTTCTCTGCAATGTTATGAGACATGGGAAGAGCTGGGATAGGGTGTGAGGCGAAGTGAAGTCCCTCAGCTGAATTCAGGGAAGTGCATAGTTAAATAAACAGGAAGTCAGGGGTTTGTGGAAGGCTTTGGAAGTATACCCTTCTGCTCTGAAACCTTATGTCCTTTGTGAGGCTAAATGAGGTGTCATGGAGATCAGCCATTTCCCCCAGAATTGCATCCTAATACACATTAAGAAATCTGTAGGAGGACCTGGAGAGCTGGCTCAACAGTGAAGAGCACTTGCTGCTCTTGCAGAGGACCCAGGTTTGGTCCCCAGCACCTATGTGGCAGCTCACAACCATCTATTACTCTAGTCCTGCAAGGATCTGATGTCTTTTTCTGTCCCTGTGGGCTCCTGGCATGTGTTTCACATACATACATGCAGCCATGTTACTCATGCATATAAAATATAAATAGATGAATTTTTAAAGGACATTTTAAAAAAAACCTCTGTAGAAAAACAAGTTGGTGGTGTGGTCATGCAGTCTTAGAAATCTATAGTGAGTGACTGAGTGAAGGACTCACTCAGTTATTGGAGTTATTGGAGAGTGGGGTAGACACTGTTCACCAGGTCTAGCACAGCATTGCTGGCACCCCCTGTTGAGCCTAGCACTTGCTAGGTTCTTGATACATTTTCAAATATGCAGGGATCCATGATATAAAATTTGTGTAAGGCCTCAACCTCTATTCACAGAGCAAGTTATTTCCATAAAACCCATGGTTTCCTCTTTAATAAGAACTTTTAAGCCAGGTATAGTGGTAAACCCCTTTAATCCCAGCACTCAGGAGTCAGAGGCAGATGAATCTCTGTGACTTCAGGGCCAGCCTGGTGTACGTAGAGTGACATCTAGGATAGCCAGGGCTACATAGCAAGATCATCTCAAAAATAAAATAAAATAAAATTTGGAAAGTAGCATCTAGAAAGAAACAAGTCATTGGTCCTCCCTGGCCTCTGCTTAGTCATATGCATTATTGTATTTGCTTTGTGAACATCTTTGGCCAAAGAACCTGTTGTTAAATTATTCTCCATTTTCAAGGATTGGATTTATTTGTCAAGCTCAGAAAGAATTTTGTGTTATATGGAAATCCTGCACCTGTGCAGAAAGGCATTGTGTATGTTAAAGGGTATTTTTTTTTTTTTTGAAGCATAGTCACAGAGATTCTATTGGCAATATTCCAGTAAGGGAACTCACCACAAACGCAACAGCTAAGCATTAGAACTCAGGCTAGAGAGATGCTCCACAGGTAAAGCACATCTGTGAAGGCACAAGTACTGGAATTCCAGGCTCTAGCACTCAGGTAAAGGGATGAGAAAGCAGGGATCCCCAAGAGCATAATACAGTGCTCTCTGGATTCAGTGATGCACTGTGTCTTGTACAAGGTGGAGATCAATAGAGGAAGACACTTGACATTAACCTTGGGCTGCCAAATGCATGTATACTCATGTGGGTATATGAACACACACACATATACACACACATATGTGCACACTCACTCATGCATAAACAAAGATTAGAAATAAAAAAGGAAATATTACTCCTTTGGTTCCTATCACTATCAGCAGGCTGAGATGTGTGCATGTCTAGAGGAGATGCAAGTATTGGTGATTTTGGATTAACCAAAAGAGCAAATCATCTTCCCTGATTGGTGGTGGAACCACAACAGGAGTGCCCCATCACTGAGATTAAAACTTTTTCTATTCTGGGCAGCATCTCTCTAATCCCAAGTATGCATGACAGGCAGATAATGAGAGTATGTACCTTGTGGATATGACTCTGTGTGCAAGTGTGCGTGTGTGTGTGTGTGTGTGTGTGTGTGTGTGTGTGTGTGTGTGTGTATAGACCAGATCACAACTGCACCACTGTAGCTGCCATTCCATGGGTACTGTGAGATAAGGCCTGGGGCTCACCTATTTGCTCTTAACTTCCCCATGCCCAGATTTCGATGTGAGTGGTAAGGATTGAACCGATGTCCTCATAATTGTACAGCAATCACTTTACCCACTGAGCCATCTTCCCAGCCCTTCCCTGTGACACACCATTTCTTAATAAGGACTTGGGCTCCCCTTGAAAGGCCCAGGAACTTCAGTCCCTCTGCTCCACCTGCCCCTGAACACAATGTGCCCTTGCTAATAAATTCTGAGGGCCGACACTGCCTGAGCCTGCTGGTCTTTGCCCTCAATTTCATTGAGATGGGCCATTGAAAACTCATTACAAGCTGTTTAGACTGTGACTTTGACTTTTGCTCGGCAGTGAACGGAATTAACAGCTCTTGGAGGTAGGAAAAAAAAAAGAGGCACTCAGCCAAATTAAAAAAAATTAATGAAAAAAATTGAAATGATGAGAGAACACTTTTAATATCATCTCTATTAGTCATGCAAACAAGCAATCATCTGCAGCACATGCGTCCTGCACGCCGCTCTCATTTAGAGCCTGTTGTGGATCGAAGTTTTCCCCACCGAAAGAGAAATTCTTACCCAGGTCTTGCAGGCAGCTCAAAATTTTTTACATGCCAAGCAATGAGCCTTTGAGTGTAGCAGAATTGCTTCATAAATTTCACTATCACTTTCGGATTTCTGTTTTTTTCTAATTTAGTGCTTGATAGTTTTTTATGTGATAATTTTAAAATGCTGTTTATAGCAAAAGTTACCTTGATAGTACAGGTGTGCAGAGAAAATTCACAGCCATCAATAAAGAAAGAGAGAGAGGGGGGATCAGAGACAGAGAGGGAAAGAGAGAGAAAGGGAGAGAAAGAGAGATTTTCTTGTTCATACTCTAGGCATTTTGTGCTTCTAAGGATGTAACCCTGTTGGCATTATGGGTTTAAAATGGACACTAATTAATCCAAATTTTGGGGAAAGTAACAGCACAAAGATTTAAATATTGCTGCAGATACCTGTGGATGGCTTCTGTCTATATTTGGGAAGCCCATACAAAATGTCTCTGTCTTCTGATATTTGTAATACATCTTAAAAATAGAAATATTTACAGAATGCATATAGTCATATAAATGAACTGAGGAGTAACACTATTAAATTGAAAATTTTGTTAATGAGATGATTTAATGTTTAATACTTATGGTAGACAAAAGAACTATCCAGTAAAGGAGAAATACATTTTTGAGAATGGCCTGATATGTTTTCCAGTGTCCTGAGCTCCTCAAGCACAAACAGACACAGATATGGATCAAGTTGAAGGTGGACAGAAAGGGGTATTTCACACTGGGATTTTAGGTTATCCAGGCACAGCAAATGTGGCTGGAGAGATGGCTCTGAAGTTAAAAGATCAAACTACTCTTTCAGAGAACCTGAGCTTCGTTCCTATCACCGAAATCATACAGCTTGCAACCATCTGAAACTTAAGCTCGAGGGGAATCTGGTGCCCTCTGCTGGCCCCCATAAGCACAGCACTCATGTGCACATACACATCCTGTAGGTAATACACATACGTTTAATGAAACAAAATTAATCATAAAATAAAACAAGCAAGGGTTCATTTTGTGTGGCATGTAGGTATGATGCAGAAGTCACAGCACTTCTGCTGACCTAAGGCCGCATCACCATATGATTATCTAGTTGTTTTATTTCATTTTGTTTTATTTTTCAAGCTCTTTCCCCAGGTTGCTGGACACATGGCTGAAAGCTGTGCATGCAGGAAGAATAAGGTGTTCAGCCTTATAGGGTCCCCTTCCTAGCATGCCAAGAAGAACATTTGCTCGGCTTCTGTACACTGGAGTAGCACCCAATGCCAACTTAAGCCACGAAAAGAAATCTTTCAGAGCCAAATTTAGTGAATTAGTCCAGTGCCACTCAAGCCATGGATATATTTTAATAGTCAGTTCAGTAAGTGTACAGCCACGTACATCTAATCTGGTGGGTTATTTACTAGCCACTCTGTTTTCTTCTCCTTCAAATATCTCATTTAACCTCCTATTATAATAAGCTTTTTCAAATCTCAGTGTTTTCCCCAGAGCCAAGATCATAGCTTTTTTTCCTCCCAGAGTTTCTCTGGTGGGAAGCCATCACTTCACCTTTAGCTGTAGCTGATGGGGGAATGAAAGCGATCGCCTCTTCTAGAGTTTCAAAGAAGTTTGACTATGTTCTAGTCACTACTGCTGTATCTACCACAGAGCATCCCAAGCTGTACTGTTCTAGGATTACATGTTTTAGCAGGCCTCAGTGGGGACAGTTTGTCCATCCCCACAAGCATCAGCTGAAGGAGCTTGAAGACAAAAAAAAAAAAAAAAAAAAAAAAAAAAAAAAAAAAAAAAAAAAAAAAAAAAAAAAAAAAAAAAAAAAAAAAAAAACCCAAGAGGTCATCTAAAGCTGGCTATTGGCTGTGGCACTTCACAGTACTTTCAGGCAGCCGGTGTTTCCTCCAAATATGACAACTGGGCTTCCAGGGTACACATCCAAAGAAAGAGCCAAGTTGACTTTACAATTCCTTTCATGATTCAGCCATGGAAGTCATGAGTGCCTCTGCTCCTTCTCTGTTCAGTTTGTCCGGGCAGACCCCAAAGCCTACTGAGGCATACAGGAGAGGAAGGATGCTCCCTCCACCTTCTCACAGGGCAGTGGGGTGGTTCTCAAAAAGAATGTGGCATTGGGAAATCACCATGGCCACTTTTGGAAAAGGTGGTGTGTATAAGGGATGGAGAGATAGCTTAGTGGTTATGAGTACTTCTTGCCCTTGCAGAGGACCTGGGTTCACTCCCTTCTATCCACATGGCAGCTCACAACCATCTGTAATACCAGATTTTTTTGGGGGGGCGGGGGGAATCTATCATCCCTTTTTGGCTTTTGTGGGCACTACAGGCATATGCTATACACACACATATATGTATATGTATATATATACATATATATAATATACACACATATATGCTATACATATACATACACACACACACACACACACACATATGGATGTAGGCTAAACACACGGGCATGTAGTATCTTTTTCAGAAAAGAAAAGAAAAATAAAGTGTATTTTCAACCATCCGCAAACTTATGTAGCTAGCATATAGTAGTTGCACATAAGGAAAAAAGGGCTATTTGAGAGGGATGAGAGGGCCTGGATTTGAATTCTATCTCTGCCCCTTATTAACCATGTGTTCAGGCCACAGTATGCTCATCTGTGAAATGGGGTGTGTGTGTCTCAGGTTGACCTCCTACAGTTGTTCTAAAGTTTATGCATATAAAGTACAATGTATAAGTGTCTGCTGCCGAGGTCCCGGCTGCTCAGTGACTTCCTTGAATCAGTTCATTGACTTGGAATCTGCACATGATAGCCATTATTTAGGTTTATTGTGCCCTAGTCTATGTCACAGAGTGCATCCTTGATGTTTTCATGAATTTTCCACATAGCCCCACCATACCACCAGCCAATGAAGGTCAGGGAGGGAACAGATTAACAGCATCTCATACCACAATGTCAGAATCCTTAAAAGTGTTTACAGAGCCCCGTGACACACAATGAATTTCAAACGAGAAGATTGGAGCCGGGGTAAAACCACCCCTGTTCTAAGCTTGAGCAGAGGCCTTGATGTTTTATGATTGTTTTAAGGTCCATTAACCATTGAATCATGGGGTGATGTAAAAATATGACAGCTTTAACATCCAGGGCCCACATTCCTTTGAAATGTTTTTGTTTCTACACTGTCCTTAATTAATGGTGGAGGCTAAAACCTGCTTCAAATGTGGCAAAAAGTGAGGTGCCACGAAGTAAAGCAACTCAATCTCTCCTAAAGACATTTTATGGCTGGTGCCAAGGAGCGTCCCTTAGACTGAAGGGTGGCAATCGGCTGAGTCTCAGAAAGAGGCCTCCTGTTAGCTAGCCAGGAGCTGTTCTCTAATAGAGTACCCACAGGCCACATGTCGATGTTTAAATTTAGATGAATAAAAACATAAAAACTGGCTAGGGTTTTACTGCTATGAACAGACACCATGACCAAGCCAACTCTTATATGGACAGAATTTAATTGGGGCTGGCAGGTTCAGAGGTTCAGTCCATTATCACCAAGGCAGAAGCATGGCAGCACCCAGGCAGACATGGTGCAGGAGAAGCAGAGAGTTCAACATCTTGTTCCGAAGGCAGACAGAGGACTGCCTTCCTCAGGCAGCTAGAAGGAAGCTCTAAGGCCCACTCCCACAGTGAAACACTTCCTCCAACAAGGACACACCTACTTCAGTGAGGCTACCCTTTGTTGCCACTCCCTGGACCAAGCATATTCAAACCACCACAATTGGTATGCCAAGGACTCTGGGTATACAGCTCAGTGGGGAAAGTGCTTGCCCTTGTAAACACAAGGACACGTGCTCCATCCCCAGTACCACATACACTGAAAAAAAAAAAAAAAGTCGGGTGTGGTGGCATACATGTGTCATCCCCTTGTAGGGTAGGGACAGAATGGTGCATGAACTCACAGGCAGGACAGCACAGCAAGACTTTGGGGCACATCACAGGGCTTCTCTTAGGTTGTATTGACAAGGGAGAGGGCAGGCAGCCATCAGCAGGTGAGTTCTGTGTGAGGGTGAGCAGCCCCTTCACAAGTCTGCAGGGACTTTAGTCCACAAGCTGGAAGAAGGAAATGGAGGCTTGTGACATTCACTCTCAACATGTACACACGCAGACAGACAGACAGACACACACACACACATACTCACGGATGTATATCACAAAGAATTCTTTCCATAGTTGTCTGTTACATCCCCATTGTCTCCATGAATCCCACGCTCTCTGGGCTGGATAAGTCATTTGGGAGAATTTGATCTCCTAGACCATTCAGTCAACTAGACCTCCCTCCATTGCTGTGTGTGTTCACTGTATCTGGTACGTCCTTTTCGCTATCTCTGCCCTCTAAATCAGGACAGACTCACCTCAACCCATCACTTTGGAAGCCGCACAGAACCTTGGCAATTTCAGAGCCCTGCAGTTTGATTTTAAAAATCCTTTGCTACCTCCTCCCTCATTTCTTCTCTTTTCCGTTTTTATTTGTGTGTTTGTGCTCATGGAGGCCAGAAAAGGGTACTGGATCTCTCAAAGCTCGAGTTATAAGCAGCCGTGAGCCTCCTGATGTGGGTGCAAGGAAACAAATTTGGGTCCTCTGGAAGACAAGCAAAAGCTCTCAACAGTTGAGGCATGTCTTCAGCCCCTGACCACCTCTCCTTCCCCCTCCCCTCCCCCTCCCTCTTCTCATAATGCAGGAAAGCTTTCAGATCACTCCAGAGAGTGTCAGTCATTCCTCTTTCCTACTACAAATACTAAGCATACTTCTCCAACTGTGCTGTCAGGAATGACCACCATAATACATAGAGGCCATCCCTGCCCAGGCTGTTGTGAGGGTGCCATTTGTTGTGGTCGGATAGCACTTGGGAAGCACACTAGCTTAGAGTGGCCGCAGAACTGTCTTCCCCTTGTCTGACAAGAGCATGGTGGTCATGAAGGGAGAGAGATCCATTCCTACCCTTATGTGCTCATTCAAGCCTCCTTACCTCTCCTGGACACCATGTCTAAATACCATCACCCTGGGGTTAGGCTGACAAACATTCAATCCATTGTCATTGATCAGGTGCTAAACTTTCTTTCCCTTTCACTTGCTTATCTGTTAGGGTAATTTGGACCGGGCTTTCTTTCCAATAAACGGTATAAAGTGCGTACTAATTTCCCAATAGAGGGCAATCATCAAAGCTGTCAGTTTGTTCTTGTCGTTACTTACCCTGTCAAACGATAATGATCTTATGAATGAGACTGGAGCCCCTCTTCTTTAGAACTCCAGTCCTCCAAGTCATCAGGCTGCCCAGCATAGAGTAGGTACCAGTGTATACCATATACAAAGAGCCACTGGTGTCTAACCTGGGGTCTACTGATGTTCAAGATGGCAAGATGACATCGGAAGAATGGGGAACATGAGGTGAAGACCCCAGCCATGCTCCTATCTCTACCTCCTTGGCCATAGGCTCCAAGGCCAGACTCAGTGTTTTCCACAGATACTGGGGTCCAAGCTCAGGCCCCCACATTTGTGCATCAGGCACTACACCAACTAAGCTATCTCCCCAGCCCCTAAGCAGATGTAGTTTTAAAAAAAGATTTCTGACTCACTTTTAGATTTGTCTGAAAAGTAGAGAAATGGAAATAAAATATAAAAATATTGTGAATCTTGGTGGTAAACATAATTATAGAACCCACCCTAGGATAACTCCATGCTCAATCCCGATTTCCAGCTAGCTACGGGCAAAATACCTACTTCATTGTGAGTTGTTATTTTCAATTTGCATGCAGATTATTTTCTTGTCATAATTACTTGATAGCTTTTAAGGGGGAAGAAACAACTTGGCAGCTTTAAGTATACCTTGGTTTTGTTTATGTTTTTGTTCTGACAGGCTCATTTAAAACCCACAGGCTAGCCTTGAACTTTGTGTAGCCTAGCTGGCCTTGAACCCCGCAGTCCTCAGACTCTCTACCTCTCTTAAGCACTGAGGTAGCAGGCAGATTTTCCTTTAACACTGCCTCTAAATTCCACAGTTTCCCTGCCATGGTGTCAGCCTTCCATGCCACAGACTTCACGTCCTAAATCCTTCCTCATGTAGTTTTCTTTCTTTAAATTTGCTGTGCCTCCACACCCCTCCTTCCAACTTCCCGTATGCCAGAGGTATGCAGCCCTTTGAAGAACACTAAGACTTTTAAACTGGACTGCCAACCAACTGCCACTCTCTCCTTAATATCTTTCAAGTGTTAGATTAATGACATTTGGATAAGGTGGGGACCAGAACCAAGTACAGTGCTTCAGCTGAGTTTCACCGACATCTGGGATAATGGGCTCTAATTTCTGGAGACACGCACGATTTTTGTCGTGAGTAGAAAGAGATGTAATTTTGCCAGTAGAGTTTTGCTGTGCTATGGCTTTGAAACATATACATGTGTGAGTAGCAAAGTGTATAGTGTATGTGTTTGTGTGTGTATGTGTGTGCGTATGTGTGTTTATGTATGTGTGTGTATGTGTATGTGTTTGTATGTGTGTGTGTTTATGTGGTATGTGTGTTTGCATGTGTGTATGTGTGTGTGTTTGTATGTGGGTATGTATGCGTGTGTATGTATGTGTCTGTATGTGTGTATATGTATGTGTTTGTGTGTTTGTGTTTGTATGTGTGTGTCTGTATGTGTGTATGTGTGTGTATGTGTATGTGTTTGTGTGTGTATGTGTGTGTGTTTGTGTGTGTATATGTATATGTGTGTGTTTGTATGTGTGTATGTGTATATGTGTGTGTATGTGTGTTTGTATGTGTGTGTATGTGTGTGTGTTTTTGTGTGTGTATGTGTGTGTGTACCATAATGCAAATGCAGGGACCAAAGTCAGGTCTCCTAGATACTCCTCCACCACTCTGTTTTACTCTCTTGAGACAACAAGATCTCTCAGTTAATTTGGCTAGTGACCTCTCCCCAGCCATCCTCCTGCCTCTGCCCACTTACCCCCAGCACTAGGGTTTACAGACACATGACTACTCTTTATGTGTGTTCTGGGAATACAAACTCAGGTCCTTCTGCCTTCACAGCAAGCATTCCTACCCATAGGCCATCCCCTCTTACCCTAAATCATGACTAACAGCTCAAGTCAATGGCTGTTGGTCTGGCTTGTTTTGGCATTCCTGGGGACTGAACCTAGGACACCGGCATCATGGTTACAAGCCATGAGGTTCTACCACTGTGCTCTAGACCCAGCCCCAAGCTCTTGCCCACAGCAGCAAAGACCACTGTGGAGATCACTCATAGGCACTAGGCACTAGACATTTGTTCCCCACCACCTAGGATCTGTTGCTTTCTCTTTGTCACAGCTAATTTTGTTTGTCATATGTCAGGCTTGGATGAGAGAGGCACATTCAGGTTCAACATCCCCCTCCCCCTTTATTTTCTTTTCTTTTCTTTCTGTTTTTTGTTTTGTTTTTTTTTTTTTTTTTTTTTTTTTTTTTTTTTTTTTTTTTTTTTTTTTTTTTTTTTTAGCAGCCACCTTTGCTAATTTCTAGCGGTCAGCACATTTAGCAAGTCGGTAGCCGCTCGCCTGAACAAGCCATTAATCTATATTAGAAATTGTGGAGGATTCGAACCTTCCTGAGGCTGGCAGCCCCTCCCTATGTCTGCAGATGATCCTGGGTCTCCCTTGGTTGAGAGCGCCTGCCATTTCTATCCTGAGTTTGCCTTTTCCCTTTGTGTTTGAGTATCTGCATTTAATAACGAGGCTATGGCGGCACAGGAGACTGTGACTGTGTCCTTGGTGTCATCACTGGCTGCCACAGCGCTTGGCTGGACCCTCGCTTTGCTGGACCCTGGGTTCGGTGCCAAGAAACCTTTCTAGTTCTTTCTCCTGGAGAATCTTGGCAAAATGTACCTGCACTGGAATGCTTTCAGTGTGTGTCTGTCTGCAATATTATTTTCTTTCATCCCTCCTCCTCCTTATTTGCAATATGAACTGTTTTTTCTTTTCCTAAAAATTTTGAAAAAAAAAAAAGCATTTTCCATGCTAATTCAAATGAACTCTCTGTCTCTGTTTCTATCTCTCTGTCTCTGCCTCTCTGTCTTTATCTGTCTGTGTGTGTACGCATTTAATCTTTAAATCCCTTATGTCTTACTTTCAAAATTACCAAAATAGTCTCTCCATAAAAACAAACAAACAAACAAAAAGACCAAAACCAAAAAAATTGAAGGTGTTAAGTTTCTACACATCTGCATTAGAAAAGGGATCACATTGACATCTTGGTGTTCCAGAAATGGTTCATTGAAGTAAAAAAACCAAAACAACAACAACAAAACCGCCCATTGCACAAGCCTGTTGGCCTGAGTTCAAATCTCCGGAACCTATATAAAAGCTGGATGCATATGAGGAGCAGCCAAAATCTCAGCTCCTGCAGGGGCTTGGGAGGCAGAAAGAAGAGTCCTTGGAAACTCACAGGACAGCAAGCCTGTAGTATACAGCAAAAATCAACAAAGAGGCAGGCTTTAACAAGGTAGAAGGTGAGGGCAAAAACCAGAGGACCTACACACACACACACACACACACACACACACACACACACACACACCAGCACCAGTGCTCTTTGCTAACAGGTACCATTAAGATAAATATGCTCCACTCTATCTCGGCAAAGCCCCCAGTTCTCACTGGTGTGTACACAGTAGCTGCCTCTCTCCCTAGGTACTCCCAGTTGCCCTGCTTGGAAGCCTGACCGCTTACCCTCGTTCTCAGGTTGGGTAAGCAAGAATAGCTACCACCAGGGCTTCAGAGCCAAGCAAGGTCAGCTTCTCCAGTCTCCAAGCTCATTCCCTCCAGATGGTGTTGACTGCCTCCCTTTCTAGAAGATTCTCACCCCCCAGCCAGGCCTGCTCTTAGAAGCTCAGGCTACCCACTGGAAACTACCCCCATTCCTAAAAACCTACAATCAAGCTCTGCACACTGTGCCCCTACCTAGCGCTCCCCATATCCCAATATGCCCCACTCCTCCCTTCCTGGATCCTGACTGGCAGATACAGTTCCAGATCTCAGATCATGAACTATATCTTCCTTAACCCAGGACACACGTTCAACTGAAACACACATTTGTGGCAACAGGGGAAGTTTCTGGAAGAAGATTTCAGCAGAATGATAGCTCTTTTTTCTTCCCCCCGAGTTTCAAGCCTCCCTTCCCTTCCTGCCCTTCTAAAGACATTTGAGAAAAAGGTGAAAGAGCTTTAGAAGCCCCGAGTCTATGTCTGAGCCAAGGGCAGCTGCCGGCAGCCCCTCCGCCAGGGTCCCGGTGACCCTTGTCTGGCTTCCTGCAAGTCTATGCTCACACATCTGGCTGGCTGCCCAAATGTGACCTTGAAAATGGCTTGCAAGATCTCTTTGGGGCCTAGAGGCTCTCTCTTCAACCTCCTTTCTGGCCTTGCCCTTTCCCAGATGTTCCCAAGTCCCCTGTGTGACCTTATGCATCCTCCCTGGGATACCAGTCAATCATCAAAGGGCCATGAAAGAAAGGAGTCCTAGAAAACACAGCAGAAGAGAAATATCCTTGCATCTGGTCCGCTCCCTCTTTGTGTTTTGGCATAAAGACTCCTCCGGATGAAGGCCCGGCCGGTCCAGTGTCAGTTGTCATCTAATCCTGAACTTGACCTCTTCCGTTGACCCCTCCGAAACAGAGCTAGTTCGTGTGAAAATTTCAAACACAGGTCAGAGGGAGGAGGTAAGAGGTACACCTCTTTCTTTTGTAGCACTGACACCCACCCCCCCACTGCACCTCCCCTCCCCCCCATACCCAGACATAAAACTACACAAGCAATTCCTCTATTCTTCCTGTCGTAGCAGAGCCTCCAGATGTAGGCTCATTGGTAGTCTTGGTGTGTTCCTCAGTGTTTGTGCTTTTAATAGATATTGCAAGTGTGTTTAATGTGAAAATAGAAACGGAGGGCTTTTAAAAGAGCTTACTCAAAATCCTGCCAATTACTCAAGTAGACCAGACAAGAAGGAGCCATTTTTTTTTTTTTAAATACAGGGAGGACGGGGGCGTTTCCACCAAAAGCCTAGTCCTTTGTCTTTAAAAATATCCATCTCTAGGCACTGAGTTATAATAACAAACGCAGATGTAGCTGAGTCACATTAGAAAGCATGATCAAATGCCAATGTGTCAGGATCCAGTGTGTCATATGTCATAAGCAGCTTTTCTACACAGGAGCCAGGATAGCTCTTACTTGGTGGCCCAAAGTCTTTGGGTTTGGGGAGACGATTACCTGAACTTAACTTTTTTATTTATTTGTTTATTTATTTGTACATGTTTGTGTGTCTGGTATGAGTGTGTGCACACTCAAATATGAATGGGCTCATCTCATGCCTGGGAACAAATAGGTGCGCTTGTGTGTGGAGGCCCGAAGAGCTGACCTCGATTTCTTTCCAGTTTCTTTATTGAGGAAGGGTTTCTTGCTGACAGTGGAGCCTTAGACTGCTCACTTGTCCTGAAAACTCCAACTGTCTCCAAAGAGCTAGGATGACAGGTGGCCACCATACCTGCCCAGCTTGGTACCTAGGTTGTTGCGTTCTGAACCCCAGCCCTCACACTTCCCCAGTGCAACTGCCTTATTCACTTGGCCATCCCCCCGAGCCTCTATCTTTAACCCCCGGTGCCAGTTGCTAAACCGTGCCATCCTCTTGGCACGGTTTAAAATGCTCTCAATCACCTGCTGACATGTATCCAATGGTAAGAAGTCACCAAGATTCGCCTGCAAGAGCAGAAGTAAATTATCACTAGACCAAAACAAACAAGTCAGTACTCAAGGCCTGAGACATTGCCCAAAGCAGCCCCAAGTTAGCTTGGGAGGGGCGAGGTGGTCTGTCCAGCTGCCTCTGAAGTCGATCCTACCCTCCAAAGTAAGTCTATGTCAATGTGGAGGTCAAATCTTCCATAGCGCTCGCAGCCCCTGGTGGATGATGGAGCTAAGGAATTAACGTTGCTTAAACCTTCTTCCTCTTTCTGGTTCTTAAATGCTAGCTCTGTTCTATTTTTTTCCCCCTCCAAACTCTGACTCCTATTCTCCAAGAATAAGGAAGCTTTAGCCAACTGCAATTTCAAAGTATTGCCTCTTAAGCCCAGGCCAAGTGTGTAGACTTGATAGAATTCTGATTAATGCAGCGTATTATATTAATTTTCAGAGGAACCTGCAGGCATTTCTCCCGTTCCTAGCGCAGGCTGGCCTGCCAGAAGCATTTGTCTATGTAAAGAGCTTATATCTTCAGCTACCAACAACCATAAAGCTGGAAATCTATCGGAAGGGTTGGCGTCTCTCGATGTGCATAAGGCACACTACAAAATAGATATAGAACTTGGCTGAACTTTGCTTCAAATTTGCCAATCAAAACTCAGAAGTCCCTGCCAAGTTGGCTTCAGAATCTCTTGGTTGGAGCCAGCACTAATTATGTCAACAAGTAGCTCAAGTTTGGCCCCTGTTAAGTTCTTCACTCTTGGGGGTTAGGACTACACCTTTGGTGTATAAGCAAACTGGCCCTGTGCAGACAAGCTGTTCCTGGCATCTGCCTAAATCTCCCAAGACCTCCTGACTTACCATTTCTCTCTACCCCCCTGGGGCACGCTACTCCTGTCTCTATCAGAGCTAGCAAGGGATTTGGAAAGGCAGACAGATGACCTGGGCCCGTCAGAAGTTTTCTGATGAGGCCAAGCCTTCTTTGAATCACAGTCATCTCTGTAATTGAGAAACCTCACTGGGCAGTTGGGGCAGTCTAGTCTATAGACTTCTCCATGTACAGCATCACTTGGGGCAAGTCAGTACCTGTGGAAGGGAAGGAGGTGTCTATGGGGTGGATGGGGACAAGCTGAGCTGAGCTAACAGGCCTGGGAGTCTCAGCTCATCCCATGGGAAGCTCTGGAACTCTAAGGGCCCATCAGAGCTGATCTCCACTGGGTCAGTACAGCCAGACTTTTGGACCTCTGTCTTGACTGTTAGGTTCGACTGTTAGGTTCACTGGCCCTGGAAGGACATGACCTTGAGAATAACAGCCTGCTGAATAGAGACTCCCCTAGAAGAGTGGCAGGTGAAACTGCAAAGCCTTCCTGGAAAGGAGGCCTAAGCTACATTACCAGTCTGGCATGAACATACTCCTGCTCTTGCTTCAGCTTGAGCCCTGCCACAGCTTTTCCACACCATCAACCTCTAAGATATAGACCTCTCTTCTATGGGTTAAAGTTGCTAGGAGCTAGTCTGCATCCCTTGTTGACTCAACACCTGAAGCCCCATGTCTAAAGGTAGATGGCATGTGGACACAGATGTGTGCAGGTACATACATGTAGAGGCCCGATGAGGATGCCAGGTGTCCTGTTATATCTCAGTTCACCCCATTCTCATGGAACAGGAACTCAGCCAGAACCTGAAGCTGGATTAGCTAGAAAGACCCAGTGACCCTCCTGTGCCAAGGTCACAGGTACATGCTTACTTTTCAAGTGGGTAACGGGTATTTGGGTTTTCATGCTTGGCCTTACCCGCTGAACTACCTTGCTCACCCTTCAAGCCTTTGATTCCATAGCCAGACTGACTCCTCAAAACACTGCAAAAAATAAGCCCATCCCAGCCTGGTGCCAGATGCATCAGCATCCTAGATTCTGGCTCTTCAGCCTGAAGCAAACCATTCCTCAGTATAGCTAGAGTTTTCCATAGTAGAGCCAACTGTCAAGCATGGAAAATTCTGATGAAACCAAGTCAAATCCCCATCTCCGGCCAGAAATCTTAAATATGCTAGGACTAAAATCTTCAGAATTTAGACATTCACCAGAACCAAGAAGCACTAAATGGCCGGCACAAGGCTGGGAATCTACACACACACACACACACACACACACACACACACCCTTTTTTTTTCTTTCCGAGAACTACAGGGCAGGCAGCTTTCAAGAAACACTGTCTCTGCTGAACCCAGACCCTGCCTCCTGTTTAGATTGGACTCTGAGAGGCGGTTGGGGGGAGGTCGAGTGGGGGGAAAGGGGAGGAGATTCCTTGGGGAGCCTGCTTTCTCTTCAGGAATGTAATGGAATTCAAAGGTAATCCTTAAAGGGCAGCCATTTGTAAAGGAGAAAGGAGAAAAGGCAAGGAAGCACAGGGAACCCCCTCCAAGGCTACCATTAAACAACAGCCACAGCAGAAGGACCCAGGAAAAGAGGAAAAGCCCCCCGTTGTTTGTAAATTTGTAAATGAACCTGTTAAAGGGAACCCTGGATTCATATTCAACTTGAAAAACAGGGAGAGACTGCCCACCGCATGCTTAGAAGTTTGAATACACTTTCAGTAGCTCTTCGTTATCTCAAATTAAATCTTAAATTGAGCTTGTGGTTCCGTGAATTAATACTCAGGCCTTTCAGCCCGGCTGCTGAGGTCATTCAAATCTAATGGTGGAAATGGTCACAAGGTCAGGACTTGGCTGGAAGTGTAGAGAATGTCTTTAGGATGCCCAAAGACGTTTGCATTCCACAGCTGGAGCTGCCAGACCCTGGGGTGGGACTAGGGAGCTGCAGCAGGGCCTAGGGAGGGGCTTGCTTACTCTTGTTACTGTATCAGCTGCCCCTTGTGTGAAGTAGTACAGGATCCTGCCACATCCCACCGTCCTGAAACAAGGCAAGCAGGGAAAAAGGTAATGGCAGTCATGGCTGCAAACTCGCCATCACCGGACTCTGTGGACAGAGAAGGGTCTCTCTCACTTGTCTGTGAGTGACACAGAACAACTAACTCGATACATGATCCACTCTAACAAACAGTTCAGTGGCAGCCTCAGCTTCAGTGTAGTAGATCATGTTTGATAATCCCACGGATTGAGGAACCTAGATAAATGTACACACACCTGTGCAAATGCACAACTCAAGTTAGCTGAGCCCTGGCTGGTATGAATCCCCTAGGAGAAAGAAGCATTGTCTCATAGTTTAAGACATCGGCAGCGTGTGTGTGTGTGTGTGTGTGTGTGTGTGTGTGTGTGTAAGCTAGAGATCAACATCAATATTGAGTGTCTCCCTCTGTCACTCTTTTTTTT
>NW_022196905.1:253332433-253335186 GCF_008632895.1 Mastomys coucha
GCCTCGAACTCAGAAATCCTCCTGCCTCTGCCTCCCAAGTGCTGGGATTAAAGGTGTGCACCACCACTACCCAGCCCCTCTGTCACTCTTGACCTTAGTTTTTTTTGTTTTTTATTTTTTGTTTTTTTCGAGACAGGGTTTCTCTGTGTACCCTTGGCTGTCCTGGAACTCACTCTGTAGACCAGGCTGGCCTCAATTCAGAAATCTGCCTGCCTCTGCCTCCCAAGTGCAGGGATTAAAGACATGGGCCACCACCACCCGACGACCTTAGAATTTGAGATAGGATCTCTCACTAACCCTGAATCTCATCCCTTCAGCTAGACTGGCTAGTGAGTGAGCCCATGGGATCCACCTGTCTGCCCGACTGGCACTGGAGGTACCTGGGAGTGTACTGCCACACCCAGCTGTTATGTAGAGGTTGAGGATCCAAACTCAAATTCCCACAATTCCTCAACACATGATTTACACACTAATCCATGCCCCAAGCCCTTTTGTCGAGCTTTCCTGCCTTTGAACCCAGTATTTTATTCCATTTCCTGGTTTCTTTTGGTTTCTGGGACCAGGTCTCATGGAATCCAGCCTGGTTTTAACTGTCTATATCCAACAGTGACCTTAACTCCCACCCTTCCTCCCTCTGCTTTCTATCATTGGCCTCTGGCTTCGGAGCTCTTCAGAAATGGCATCAGAGGAGGCTTTGGAGGCAAGATATGACGGTGGTAAGGAGAGAGAGGAAGGGTCCCTGAAACTCACTGTAGAAGCGGTAGGCAGTGTCAGTATGGGTTCAGGGCAGGTGTGCAATCTATAGGTCTCTAGGTCCTGCCTCTAATCTTCCCTGTCCCTCTAACATACCTCTGGCTAATATCAGGACAGGGAGACCCCAGGACTGGAAACACCTCCCACTGTAGGATGAGAGAGAAACAGAGAGGAAATCATATTCACGTAGCAGACAAGGGTGCTACTGCGGGTCAGGGGCAGGCCCAGGCCTGCCTCCTTATTAGGAGTGGGCTTTGGGGATGTATCTATGTGACTGAGGAGTGGACTGCTGACAAGGGGGGACAGAGCCACAGTGAAGGTGTCAGGTCATGAAGGGGAATTAGCTGCCAGGTATCAATAGGTGCAGATTGCTGCAGGCACTGGTGACTGAGAGCCCTGAGTGTCTCTATTAACTCCTCAGGCCATGAGGCCTTAATGACACCCCTGCCAACAACAGAAGAGGCAGCAAGTGACAGACGCAAAGAAGGATGCCAGCTAATCCAATCTGAACACCCCATGGGGCCCGGGGACTCCCAAGGCCTGGCTCCTGTTGCCTGTCACATGGTGCAAAGAGGATGACACTAAAGCTCAGCCTCCAGAGACAAGGACCTTAGATGGATATGGGGGCGGGGGAGAGAACTTAAAATATGGGATGCAAAACTGGAAGGGACTCTGCATGTGGAGGAAGCTGGGCTAGGGGATAAGGAAGGACTGTGCCTAAGATCTGACATTATCTCTGTCGGTATTTCTGCTTCTCTCGCTTCTAGGGAATCTCCAGTATGTGTCCAGCACTGCTTCGGGCACTCTCAATTGCCACTGGAATATGAGTACATACTGATTAAATTTCTTATAGTAAATCCTACTCACAAAGGTCCTACTGTGTGCCACAGACTACCACATGTCTATTACTAAGAAATGTAATTTCGGATGTCATTACGTTCCAGGCCCCTTTCTGTACCCTCCATTAAATACGGCCCACATTATGTGCCAACAATGTTTGGAGAACTTATATTCATTCTGGTTGCCATCATCCTTATTAATTCTCTAGAGTGGGCAGAACTATTTCAATTTGCAATTAAGCAGGCCGGGACTCAGCTAAATTCAAAGCCTTGCGGTTCACTCTAGCCACTGGTCTTTGAACTGTGCAGGTATCCTTGTATTAATCATAAAATGTTGTCATAGCCCTTCTCACTGCACAAATGTATACCCTAGAGATGAATGAGCTTAGAGAAACGGAGCTATGACTCTATACCATTCCCATGCCATTCTGCCCATTGCTGGAAGGCGGGAAGCATATCTCCTCCTTCTTCGTGAGTTTCCCAAGGTCAAACCAAGCAATATGCTATCCAGATTTACCCTAGGAAACCCATATGCTTATTGAGCTTAATTATAGAGCATGAGTGAGTTACAAGCAGAAGTGTAGGTGACCCTAAAACAGCCACCCTAGAAAGTTTCCCTCCAGTGTGGATGATGGCGTTTTGTTCAGTTTGAGCCTTCCTCAAGACACTCTCACCTGGGAATCTGGTCTGTTAAGTGTGAGGCTCCTCTGTAGATAGCCTCACTGATGACACCCAGAAATATGGGACCAAGCAACTGTACAACCAGGGCCTTAGCCAACTGGACACAGAAATTTAAGCTCCACCCCCATCCCAGGTTTCTCCGAGGGGTCTAGAATCAGTCCTCAATCCATCCTCAAGAGGTCCATATGTTATTATCCCACCCAGCTGAGGGAGAGGGAGAGTGTCAGCAGAACTTCAGGAATTTGTAGACAGTGAGGACTGGAAATACCCAATCCAAAAGCTTCCCCTTCCCAATGAGTCCCTTCCTGCTGGTGGTCATGACAATGAACAAAGCTATCCATAGCACATACAGTTGGCAGGGATGACAGAGCCATAGAATTAGGCTTGCTGTGAAAGGCACCAGGAACAGCAATAGAAGGAAGGAAGAAGGCACAGTGGAGGGAGGGATGGAGGGGCACAGTGGAGGGAGGGAGGGAGGGG
>NW_022196905.1:253335309-253345392 GCF_008632895.1 Mastomys coucha
ACACAGTGGAGGGAGAGAGAAAGGGGCACAGTAGATGGAGGGAGGAAGGGTTAGAGTAGAGGGAGGGAGGGAGGGGCACAGTAGATGGAGGGAGGGAGGGGCACAGTGGAGGGAGGGAGGAAAGAACACAGTGGAGGGAGAGAGAAAGGGGCACAGTAGATGGAGGGAGGAAGGGTTAGAGTAGAGGGAGGGAAGGAAGGAGGGGCACAGTGGAGGGAGGGAGGAAGGGGCACAGTGGAGGGAGAAAGGAAGCTGCCAGCATCCTAGGAACTTTTGTATGTGGCTGTCAGATAGACAGGGTTGGTTCACTCTGTTTCTCTTTTGCATGTATACATATATTGTACATGTGTTCTATTAAAGTCCTTGGCCTTGGCTTGGGATGACTCAGTGGTTAAGAGTGCTTGCCACTTTTTTTCAGAGGATCCAGTTTCAGGACTTAGCATCCATGTTGGGCAGCTCACAACTGCCTATAACTCCAGCTCCAGGGGATCCAGTATCCTTCTCTGGCCCCCACAGATACTTGCACACATACACAAGTGTCCCCCAAAATAAAAACTCCTTGCTCTTAGCTGAGTAGTAATGTATGGTTGGTTATCTATCTATCTATCTATCTATCTATCTATCTATCTATCTATCTATCTAATCTATCATGTATCTATCTATGTACCTATGTATTATGTATGTATCTATATATCTATATATCTATCTATGTATCTATCTATCATCTATCCATATATATCCATCTATGTATCTGTATATTATCACCCGTCCATCTCTCTTTCTCTATTTCTCTCCATTTATATCTCCTTCTGCCCCATTTCCTCTCTCTCTCACTCTATTTCTTTTTCTCTCTCTATCTCCCTTTCTCCTCTCTCTCTTTCTCATATAGCTCCCCATTCTGCTTTTGAAAGAAAGTGATAGTAGCTGTATAACTATCTTCATGGCTTCCCCAAAGGCCTGAAAATTAAGTGTAAATAAATTATCCATTACCACAGATGCCCTGTCCTTCCCACACAGCCTCCCCAGCACACTCCCTCTTCCTTCACCTCCAAGAGACATTTTCCAAGGTCACTAAATTAAGCCTTCAGACAATCGAAAAATTGAATCTTGGTACATCTATTTTCCTAACAAAATTTCTGCAGCCCGGATTGGGGCTGACAGGTGCGGCCGCATAGCCTTCTGGGCTGTTCAGGTCGATTTGGCCAAGCAGGACAGCATCAGCTGGGATTGGAGGGAACATCTGAGCTACTCAGGCCCCCTGGGAGTCACAGAGTCCCTTACCTCCTTGCCACTGTAAATGACTGTCCCTGTCGCTCTCAAAGCATCCCCTTTTCCTCCTCAACCGGCTGTCTCCTCACCCCCTGCAGCCAACAGTTCAAAAATCTATTCAATTATTTATCAAACAGACCCCCCGCAATCATTGCAAACATGTTTAAATAGATCTGGAAACTGTTCTCTGCAAGGACACTAATGATGCTGTTGAAACCACTGTCCTGGTTGGAGGAGAAGAAAAGGAGGGATAGGGGGCATGAATTTGTGAGAGAAAGGGGAGCTTTACCCAGGCTTTGCAGTTACCACAGGCTATCTTGCTGTCCAGAGGGCATGAATCACCCAGGACCCGGAAACTGGGGATCCTGGCACTCTGGTCCCACTTGTCTTCTATACAAGATGCATCTTCCCTGAGACTTTCAATATCCCTTCACTTGAGCTTCCTCAGCCTCCAAGATTCATATCTTAAGCTTCTGGTGAAAACTGTATTCTATACAGGTACGTGAATGTAAATGTCACAACAAAGCTTTAATTTTGCTGTACACTGATAAGGCCGTGGCGTTCTTGAAAGACAACCTGGGTTTTATTCTTAGTTTTGAGTAGCCACCACAGTCCACAGGGGTACCCAGGTACCCATGGCCACCTGCATGGTACCAGTGACCTCTGCAAATGAGTGCAGGCAAGACCAAAGTGTACCACAGTATTTCAGTCAAGTGAATGAACGAAGCCATCAGTTGATTCAAAACTGCTCACATGGGCGCCCCAAACGCAGCTTTCAGAGGCTTGGGACTCAGCAGTGTGAAGCCCACTCAGATGGCTCTTGCTGTGGTCTGCATAACAACTGCATGTGAGCCTTCCCAGCTTGTCATAAATCTTGTGCATCTGCATTGTTTGTGCTGAAGGGTTCATGCATTCTTGTAACAAATGCCAGGAGGCCAGCCAGCAAAGCTGATCAGGGACAGTCCCCATCTAGGACCGGCCCGTGCTAAGTCTGCAGAATATTTAAATAAGGGGTTAATTTATAAAGTGAAGCCCAGGAAACTTTCCACGATTGTTGTGTCCGTGTCTCATAAATCGGCACAAATTGAATCTAGGTTTCTGTGCCCGTCAGCTCCTTGGGTAAACCAAAATTTATTGAGAGGTACATAGGTTGCTGTCCAAGGAAACATAGTAAATGAGAGAAATGTATACTCGGGAGGTCGGTAAACAAGACGAGGAGGCAGGTAGCAAGGACGAGATGGCAGAGTCAAAATGGGAAACCTTCTTTGTGCTGGGGTACAGAAGCACAGTCCTGCTGGAGGCTGGCTTCCAGAGATCCTTTCTTTTCTTTTTCTTTTTTTCTTTCTTTTTGTTATGAACATTCCACTGGCTTCTTAGTCTGTCTGTCTTTTTCAGAAGGAATTTGTAGATGCAGATACTAGAGTGTGAGGATCAAGAGGAGTATGAAGCTGAGGGTTTGAATATGTCAGATTACTAGGCTTGCTTGTCCGGAGCCGCACTCATCATTGGAAATAAGCACCTGAGGTGATCCCAGCTCTACTCTAACAGTGGCTGTTTATCGTAACCAGACATGTGTCCCTCGTTAGTGAAAACAATCATAACAGCACCTCATGTGCTTTGAGGACTAACTGTGAACCGGACACAAGGTTAAATGTGGCGCAAACTTTATTTCCAGTCCATTACAGGATGGTCTCTCTGGGGTAGGTTGAAGGTTTTTACTGTACACTGGACCACTGCTTTTTTTGATTTTTGTTTTTAAATCATTCTCTTGTCTCCCTCCCTTCTGGAAAGCAAATGCTGGCATTCCAGTTCAGTTTCTTTGCTAGCACTTTTGTTTTGTAACTTTTTTTTTTTTACAAGAGCACAAATCTACTTTTATTTATTTACTCTCTATTAGTTTAAATCCAGGATGTAATCAGTACTATTGGCTGGACTTGTCATCACAGCAGCTTTGCCTAGAGAGAACAGAGATGAGGGATCCCTGCATGAGAGCACACAGCAGCTACAGAGCTCTGCCTTCTCCAGTCTGCTCATAACGTAAACCGCACTAGTGGGTGAAAGAGAACTTTGAAAGGAACTTGGCTAAAATGCTTTTAGCAGACATTATTGTAAAACTTCCTGGACGTCATTTGATAAGCAAAGGGGCAAAACTGAAACTGTAATGCAGTGTAAACATTGTTTATTTCTGACATTGTACATAAGTAGATTCCTCATCTGTGTGTCCTCAGCTGAGACCAGTAAGAAAATATAAAGTTATTGTACTATCTGAGCTGACACTTCTTCAAAGCCTTGTTATTCTTGTTCCCTTCGATGTATATCAACTCCAAAATACACACTGACACGAAAATTGTGTATTCAGATTCTCGCTATTGATTCATGGAGAAAGTGACCTTGTGTGTACACATGAAAAGGCAGAAATCTATATAGACTGCCTAGCCTCTTCTCTGTGGCTCAGGCTGCTCGGGAGCAGATAGTGTGCCTGTTTTAACACCTACATTTACTTTACCTTTGCAAAGACTTATAGCTATAGCGTAAGGACGTGGATCCCAGGAAAGGTCCCCAGGTGTGGCCTAGGAGGGGAACCTATGTCAGGTTAAAATCCTGTGTTCCATTTGCAAAGCCAATGGTTAGAGCCAGAGATGGGAGATTCTCTCTAGGACCTGGACTATGGTTTCCTCAGGGCTAATGTTTTCCTTTTAAGCTATGTACCCATAAACCTGGCACTAGGGACCCAGGGGAATGACATTACCCACTGTTCTAATGAGATGGGATTACTCCCACACCTCAGCCTGCTGTCATGTTTCATCAGTCACGTCACGTTGTTTGTATCTGTATTAGTTGCTTCACCCGTTGCCGGAACCAACTCTGTGATAGAAATCACTTAAGAAATGAAAGATGTATTTTTGATGTAGGGTTGGTTTCAAGAGACTTCAGTCCATCATGGAGCGGGAGGCATGGTAGTGGGAAAATGGACTTGTAGCAGAATCTCAGATTGTGTACCACCATGAAGCAGCCAACATAGATGGGAACCATGAGTGGGTAGCCCCTTCAAAGGCTCAGCTACCTACACAACCCAGGCTCCACTTCCTAAACCGTCCACAACTTGCAGAAGCCACGCTCCCATCTGGGAAGTAAGTGTTTGAACCCAGGGGCCTGTGGATGCCTTCCCATTTAAACATCACAGCAAGCTGGCGGTGCCCTGGGACTGGTGACTGTGGCCCACCATTTCTCCTCACAACTGCCTTCAAATTGAGATTCTCTCAGCATCTGGAGGTAACAAAGTGACTCACATAGACCCCAGAACAGCCTGCCAGAGGTCAGGAGGCTCAAGACAGAGGAGGTGGGGAGGCGGTCAGTGCTTCAGATGTCTGATCCCAAATCAGGTCATCTTTATGATTCTACACATCCGAAGCCTCTGTGCTTCGAATCCCTCACCAGAGAACGTGGCCAAGAACTGTTGAATTCCTCTCCCCAAGATGGGGGTCTGCGCAAAGAGGCGTGAGAAAGAAGGCGGAGAGACAGTGCGAGAAATGAGGCGAGAGGAGGCCTGATGCGGGCACGGAGAAGCCACATCTGCATTTTGTTCACTAGGAATCAGAGCCTAGGTTCTATTAGCAGGACGTTCTAGGAGTTCACGTTGCACTCGGCTGCTTCGGAGGGAAGCAGGAAGAAGAATGAGGGGGAGAATAGCAGCGTAGGAAGCTTAAAAAGTGGTCGGCTATATGTAAATGGCTTTTTATTATAACTTCGAGGCTGAAGTGGCAAGCTTCAGCTGTGTAAAATGCCACTCGCTTTTATCATGGTTCAGAGAGATTACCTCTCAACGTGAACTTCATGTTCATTTCTTCCCACACTTAGGAAGGAAAGCGAGGCTGTGACCCCTTCATTTCCCAGTCCTTGCCAGCAACTGGCTCCTTCCTCTGGGTTTTGTGTCACCCTGTATGATATTGCATCAAGTCAATTCACTGCAGCAGTTGAACCAAAAGCAATTTAAGTCAAAAAAAAAAAAAAATAGACAAATACGGATGTCATTTCTAAAGCTTGTTCAAAGGCCTTTGACATCATTCAAAGCCTAAACACTTCTCAGAGGCAAGATATTCTCTTTCTTTCTTTTTCTCCCCTCGCCTCACCTCAGCAATGCAGGATTGAAGATCGAACACAGACAAGCAAACCACAGGGATCTGGCCCAGAAAGCATTGCCAGATTCTGTATCATGTATTGAGGAAGATTGATTCAAAACCAAAGTAAATTCCCGAAGGTCAATTAATATTTATTATTTCAACATGGTTTATTTGTAGCAATAATAGGTACCACCTATCAATACTTATTATAGATGAGCATGCTGTTAGAAGACTTTATCTAACTTAATTTTCGTAATCACCTAGCATAGAATATCTATAAACATTAGACTATAAAAGCTGATATCACTGTCTTCATCTGTAAGATAAATATACCATATCTTTGACCAGCTCAGAGCACAGACAAAATATTTCTTTTACTTTGTAAATATGTAAAGGTATATGAGTGCAGGTGTGTTTGTGTTTCTATGTCTCTGTCTCTCTGGTGTCTGTGTGTGTGGCTAGGCCAGAGGACAGTCCTCACATACCATTCGCCTTGCGTTTTGAGACAGGTCTTTGGCCACCTTGGTATTTACCAAGCAGGCTAGGCTAGCTGGTCAGTGAACCCTGGGAATCTGTCCATCTCTGCCTCTCCAGCTGTGGGATCGCAAGTGGAAGCCACCCCATGCCTCGGGTCTTTATATAGGCTCTGTGGGGCTCAAGGGCAGGTGTTTGTGGTTGCAAGACAGGTACTTACTGACTCATCAAGCTCTCATGGCAACCCAGGGTACCGAACTCCTGAGAGTGAAGGCCATTCTGTGTGAGCACAGAGGTCTCTCTTCATGGTGCCCACTTCTCATGTCAAGGAAGACTGGCAAAGTGGAACAGAGAGCTAAGAGCAGGCCTTCTGCCTTTTCAGTGTATTTGAGTCTTAGAATGGTGAAGCTCACACATACACACACACACACACACAAACACACACACACACACACACAGGGTGAGGGAGGGAGAATTGTCTTTTGGAGGAAAAAAAAAAACAAACTAAAAAAGCTAGTGGGAAAAGTTAATCCCCATGGGTGATATACTGTAGGATTCATTTACATAACATTCTGGAAATGTCAAAATTATACAAATGGACACTAGATCAGCAATGGCCAGTAGCTGGGAGGAGGGAGGTGGGGGGGCAGGGTGGCTACAGAGGGCAACTGAAGAATCCTGGGGCCTGCAGAAATGCTCTGCATCTTGACAGCCACGGCCAGCGTCCCTTCTGTGCCATTGGACTAGAGTTTCATGTCCTTACCATTAGGGCACGTGGGTCAAGTGTATGTGGGATCACTGCATTATTTCTTACAATTGCCCAAGAATCGACATGTATAGATACTTCTACACCAAAAGCTTAGTTAAAACACAAAGAATTATTGGACATTTGAAGAAGAAGAAAAAAAAAAAACCCAAAACACCAAGAACATTTCAATGGTGTACAGCATAGATCTTCTCTCTTGCCTAAGCCCACCTCTACCTCATTTGCAGATTACAAAATGCAAAGGCTTTAAAGTGTAGTTATACCTGCATGCTGGGAAGTAGCCAACCTCTGACCATTCTCAAAAAGGTCAAAAAGCCATGGAGAAGTCTGTTACCTTGGCCTTGATTCCGATGGAAAGGGAGCCATGAGGCCCCCTGGCCAGGAACCCTTGTGATCACTGTGGACCAAGAATGGATGTATTTTATGTGCAAAGCCGTGACCTTATTTTCCCCTCCTCATGCTAATAGGTGTGAAGATTCTGCAATAAATATTGCTTATGGCTGTTAATTGAACTGCAGCCCAGATGGTCAGGGCATGTTTGTTTTCTTATTTTTAATTTCTCCGAGTTCTTGTGGCTGTTAGGAGTGGGGGAGGGGTAGAGTAGTTTACATTGGAGACAGATCTGAGCCAGAGTCTGTGCCCCCAGGATATATTCACACCAAGAAAAACACTGTGTTGGCATCATAGATAGAGAAGAAGGAGCGAGGAGATACACTGGAAACCCTGTTGCCAGCACTTCTCACCGTGTGATCGCTGTGCAGATCCTTTCTCCCCGTGTCCCAGGGGCTTCAAAAGGACCTCTGAGGCCCAAGTACCAACCAACGCAGACAAGAACAGAAACCCGGGCTGGAGAGGTGGCTCAGTGGTTAAGAGCACTGACTGCTCTTCCAGTGGTCCTGAGTTCAATTCCCAGCAACCAGAAGGTGGCTCACAACTATCTGTAATGGGACTCCCTCTTCTGGTGTATCTGAAGACAGTGGCAGTATACTCACATACATAAATAAATAAATCTTTAAAAAAAAAAAAAAGAACAGAAACCCTTCATTTCCCTTTTGTTATTACCAATGTGAAAAATCACTGTTAACTGTCAACTTGAGAGAACCTAGAATCAGGTGCCAGATGTATCTCGGACATGCCTATGGAGGACAGCCTTGATTACAAGTATTAGAATGGGAAGACCACCCACTGTGGGCAGCACCATCCCCTGGCTGGGCTCCTGGACTGTGTATGTGTGGAGAGAGGGAACTGAACAGAAGCATGCATTTATCACCCTGTTCCTCACTGTGGATGCCATATGACCAGCCACTTCATGCTCCTGCCTCATTGACTGTGACAGACTGCACCTTCTGAGCCAGAATAAACCCTGTCCCCTTAAGTTGCCTTTCTTAAGTTATTTTTTACCACAACAATAGTAAAAGAGACCAAGATAACCACTTCGTAATGGGCCCTCTCTTCTATTCCCTTTGCGGGCCTTACTCACCTTTCAGAAGGGAGTATGAAGGTTCAGATGAGTTGCTGCATGTGACTAGGGTCCACACACACACACACACACAAGGTTGTGTCTAAATCTGAGCAGTCACCAGTGCAAGGCGAAAAGAACCCCGGTGCCTTTCAGTTTTGCCTTCACTGGGTTCTCAGAGAAGAATATTTTTGATGCAAGATCTTGTGTAGCTCAGGCTGGCCTCAGATTTCTTAAGTAGCTGAGACTGGCCTTGAATTCCCCATCTTCTAGTCTCCCATCTCTTAAGCATTATAATCACAGGTATGCACCACCGTGCACAATTCTTTCATAAATATTTTAAAGTGCGTGTGTGTGTGTGTGTGTGTGTGTGTGTGTGTGTGTGTGTGTCTACAGGAAGTTAGAAGACATATTGGATTGGGTGTCAGGCCTCACCTTCTACCTATTTGACATAGGATTTTTTTTCCCACAAACACATATGTCAGATTAGCTGATTCATAAGCTTCCAGGTTTTCAGTCTGTCTCCCATCTCACCATAGGAGTGTCAAATGTGGGGGATCTGAACTCCGATCCCCACACTTGTCCGGCAAGTGCTTTACCACTTAGCCACCTCTTTAGTCTCTTGCTTCAGTTATTTTTAATTAAAACAGTTATGATCATGAACCCTGACAGTGCACACTCCTAACTCTGAGGCCCTGAGCAAAAGCCTGGCATGGCATTCTTTCTGTGTCACCTCATGTTCCAGTTTTGAAGGACAGTTGTGCACTGATTTGAGGAGAGGTGGTACAAAGTATAGCATAGAGTAAGGACTCAATAGAACTGTGGTGGAAGATGCAAGATCTGTGTAAGTGATGGTCATGGAAGCCCTTCTATAAGGAAGGATAAGGACAGGGCCCCTCCAGCATGACACCACTGTTACCAGGGGTCTATTAAAGACTCAACAGAGCCCATGGTTTCTCTTATGTCATTTGTATAGACACTAGGGAAGATTCCTGCTGGTCATTCTTGATATTCACCATCTTATCTGGGGTTTGCTCATCTATAATGGACCTTCTGATCACAGAGCCCATGGGATCTTGCTAAATGCAGATTCTGGTTCAAGTGTTCCAGGATTCCGTGTTTCATACACAGAGCCCCAGTGCGACGCCAGAGTCATGGGACCAAGAACACATTCTTACATCAAACTTTTTCAGTCCTTAAAGAAGTCACTATTGCTGGCTAGAGGCATTTTGGAAATGTGTAGATGCATGCTGGAGCCTCTGGACATTTAGTAGATGATGCCTATAGCTCTATCTAGGGATTTCAGTGCAACACAGTTGCCCACAAACTGGGAGCACTCCCCTGGGCTACTGGGCATGCATGTCAGCAGACACTTGCTGGTAAGGCCTTAACTCAGAATTCACTTTTCTCCACACAGAAACACAATGTGTCCCAAGTCTCCCAGAAATGCAAGCACTTTCTAAATAAAGGGAAGATTGTACTGTGTGTGTCCAAACTGCCAGTGCTTTGGAGGCATCTTGGGAAGATCACAGCAATTTGAGTCACGATGACGCGTGACTTCCGCATTTAAAGACTTGCTGTATTGGCCATTAGTGAGCACTTGTATTCTCTAGCTGCCCTCAACACCGCAGGAGAACAGGTTCTTCCTATTCTCCTCAAATCTGTGTTCAGAGATGCATTGATAACATTAGAGTATTTACACCATGGAAAGTGGCAAATTACCCATCAGGATGGTTGTGTCTATTCTTGATCTCCAAATAGTAGGTTGACTATGACGTGCTGGTTCCTTTTTTTTTTTTTTTTTCATTTAATTTAGACTTCAGACATTTTTATCAATTTTTGGTTAGTTATATGCATGGTGGATTATGTCATTCATTAATTTCACCCCAAAACCCCAATAAAGATACCTAGACATTCTTTTTTGAATAATTATTTTATCAATAACTGTCCATTCCCATACTCATGCTATCAACCCTCAATAAGTTCCTCGAGTC
>NW_022196905.1:253345402-253374059 GCF_008632895.1 Mastomys coucha
AAAAAAAAAAGAAAAGAAAAGAAAAAAGAAAAACAGTCCACAGTAGGAGAAGGGCTTGCTGAGAAGAACAGGTGGATCAGAGGAAGGAGGAAGGACACACAAGAGGATAATAGGGGTGATCAGAGTGCATTGTATGTCCGCGAAACTGTGAGGAAATAAGTAGATTTAAAAACATTTTAAAGTGAGCATTTTAAAGATTTCTTTCTATAGCTAAGGTGTGTGTTTGTGTGAGTGTATGTCACATGTGTGTGAATGCACATGGAAACCTGAAGGGAATGCTGGATCCCTTGGAGCTGTGAGTTGCCCAACGTGGGTGCTGGGATTTGAACTCAGTTCCTCTGGGAGACTGGGAAATACTCTCAAAGGATGAATCTCTCTTCAGGCCAATGGGAGGAAAAAAAAACTTTTAAAAGAAATATGGGAAAGAAAACCTAATGTACAGACATGCATGTGTGCACACACTCCATATATGTATACACACACAAATGTACACACATACACACGCATGCTCACACATGTCAGGACTGGGAGAAGCAGTGTGTTACCAAGCTGGCCATATCGTAAGTGCTGCTAACATTGCACTCATTTTTGAGACCTTGCTTTTGGCAATCATTTCTCCTCTTATTATTTTTTTTTCTTCCTTTTTGGCACCAAAGCACTGTTTCCACAAATAGCACATCTAATGGAGTGTGCGACTTTATTGCTGTCAGCTGCTGTAACAGCAGAGGAAAATTCAATAAACACAGAAGCTAAGACCAGAACATAGAAGGACTTCCCACTCCAGAAGTTAAGTATAATAACCTTTCTAGAACATTCTCTAGTCACCCATGAAATTCTAACTTTTTGTAATAAGAAGTCACCCCATTGAGAGCCTGGTTACAGTAGGTATTCAGCCAGGCCTGGGGCACATTCAGGATGATGGTGACCATCTTGTTGACTTGAAGAACCACCCCGTCTTCTGCACAGGGCTGAAGCTATCCAGCTGGAGGGGATGAGGTAACTGTTAAATGTGCCTAAGCTTTGGGCACTAGCAGTCTATGCATGTAACAAGCTCACAAATGAAATGTTGTAATTCTTTACCAGGGTAATTGGGACTCTCTTTCTTAGCTAAACCAGGGATCCAGTATAAAGGATGAGGCAGTTTTTTTTTTTTTTTTAAGAGCATAAATACGTGAGAACGTTAGCAAATCAAAGTAATTGAGGAGTAAAATAATTCATTCCATGTCCCTTCCTAGGCATGGCTGCAAAAGGCACAACCATTAAGTGCATCCTTGACACACAGGCAGCGGCTTAACCATACCACCAAATATTTAGCCAGGGCCAAGAGCAATTTTTTATTATTATTTTTTTTTTATAAGTTTGATTTACTAACCTTCTGTACATTCCCTATTTTTAGAGGTTGGCTCATAGTTTTCGTTTGTTTTCTTTGAAGCCCCGACTCCTCCCCAGGGTTTTAGCTGTCCACTTGGTTCTTAATGGCAGAGCAACACTGAAAAGCATAATTACATTTCCTAATTATGTGTAATTAGGCAAAACCCAGATGATGTATCCAATGTACTCCTGGAATAGCCAGGGGTCAAGGAGCACTGGAATTCAGTAACATTTTTATAAATAAGTGCGTTAGTTAACATTGAGGTCCAAGGTGGTGCTGGGTGCCTTGTAGACCAATATAATGGTTGAAATATATAGTATTCATTTATTTAGCCAAGTAAAGCTATAATTGATTCCCCGCCTCCTTATTCTCCTCTCTTTTATATAAAAAAAAAGACAGTTAGATTTGCTATTCTTAGTCTAAGAGGGGCCCTCTAAACTCTGAACCACGGTTCTGCTTACTGACAGCATAAGTGATATTTATTTTTTCAAAGCCTAATCCTTTTGAAACATGGAGAAATAAATACATCCTTTTATCTACCATATGCCTGGGATGGGAAATAAATTCTTATTTTCCTGCGGTGTGGTACCAGTGGGCTACAATGAATAATTTGGGCAGGCTCCCTGAAGATAATAGGGAAGCCTTCTCTATTACCAGGGATAATTATGAATCTCATAATAGAAAACATCCCGAGCCCGAACATCAATCAGGGAAGATAAACAATGGGGAATGATAGGTATACAAAAGGGAAAATGGCGTCAGCACACATGGAGGGGAAGACCGAGGGATTCCAGCTGGGTTATAAATCATAGAGTCAAATAATTCCTACGCAATTAATATCTTCAAATTAAAACATACTTTTTTTTTTTTAAGGAAAAAAAAAACTGGTGGACTTTTTTGAGCCAGACAACTGGCTACCTTACAAGATTCATCCAAGAACCCCAGAGTTAGTCTTGTATGGATCTCTCCAATCTCTCCTGCCCTCATCTTCTCCACCCCTCCCCAAGTGTGATGGGGCATCTTTAACAGTGCTAGCATGTGTACTCATGGGATAACTGACCTCAAGCCAGTTGCCAGGGACAGACCATGGGCTGCCAAGACCAGAGCTAATGGTGGGTGACCCTTGGGATCTCTAGCTCTAGTAAAACAAAACTGGTTTATTGAGCTGGAACTGTGACTGCCTTGGTCAGCCCAGACCTTGTCTACAGGCGTGCACATGCAGCTTCAGAGCTCTATAAAAATGGGGAAGCGTTCATTCTTATTCCTAAAGGATCATTGTCTCTTTTCTAGGGAATTGCCCTTTGTTCATGGACTTTCTTGTTTCCTTTAAAAAAAAAAAAATCAGACTGCTCTTCTGGAGGTCCTGAGTTCAAATCCCACAGCAACCACATGGTGGCTCACAACCATCTGTAATGAGATCAAATGCCCTCTTCTGGTGTGTCTGAAGATAGCTAAAGTGTACTCATATATAATAAATAAATAAATCTTTAAAAAAATCAAATACTTAAGGTATTCCAATGTACTTCTCTTTCTAACCACAATAGGGTTCTTCCATAACTATGAGAAAATTGTGCCTTGCTATCTTGTTAGTCTACTGTGAATTTCCAAAATCAAATATAAGGCAATATGATTAATTTATCTCCTATGTCAAAGGCATAAACCAATGAGGTATCCAGCTTTCCTCATATCTTCTACGTGTAGAACCTCAAAGAGTGACAGGAATTCCAACAGGACCTTTCTTTCCCTCTCTCCGTTACAAATAGGGACTCTATCTGAGTCAATTGTCAAATATGTCTGGAAGGCCGCAAAAATATGCTCCTGGATTTTGTTTTATTGGCTCTCATCTAATATTTTACAAAACATATTTTTAAAGAAATATATAATTTGTCCCCCAAAGCAAGGGTTTTCCCCATGCCATATAATTTGCTAAGTGTGGCTTTACTGCACTGTAGCCTATAATTTATAGTCAGCCTCCACAAGGCAAAAAATAACTCCAAGCTATGATTAAGTAAGTAATGGACAAGGTAACTAATATTCCCGGAAGGAAGCCCTTCTAGACACTCATTTTAAATGACAAAACAGGGAAGGGTGAGATGTGTGGTCCTGCACAAATTTAACTGGGTCGTGTGAAATGGAGACGCACAGCATGACAAACTAGCCTATCAGGGCAGTGAAGACATGAGCCAAGCCAGATTTTACACTTGCATTTTAATGAGCTTATATCTTGTCTTCCCCATGTCAGGCAAATGGGTATGTGCCTAATTGTGCAACCAGTTTCCCCCCTAAAGTAATTCTTGGGGAATAAGCTTTCTAGTCAAGGGCAAATGAGTTCTGAGGTAGCGGTCTACATTCTGTGGAAGGAGAAGCATGACAGCACGACTTGATAATTAGGCAATACCAAGAGCTGGGGAGATGCCTCAGTCAGTAATGTGCTTGCCCTGCTAGTACAAGGTCCTGAGTTCCATCTCCAGAGTCAAAGCAAATATGTGGGCATGGTAGTGCACACTTGTAAGCCCAGTGCTGGGGAGGTGGGGACAGGCAGATACCTGGGGCTCACTGGTGGCCTCGTGAGCCCACCTCACCAGATGGATGAGCTCTAGTAAGAAACTCTGTCTCAAAAACACTCAGAGGATAGTACCTCAGGAATGACTTTCTACCTCCATGTGGACATTTATATGTACCCACAGAGACAGATGCATCAACATAGACAGACAGACAGAAAGACGGACAGACAGAGACAGAGAGATGAGAAAGAGAGGGGGGGCATAGAGGGGAATATGAATATCAAGCTTGGGAGATATATGGCAAACTGTAAAAATGACAGTGTGTTACAAAACAGGAAAGAACCAACACAGGTCTGTCCACTGCTTTGTACCCTGCCTACAGTAAGAGGTGGGAGCCCATTCCCTCACCAGGTAAAGCAGGCTAACCACGTGGATCTCATTGGCTAATGGAACCCTAATAAAATCTGTATTCACAGAGAATGGCTAGAACCTGGACTTCTCTCTTGCAGCCTACCACCCTGAGACCACTGTAAGGTCATGTCTGATTTGGCCTGCTAAAGGCCACATGAAGGGGGCCCTGTTGTTTGAACTGGTAGCTTGCTGAACCCCCCATGTACATGAGAAGATCATTCTAGAATCATTGAGCAATCAATTATTACTAAGCTAACAGCAGACACCAACCAAGACCACCTGCACTCAGGAAGGAGTTCCTGCTCTTTGAATAGTCATAAATAAACAAACTGGGGTCAGGAGAAGGAGGAAGGTTGCTGTTGTTACCCATTGAATTTTGTAGAGCTTTAGTGCATAGCAAACACTAACAAATACAGAATCAACACACGGGAAATGATGAACTCTCTAACTCTACAAAATGAACTCTCAATGATTTAGCTTTTAGTTGTTGATGCTATTTCTAAGAAAACCACCAAGTACCGTGAGCCTCCTCCTACTATCCCTGTCCATCTGACCAGATAAGGTGGGGTCACTGAGTGTTGAAATGGGTCACTTGACTGGACCAGTGCCTTCAGGAAGAGCCCATGTAAGGATGAGGCTGCCTGTATTCATCAGCCCTTGCCAAGGCAGAAACAGAGTTCTGTAGATTTGGGGCACATAAACACTGGGGATTGGAAAGACCTTTATCTGGTGTTGCCTAAGGGTGTAGGGAGCCTGGCCTGGTGGAAGTAGGAAGGAGGGTGCCCCGCAGAAGAGGGAAGCAGGAGAGAATCTTAGCAGGCCAAATTTAGCCTAATTAACAGATTTGCCTAAGGCTGACCCCGAAGCAGAAAGTGAAGCCTAGATCAGCCTGCTCAACTCCTACCAATACGGTAATGATGAGGTTGAACCACCCGCTCTTAATCCCATAGAAGAGTTTCCCAAAATAGACAGGAGTTAGACAAAGAACACCCCTACACTTCCTACCTCCTCTGAGTCCCTATTTCCTTAATGACCCAACGCATTTGTTCAGCACTGTCTTTGTCCTCACAGATTGGTTTCTGCGGGTCGTTGTCAGCTGTCCATGATTTTGTTTCTACTGAGTAGCAAAGGTGCTGAGACGGGTTTGCCAAAGTACCTCATAAAATCAGTATCCTCCTGTTGGAGATGGGTGGGTGGCTCCTGCGCTGTAGTAAGCTTGGCTACAGAAGGAAGGACTGCACTGGAATCTGCTTCAGCATCTGCCCTATGGCCCCTGAAGGGCACTTCTCATCAACAAGCATACAGCTCCCCAGTTTGGCCACCCTTCTGCCTATATACCTGAGGAAGGGTATGAGCAAGATATGGGTCTCCTCAAGATTACTCTTCATTCTCCGGTGTTACCAGATTGGGCTACATTTCACTATTGAAATGATGGGATGTACCTCTAAATACTTAAGAGCCTAGGGTTGTTTAGACAAGGTGCAGGGGGAGAACCCCCACAGTCACCAACTGCTGCCGGAGGTGGACTCTGTAACTTTCACCTGGTGGGTTTCATGCAGTAGAGTGGTCTCTTACTCTGAACAGACAAGACCTTGGTAACTGACATGGGAGTGACAGCATGTGACGTCTGAGGTTGAGTGACAAGAGCTTGAGGTGTTAGCCTTTCCCCTTAGATCTCCTGTTCTTAGGAAGACTGTACACACTGTGAGGAGCTTCAGGCGGTACCAAATTGAAGTTTATGTGTCATGGACATAGCCCTCTAGCCAACAGCTGAAGCTTGCCCACTAATAGTGATTGTCAATTTGATTTGATCTAGAATCACATGGGATGCAGAGCTCTGGGCTTGGGAGTTCCTAGATTAGGTTGACTGAGGTTGGAGCATCTACCTAAGGTGGGTGGCATCACTCTATGCAGTGGGGGGGGGGGGGTTCCCAGACTAAAGACAAAGCAGAGAAAGCTGGGATCCAGCCTTTACCCCCTCCACCTCCTGACTGAGACCGTGACTCCCGCCCGCCATGACCTTCCTCATCTCCATGAACTGTGCTCTTGACCCATGAGCCGAAGCAAACCTTTCCTTTCTTAAGTTGCTTCTGTCAGATATTTTTTCTCACAAAAACCAAAAAAGTAACTGAGACAATCCTGTGTTAGTAAGCCATCTTGGAAGTCTGTCTTCCAGCCTTAGTTAGTTAGGCTTGTGAGTGGCGGCTACAGATGAAACCTCTTGACGTAAGAAAGAACCAAGCCAAATTGCCATTTAAGCTGCTCCTCAGTTCCTAACCCACCCAAATTGTGTAAGCTAGTAAATTTTGGTCACCCTTTTGAAGGGCTAAGTTTTGGAGTATTATGTTACCCACACTAAAGTTGGCTATCTATACTGCCCACAGCATCGATATAATACAAGACATTTACAATTAAAATGAGCCAAGTGTGGTAGCTCACACCTTTGATTCAAGGTCTGAGGCAAAGGCAGGCAGACCTTTGTGAGTTGGGACTAGCCTGGTGATGCTGGGCATGGTGGTGCAGCACTGGTGAGACAGAGGCAGGTGAATCTCTGTGAGTTCAAGGCCAGCCTAGTCTACAAAGTGAGTTCCAGGAAAGCTAGGGTTCTGTTGCACAATGAAATCCTGTCCCAGAAAACTAAACCAAAAAGGAGGAGGAGGGGGGAGACAAGAAGAAGAGGAGGAGGAGGAGGAGGAGGAGAAAGAAGAAGGCACCTAGTGTAGTGTAGTGAGTTCCAGGACAGAGACTTTATCTCAAAACAACAACAAAACCTTACGGATCAACAACAACAACAACAACAAAAAACCCCACCTTGATTAGAATGAGGGTGCATGCAGGACTCCCATAATACTTTCATCTAACACTTAACTTTAATATTTATACGTTTATGGATGAGACTTTTACAAATTATTAAGTCCCCTTGATCACTTACAACTTTCACTTTTTTTAAAAAAAAAGGTGTTTAGTGGTGATAATATTTTTAATTTTTTAATTTTATGTTTATGTTTGCCTATATGTATGTATGTGCTCCATGTGCATAACTGGTGCTTTCAAAGGCCAGAAGAGGCTGTCAGATCTCCTGAACCTGGAGTTACAGATGCAAATCCCCATGTAGGTGCTGGGACTAAAACGCAGGTCCTCTACTAGGTCATCGGGTGCTCTTCAGCTCTGAGCCACTCTCCAGGCCAGGTTGCTTGCCTTATAGAGAAAAGACACTAGAAATCTAACGATCTGATATTCGTATCCTGGTTATACCATAGGTAATTAATGATGTTGTGCCTTGGCTTTCTCCCTTGGGAAATGATATTAACCCATCCATTAGTATTCAAAGCCCCCACAGTTGTTATGAACACATGGTCAATGGTATCTGCAGACTTCATTGTGATTTATTTTGTTATCAGCATTTAAAATCCAGAAATCCAGTTTGAAGGAATGTTCTATCACTTGATTGGTTACGTGGTGTCTTACTTACTTTTCCCATTGCTTTGATAAAATATCCAGCCAAAGCAATTTAGGTTACAAAGGATTTATTTTTGCTTAAATTCAGAGAAGTACAGTCTATATGAGTGTGGGAAACATGTGGGCAGGTAGGGGAGGCACAGTAGCAAGAGCAGGAGGCTGGCGGATCACACTGCATCTGTATTCAGAAAGCAGAGCAGGGAATGCAGCCTCCTGCTTAGCTCCCTTCCTCCATTTTCCATTTTCCTTATACAGTCCTTATACAGTCCTGGATCCCAGCCAGGAAATGACGCCACACATGATGGGTGGTCTTCCCACCTCAATTAACACACTCTAGACAATGCCCAACAGGCATGTCCAGAGGCCCATCTGCCATGTTCAGTCCAGTTTAAAAAAAAAAAAGACACTCACCTTTATACTTGGTCTCCATTTTTCATGGATTCCCTTGACCAAGAGGTAGAATTTTATAAATTTTTCTCATCAGAGATTCTTATCTGGGATCCTTGGAAATTTTAAAAACATGATTTAACAGGTGCCCCGTAGCATGACAGTGATGTGTTGGCTCCCTGTTAGGAAGCTAAGCTTTTAAGAATATACCTCTGGTCCAGGGAGGTTTTCAGTGAGCCAAGAGATACCACAAGCCGTCCTTGGTATCATAATTGAATAGAGAATCCATCAGCAATAAGTCTTCAGGTACGATGGAGACTATCTATCATATAAAAGTCAGACACTAATGTAACTTAAAATTTTCAATATTATGGAGACTATATATATATATATATATATATATATACATATATATATATGTATGTATATATTCTTTTTTAGTTCTGAAAGAAATTCCAAAATGTTGTGTTAAAAAGAAAAAGCACAAGACAGGTGCAGTGGTCCAGACCTGTAACCCAATCACCTGAGAGCCAAGACAGGAGAGCTGTCATGAGTTCAAGGCCAGTCTGGGCTATGTAGCATTCCCCTGTCTCAAAAATGGGACTGGGGACATAGTTCAGTAGGTAAGGTGTTCACCTAGCATTCATAAAGCCCTGGCTTCACTCCCTATCCAGCATGACATAAACCAGGTATGGTGTTGGGAGCCTGGAAACCCAGGAGGGGGTAACAGGAGATTCACAAGTTCAAGGTCACTCTCAGCTGCAAAGGAAGGCAGTTGGAGCTATATGAAAGCTGGAGAGAGAGAGAGAGAGAGAGAGAGAGAGAGAGAGAGAGAGAGAGAGAGAGAGAGAAACCTTTACTTTCATTTCACTAGATTTCAGTCCAGATTTTTCTCAGCAATCTATGACTTTGATACTTAATTTGTTGATTTTTTTCTAAATATAACCATTACAGTGAACATTATTCTTCTTACTCTTCTCTTTCAAATTGCTCACGAGGAACTTAGAGTACATCATAAGGAAAATTGGCTTATTTTAGAGAAAATGAGGAGACGTTGCTGCTCAGGAAACAGTATTTATTATCTGTGCAGTCAATCAAATAGCATCCCTTTGTTCCACAAAATAAATCCTGTGTGTCTTTTAACACCAAATATTTAAAATGATCATGAAATGGATACTAATGAATTTGGAAGACCAAGAAGGCTGTCATTTAGATGATATTAATAGCTCATAAGACATTTATTTAGTTAATATTTTACTTCTGGTATATGGATCTCTTGAATTATAACGCAGAATTGGCTGTGTTAAGACACCCACTATTGCAGCAGCTAATTTTTGAGCCACTTTTGTTAAAATTAAACCTTAAATGTGTGTTATGGGTTTTATTTCCTCACTGAACCAACAGCATCTCAAATTCATACTCCATTATTTCATTTAGAAAGGAATGAGACACATGGTAAATAAATCAGGGCCATGATTGACAGCCTACCTAGAAAGATTAGACAATTGGGGGTGATGGGCTCCTACTCCCCCAATTATTGCCTTTGTTCTTACAAGTGTGTTTAAATCTATTTCTGTTAATTTACAATTTGAAAGGTGGATGAGAAGCAGAGTTTGAAAAATAGATTACTGTCTTCATTAATACAGGTTTGACCTACAAAGTCTTCACGTACTTAATGATTAAAAACCAAAGTACTAAATAATAAATTATAAGAATTTATAGGAGTCATCATCTTGAAATTAGCTTACTGAATGTTCTTATCATAATAAATCTGAGTGGGTGTCTAATTTAGTGTTAGCTGACTAAAATTATATGTTACGGGCAGGGGAAAAAAAACACTTTTGTTTGAAGACAAATGCGGCAAGTTTAATCACAGGTGATACGAAAGGCACCCATCTCTTGCTGGTTCCCTTCATAGAAACTTTGGCAAAATAGGTTGAAGGAAGAGCAATTCCAATTTGTAAATCTGCCGAGCAAGAAAATTTCCCCCAAAGCACTAGGGATGATGTTTACGCTACCTTCCTATGTGAGGCTCCATCTGCCAGAGTTTGAGTGTTTCCCCAAGTTAACCATGGGGAAAGTATGTAGTCCTCTCCATGATGAGGGTACGGAGACCACTCTCAGAGTCATTGTCAAGGTTAAAGGAACTCTTGTGTGTGTTTGGGTGGGTAGATAAGAGGATGCAACCGCTTCCCTCTTCTGCATCAGTTTCCCTCTCCCTGTGTAGAGGAATTTTAATCCAGCAACATGACTGCTCTGGCTAGGGTAGGTCTGTGTGATCCTGCTGGAATGCAGACACGCCCTCAGCACACACCTTTAAGGTAAAATTGGTTTTTAGAAGGAAGCAGCCATGTTTGAAAAGTGATATCTAATTGAGGAGCTGACAAAGTAACGAATCGGAGAAAGATTTGCCAGAATGAGTCAGAGATAGGACACGCCCAACTCTCAGGAGAACAGACAGAAAAGAGAGGCAATTTAAGAGCCAGGCAGAGTGAGTCAGTGAATCCCCAGAGTCAGTGCCATGAGTGCAGTGCAGGAGAGTTGAGTTCATGCATGAACTCATGCTGTTCAGTACAGAGCAGCAGAAGCAGTTGTAGCCAGAGAGTAAGGAGCCAGAAGATTAGAACCATTGCCAGTATTAGTATGAGGACAAGCAGAGCAATTCAGCGAGAAAGAAGAGAGAAGTCAGATTGAATCAGTCAGCTTGGAGAGGAGCTTAAGCAAGAATAGCTGAGTTGAACCAGCCAGCTAGGGTTCAGAAAGAACTAACAAGATGGAGTTTATTCAGCAGTAAGCCTCTAAGATAACACATCTGGTAGATAAGCGTTACTTTTACACCGTGTCTCAAACATGACTGTTCCTCCAACCCTCATCTTCAGGCATTTGCCCTGGTCAGTCTGTGTTACTACAGAGGCACCAATGCCAAGGGCCCTTACAGCAGGCCCTGGTTCAGTTTATGGGGGAGGGGCTGGAAAAGGTTTCTAGTGCAGATGGCACAGTTTGTATCTTCAAGTTGACAAGTTCTAGAGTCGCCTTGGATACAAAGCTCTGGGCATGTCCCTGAGGTTTTTTTCTAGGTTGGATTAATCCAGGGGGAAATAACCACCCTAAATATGTGTGGCAGCATCCTATAGGCTGGGGTCCTAGAGTGACTACAAACGGGTGCAGCGTGAGAGCCTCCATCTCATACTTCTACCATAGCCTGCCTTCTCCACAAGATGGGCTGCACCCTCACACAGTGGGCCAGAGAAGGCCTCCCTCCCTTAAATTGCTTATCGTCAGTTACTCAGTCATAGTGATAAAAAAAGCAGCTAATAGAATAAGTTACAGTGATTTTATAGTAAAATAGAAATAAGGTGACTTTCTTTCAGATAACTGTGGTAACACACACACACATTAAATAATTTGTTCCAAATATACAGAATTTGTACAAATCAAAGGGAAAAGTAGGATTCCTCCAACAAAAACAATGGCCAAAGAAAACGACAAAGAAATTAATGAGAAAAAATAATAGATACACATTTAAAAAAATTCTTGATCATTAAAAAAATATATAACTATGGAAATTAAGAAATGAGATGCCAGTTTGCACCAAAACCCCAGCAAAGGCTATGCACGGGCAAGCATTCATGCTATTAAAAAAAGCACAAAATAAGAAGTGTTCCAATCTAGTCTAAAGTCTACCTCTTTCTTCATGGTTTAATTTGCAACTTCATTCCTGATACATGTCTTAAGCAACTTTCTGATAAGTCTTCATGGGGTTAAGGCTTGTTCTGGAAGTCCTTCACTGCCTCTCCTGCCGACTCTCAGAAAGCTGGCACCATTCAGCCGGAGTTCTTAGCCTAACTTTGACCATCTGATCATTCTACTTCCCTACAAAGTACCAGAGCAAGGAGAATCTCTAGATCATTCCTCCATAGGCTTTCACCTGGAGTCCTGAAATTTCACTAAAACTCTGACTCATGCTCATAGCTATATTTTATTTATTTATTTTTCTTCACGGGAGAAACACCACTTTCCACAGAAGCATAAATTCCTTTTGGTCTTCGTGAAAAACATGTGGTCAGTTTCAGCCAAATTTAAATACAATTTTTGACCAAGTGCTTCCATTTTGAACGAGAAAATACAGAAATACTTGGGGGCGGGGCAAGAAACCCAATTAGAAGAATCTGTGTTTGCTTACCATGTTGTGTGTTTTGATTTCTGGGATTGAACTCAGGGCATCGCTAGGCAGGTGCTCTGCCACTGAGTGAAGCCCCCACATCCACTATGCATTTGAAAAGTATGGAATCTCAAGGTTCTGACAACAGGATATTTTTCACCTAAGCTTTTCAAATGTATTAAATACAGCATAGAGAGACAGAAAAGAGGAGGAGAAAAAGGAAAAGAAAGGAAATAGGAGAAGGAGAGAGGAAGGGAAGGAGGGAGGAAGGGAGGACAAGAACTGTGTGTCCACATTATAGAGTACACTTACAGAGGCTGAGCAAAACAGAGTAAGTTGTAGACACTAATCCATTATTATGACCTTTCTTGCTTTTTTTTTTTTAAATCTGGAGAAAAATACCCATTCTGGAATTTCTTCATTTGCATGCACACATATGGTGATGGAAAGCCTCTGTTAACTACAAACAGAAAGGATCTGTGCACCAGAAGTGTGAAGAGAGGCAGCAATGGAATAGGTCTTAGTCTCTGTATGCTCCTGTTGTTCTGAATGTCTTTCCATCCAAATATAATATTGCGCACGCGCGCGCACACACACACACACACACACACACACACACACACACACACACACGTATGTATATAAAGGGAAATGGGGGTGGATCTAAAGTTCACATGTATTAATGGACAAAGTACCCCTGGCAGACTAGTCTGCTTCTCTTCCTGCGTGTCACTAAGTTCAGGCCTGGTGACCAGGCCTGCTTTGCAGGGTAGCAGTTTTCTGTCTGTTTTCCAAATCTAAACCTCTTGCTTGACTGAGCTGCGAGCTGCCAGGGAAGGGAAGTAGAGAAGCAGGAGTGAATCCCATTCTTCACCCCCTGCTGATCCCCCCAACTGCAATTTCTAATTAATTAGTAGAGTCGTGCCTTCCAGAAAAGAGCAGGCATATACCTTTGGGAATCTCACCAGGAAGAAGTGGGTCTTGTGGTGCAAAAAGAAAAGCTTCTCTTTTTTTTAATATTAAAAATTAATTAAAAACGGAATGTGTGAAAGCTGGGTTTTTATCATTAGTACCCATTCCAGAGGGCCAATTGCTGTTGGTGAAACTTTAGTCATTGTCACAATAGATTGGATTTTAGGAGGGGTAACCTTAGTGAGTCTAGCTCATCATTGGGTATGGGTTCCTGATACTCAGGGTCTTCTGTGCTTGAGTTGGCTTTGAAAAGTATTAAACACAAAAGGGCATTATTCATGGTCTGCTGTGTCTGAGGATGTGACAGGGGCAGACAGAGTAGCAATAGTCATCTTGAATTTGAATTGGTTTCAAATTCTGTGTGTATGTGTTCTGTATAGGTTCATGTAAGCGTGTGCGCATGTGTCTGCATGTTCACCTGAACAAATGCGAGCCATTGCATCCTATGTTTTACATGGGTCCTGAATCTGAACTCTGGTCCTCAGGGTTTTGCAACTGGCACTTTCCCAGCGACATCACACCCCCAGCCTTTGACAGTTATTTTCAATGGAAGAAAGTCGAAAAAGCCATTTCATGTGAGGGAACACAGGACGTTTTCTCTTTGCTTTGCAAAGACAGTATTTCTCATACACACAACAGGTCTCTGACAACTCATACTTTCCTCTGGCTTAAATGAGAAATTATAATAAACTTCAAGGTTTCATAACATACCCTGACAACAGTGGCTTATCACTCCCGTTGCTCATATGTCTCTCAATTTTAAAAGAAGATTTTATATTCTATTTTTATAAGTATATGAATCATATAAAGTTACAGGTTGCATCATAACATTTCATACATATGTGTGTAATATACTTTGGTCTTGTCACCTCCTGTCTAAGAGCAAAAATTTTAGGTGACTCCAAAAGAAAAAAATATTGACTTTTAGGCCATATATCAGTTATTCTTAACAAATGCATAAACTCTGCTTCTGTAAGACCTGAAGAGCCTTACATCTAGGATGTCCCACTCACAGAAACACAGAGATGGAGATCGATACAACAAGCATGAGGTTTATTGATCCAGCGCACAGGGGCCATCCTACAATCGGGGCAGAGGTGACATTCCAAGCACACAGTTTTTATACAGTTACTGAAGGTAGACTTGGTAACAGCATGAATTGGTTTACACCAATTTGAGACCCATGCTGCCCTTTCTTGGCATTGGTGGCCCTAGGCAAGGTGTGGTCTTCATCACCAGAAAGGGGAACTGAAACATTTTTGGCCGTTATCTGCACCTGCCCTGCCCTTCGGTCGGGGCTTAAAGTTTGAATTGCTGGGACATTCCAGGAAGGGAGTGTACTTTCCTGGCAAGGTCTTTCAGCAACCATCTTATGTTCTTCTCTAAGGTCATACACTTCAAGTGTGGAAACTGAAGTGGCTTCTAACATCATTTCACTACTAACATCCTCAAGTGTAGACTTCATTAGGAGAGAGATTTTGATCAATGCTTTTTAAAAATAGGCTATTGTTTCTATGAGAGTATATACTATGTGTCAATTCCACCATAATAAGTATTTAATAAATATTTGTGAATCATAAATGGGTAAAAGAATAAATGAAGGTTTTTGTGTGTGTGTGTAATTTCTATATTTTGTTATTTAGATGACAACTCCAGGTTCTGAGCACTTCCTAAATGTTATTTTAATGCCTTCTGAAAAACCTAATATGTAGTAGGCAGTTAATGAAGGTAATAATGAATTGGCTAGATTTTGACTTTTTTTTTTTTAATTCATAAAAAATGAGTGCCATGATATATGAGATAAGGGTGTGAAGACTGGAGAAAAGAGCAATAAGGAGAGAATGAATATTGTTTTGTGTAATTTTAGGCATGACAGTGGGATCAACAGAAATGTTCTTCTGTGAGTTCCACACGTTCTTTACTGCCCAGGAATCTCTAAGCCATGCGTTCTCCTCTGAACCTTAGACATTGAGAAAGGCCTCGGGGTCTCCTATTGCCCTCTAAGGCAATATGGAGCATTATGACCCATGTGGACTTTTCTGGGCAGAGGGTCCTTCTTTCTTCCTGGCTGGTCTCAAAGAGCTCATTTGCTCCTGTTGATTTAGTATGGCACCTTAAAACCACCACTGCTTTTCATGACCTTTCACCTTCGTGAGGAGAATCCAAGAGTCACTTTGTCAGTTGTGATTTCCATTGAGTCAGGGGCTATTCAGTCTCCCTGGAGTACTTCTCTGTGTCTTCCACACAGCAAATACTCAGCAGAGGGGTTGAACCAATAAATAAGTTAATGATGGTCATATCGATTCTTTGTTGCTGCAAGAGCAATTCTTCATAGACTTGGTGAGGTTGATGGTGAACAAGGCTTTTTTGTGACAGTTTTCTGTCACCTCAGCCCCTTGTCCTGGATTCTGAAACTAAAACATCCCAGTCTTCTGTTGATGATAAATGAATAAGAGGCAATATAATCATCCATAACTACTTCCTGCTGACATTGGGGCACCCTTGTGGGGTGTGGAGAAAAAGCTGGAGTATTAGCCAAGCCTTGGAAGAGCTGGTTGTTTCCCTGCTGTCCAGGTTGTGGGACCATCTGGGGTTACGAGAGTGTAGGCCCAGTTGAAGCAGCCTGTGAAGCTGGGCTGGAGCACCCATGGGTAACTGTTTTGGAGCTGTCCTGAATTGCCAGGTAGGGACTGAGGGATGCTGGGAGAATCTGGAGGCCAGGTCTGCTTTGGTATGTAAAATATGCACCTCAGCCCCTTGTCCTGGCGTCTAAAACCAAACACCTTGTTCCACTAGGAGATCCCCAGTCTTGGATGGACAAAACAAAGCCATGTGGATGGATGACTGTTTCAAACTCCATTTGGTAAAACTAAGTTAGAATAAGCATTCTAGTGCGCTTGTGTGTTTGCACATGTGCGTGTGTGTTCTGGATGGTCAACAATTCCCAAGCTCCTCCTACTTCTGCCTCCCCTTACAAGTGTGTACTCCAATGGTAGAATTTTTTTTTTTTTTAAACTTGGATGCTAGGGATCAAATTCATGTCATCAGGCTTGCTTAGCAAGAACTTTCCGTACTGAGCTGTGTGCCCAGCTCCTAGAACCCTAAAAAATTTTATGACTTGGATTTTGGTTATTGATGTTATTTGGTGTTTGTGGGTAGGCAGGTGGGTGGGCACACACCTAAGCATGACCTGAAAGTCAGAGGACAGCTTTTCCGGAATAGATTCTCTACTTTGACCATTTGAATTGTAAGGATCAAACCCAGTTCAGTAGGTTTAGTGTCAGGCAGCATTACCTGCAGAGCCATCTTGCTGGCACAAGCACGCTTAAACCTTAATACTTAATGTACATTGATGATGAGCAAACATTTTAAAATGAAATTTAGGACACAGTCTATGATCTCTTGTCTTCTGGTCTTTTTCTATTTTTGTTTTTCTTTTTCTAACATTTATCCCTTGCCATGCCCCAAACCAATGTAAAATAGCTCACAGTACCCTTACAAAATGACTGGGTTTGCTGTTGTTATTGTTTTGTTTTGTTTGTTTGTTTAACAGAGCTTGGGGTAAAGAGAAAATAGGAACCAACACCATGGCTAGGTCTTTGTACTCTCTAAGCCAAGGTAACTCTGATACACATCCTGGGTGTCCCCCGATGACTCCCATATCAGTGAAGCTCAGGCAGTTTACAAAGGGTTCCTCTTCCTTCTCCCTCACCGCTCTGCCCCTGCCACACAGTGGAAAGGCAAATCTCTATTTCCCAAGGGACTTGTGCACAGAAGTGGAGGGAAGATGGAGTAAGCTTGGTGATTGTTACTTTCAAGTGTGTTAGCCTGAGACAACCTAGAATTACCTTCCCAGAAAGTCTCAATGAAGGATTCTGTACTTTGGGTTAGTCCATGAGCACACTGGTGGAAGGTTGTCTTAATTAAGTTAATTGACTTTGGATGACCTGGCCCACTGTGAGAAACATCATTCCCTAGGCAGAGGGTTCTAAGCTATATGAGTGGAGTAAGCAAGCTGAGCAGAAGCAAGCAATCATGCCTTCTCTCTCTGCTCTCAACTGTGGATGTAGCCAGCTGCTTCAAGCTCCTTCCTGAGACTTCCCAGATAAGAGAGACTATAACCCAGGGGTGGGAGCAAGGAACTGAACTGTGCCTGTTAAACATGCTCAGCAAACCATGCTATGATTTTTCCCTTTTAAAATAATGATTTGTTAAAAATAATGGACATGAAACTATTTCACAAATAACAATTCCCAGCATCAATGAATGAAAAACATCCTGGGCTGCTCCAAAATGCAAATTCTAGAGCCAGGGGAGGGGCTAAGCACTTGGAAGCACAAGACCCCAAGTTCAGTCCTCAGAAAACATGTGAAAAAGCCAGGTCTCTCTATATAATCATAGCATGGCAAAAGGGAAGACTGGTGACTCCCTGAGCTCCACTGGCCAGCAGGTCTACCCTGCTGTGTGAGACATCCTATCTCAAAAATAAAAAGAAGGTAGACAGTATGTGAGGAATAACTCCCAAGGCTGTCCTCTGGTGTCTACATGCTTACACACACACACACACATACACACACACACACACACACACACACACACATGCATAAACATGCACACATATCTATTCACAAGCCCATTCTAGCTGGAAGTATTAAGTTCTTTCTTCACAGCAAAGCAAAAATTGATCTCACTCTCTTCCATTACATCGCTTTCTCATTTATCTCCTGACTTAATATTTGTTTAATATGTGTGTTAGGAAAATACCCACAATCCCGCTGCCACTCTCCCCAGCCGTGACATAAATCAGAGCTTGCAATTCCACCAACGCCTCGCTGCTCTTCTCAGGGCCTCCCGCAGGCAACTCCAGTCAGACTTCCAAAAGGCCGTTTCTCCCTTCCTCCCTTTGGGGGCCAGAGACATGATTAACTTGCAATTATTGTGGCTTCCTCATTAAAGGAAAGCTGTAGCAAGGGAGAAAAAAAAAAAAGTCAGGGACTGACAAGACAAGCTGTGTTTCTCCTGCACCTTGGCTGTGTGGGCACCTCTCATTCCTCTGCCCTTCAGGTTAGTAAAATGAAGACCAGTTGTTGAAGCTATGCACTATCAATAAAAGTTAATGTACCACAGGAAATGGGAAGAGGGAACAAAATCACTTAAGTGTTCAGGGCCACCAGGCCACCCGCACGTCCCTTTGTGAACTGATCTGCACTTGGTGATGTCTCCGGTGCCCTGGCTTTCCACGTGCTCGCTATTTTCTCAAGTAAATGTCAGGCTGTGAAGATCAAGGGCACTGGTGGGGTATTCCCAGAGCTTCAGGGAAGTAGGAGTGGTCTGTCACGTGTCTTGGGATAAGAGCATATTCACCTCACTGGCCTGTGATTTCAACTACTCAGGTCAGTTAAGTACCACAGTCAGAGGCCCATCCAGGTTAGGGAGTAAAGCCCTTCTCTGGACTAGAGATTCAAGTCTGTCCCCTAACTGTGCTCTGAAGGGTTACAGCTAAAAAGGCCCCATGTTGGTGCCTTACCAGGAAGCACTGACTGCAGACAGTGCCCACGGTGAGCCCAGACTGGTGTACTGTGCACACCTGAAGTTCACACAGCACACCTTCAAACAGCAGGGAGCAGGGGTCTGTGTGGTTGGAGTAGAAAGCTGTGGCTTCCGGAGGCCAGTTCTCTCACGGCTCCCTAGCATGCTTAGTGACTTCAAAAAATACGGCCTCTGACACTGAAGCATGCGGTCACATTTTGTGGTTTGTAAAACGTCAGAAAAGTTCTTTGGGATTTTTTTTTCCCTTTAAATATTTATTTTTATGTGTGTCTAGGTGAGTAGGGGCAGGTGAGCCACAGCCTGTGTATGGAGGTCAGAGATGGTTGGGTCTCTCCTTCCACTGTATGGGTTGGGAATCAAACTCAGGTTGTCAGGCCAGGCAGCAAGCAACTTTATCTTTATCACTTAGGGCAGGCCCAAGTTATATTTATTTTTTGTTTATTTATATTTATGGTATACATGGTATTTATGGTATATATGGTATGGTATACACATACACACACACATACAAATACACACCATGGCACTAGTGTAGAGGTCAGAGGACAACTTGCAAGACTTGGTTTCCTTTTTCCACCATATAGATCCTGGGGACGGAGCTCAGCTAATCCAGCTAGTCCTGGACTTGCCTTTACCACAGCTGAGCCATCTTCCTGACCCGAAACCCAAGTTATCTAAAGGGGAAAAAAAAATAAAACATGACCTACAAACTCTCACTTGGAGGTAACCCCTATGAACAAGTTTATATATTTATATTAGTATAGATTATGTTAGTCCAGGACATAATTATCCATGTACTAATATGTAATTATATACAAATTTATCTATATACTAATGTAGATAATTAAAGCTGTATATATGCCTTTAACCTAACCATTAGCTATCTTACTGGAACCTCACAAATGCTCTAGATATATGGGACCCTAGCTCCTGCAGTTTCTAGAGAGATGCTGAGTTCTCTCAGGTACCTGCTGGAAATTAAGAATTAGAGAGGCTGCCAGTTTGTATCCACTTACCCAAATATCCAGACTGCCAGTCCTCTCGGCTCATGGTATTTTTCCACAGGCTGATGAATGTTTAAACCTAATAAGGACACATTCTCCACCCTTCTGGCTCACCCAGGACCAGTTTAGATTTAACAATACAGTGTTGGTTTTGTGATTCAGATCTGGCCAGTAGGTACCCAACTGGAGTTGTGGGATGGAAGGAGCCAAGGCTAGCCATGCTCCTAGGAAGGGGTGTGTGTGTGTGGGGGGGGGTGCAGGTGCATGCACTTGTGTGTGTCTACATACAGAAGCCAGAGGACAACCTCAACAGTCATTCCTCAGGTGCTATGTCCTAAGTTTTGAGAATGGCTCTCACTAACCCTCAAGCCACAGACATTGCCCTGCCTTCGTCTCCCCAGCAGAGAGATGACAAGCGAGTACCATCATGCTCAACTTTTTAATGTTTTTGTTTCATTTTGTTTTGTTTTTAAAACATGATTTTCAAAGAGGTTGAACACAAGTCCTCATACTTGTATGGCAAGCACTTTCCCAACTAACCCCCCCATGGCACCCCATTTCCTGTCCTGTTTTTTAGTCTCTGTAGAGTGATGGCCTACTTACAGTGCCCCCAACTCTGAATGGATGAGTGAGCGTTCCTGGTGAGTACATTCCTGACTCTTCAACAGTAGGGATTGCCTCTAGATGTCTTCCTAGTAGAGCTCATGTAGAGGTAAGATCAGAGCTGCCTCCTGGGGATGGGTTCATTTCCATCTGACTCCCAGCTCTCTCCTGTCCACAGGAGCAAGGGGCTGGCAACACTGGAGAACACAGTTTCTCTTTGACCTCACTGGCCCATGAGTCTGCTCATTTGGATGTATTGGTTTTTAAAGCTAAGTTACATGAGTTTGTTTCTTCACTGGCTGGTCTTTGCAGTACTGGGGTGGGGGAACCTCTTACTTCAGCTCTCACCCGAGTGTCTCTCGTTCACCTGTCTAGATGTTATGCTTTGACAAGACATGGTTTCAAAACCCAACAGGAGGGATAGTCTCAACCACAAGGCAGCTGGGAAGATCCTGAACAGCCTTTCCCTTTCCATTCAGGGGTCTGCTTTCAATTTGGTTTGTTGTCAGTGACCTAGTTTCTTTTCGACGAAATATATAGACATACACTATGACTGTCTGTTCAAAGAGTCGTGTTTCAATGTTTAGAGGCCCAGAGGCCCAGGAAGGGAAATCCCCTCTAGCCTTCCACTTAACACATGGGCAGACAGAGGCCTGAGCTGCTTGAGACACCAGCTCTCACAATGATGGTCAGAACTGACACAGCAGCCCCCAATTCATGGTTCTGTCCTTGTTTTTCTGTGTACATCATTGCTGTATATTTTACACGAATCTGATCTGTGTAATACGACATTTTTCTTCCTCCTCCTCTCTCTCTCCATACCCTCCTAATCTACTCAAGAGTTTTTAACTAGGAAACTCTCAGCCTGTTCAAGTTGAACCCTCCCAGGGACCCTGCATGTCTCCACCCAGCTCCCAGAGACTCCTGATTAGGATAGATTCTTTTAGAGAAATTAATTTCAAGGTAATACTTTAAAAAAAAAGTACAACTTGTGGTTGCACATAGAAGAAATTCAGTCAACATTCATCGGATGTCAGCTAAATGAACAACAGCAGCAGCATCCAGCACCGGACGTAGCCACCTTCAATATTCCCGAGGCTGTTTCGTTTCCTTTAAGGAGACAGTCAGGAGTAATAATCTCAGCTACTGTCACAAAACAGGAAGAGACAGAATACCCTCTCCCCTCCCCTCCATGGCTTTGTCCTTGTCCCTGTGACCTGGATACACCACGGAACCTCCTGAATAATGGTGTCACAGTGGCAGGAAGTGGGAGAGGGGTGAACTAGAGCCTGAAGCCTGGATTAAAGTATCGTTGTCTTTATGAAGGTCCAGGGAGGGTGCGGGAGGGGGCACATGGCTGGCACAGTCTTTGCTGTTCACTGAGCCTGAGTACCATGGCTCCTACAACCTCTGTCTCTTGTCCAAAGCCAGTCTGCCTCACTGGCTCAGCCTTAAATTGAGACTGACCAGTAAAGGGACAAGGAGCAAGTTGTAGGGAAATAGCTCTGAGCGGGTTGTGCAGTGCAATGGTCCTGCCCTTATTTCAGGTTGGCCTTCCCACCCCAGTTAAGACAATGCAAGCATCTGATGTTTAAGTCTGTTATTAACTTCACCAATAGGACAATGCCCACCAGCCTTTTAAAGGGGGGATGTAAAAGATACCAGGTTGAGAAACAATGCAGTGAATTAGCATGGAAGCCAAATGCAGAAGTACAATGCAGCATGGACCAGGCAGCCGTGGCCTCAACCTACTGACCTCTCTATGCCTCCATTTCCTGGCTAAGAATGAAAGGAAAGTGAGAGGCAGCAGGATGGTTCAGTGGGTAGTGATGCTTACGGCCAAAGCTGATGGTCTGAATTTGATGGCCGGAACCCACGTGTTAAAAGGAGAGCACCAACTATGGCAAGTTCTCCTCTGACCTCCATAAGTATACTGTGATACCTACACATACCCACACCCCCCAACACACACATACACACACACACACACACACACACACACACACACACACACACACACACTGATTAAGTAAATAAATGTTAAAAAAAAAACCTTTGGATAATCCAAGTGGTAAGTAAAATGTAAAACAAACAAACAAACAACAACAAAAGAAAGAGAAAAGAAAGGAAAGGGAAACATGTTTACAAAACGACCACAAGATGTCTGGCAAGTATCCCATAAATGCTCATTTTCTCCCCTTTGTCCTTCTCCACGCACTGCACATTTGCTTGGAGCCGTTCCTGGAGGCTGTGTGCACACTGTCCTCAGTTGATGTCTAATCTACCTTCCCCGTTGGTAGCCACCTCAGTGTCTCTATTTACTGTGGACACAGAGTCCTTCAAAGGGCAGCCCCTTCTGTTCATATAGCTGGTGGCTGCCTGTGAATATGCAGCTTGTGAAACTTCCGACAGGTGTGCTTCTTGCGTTTGTATCTGTCTGCTGTCTTGTACACTTCCATGGAAAGGCTTAAAATCTGTTTTCCATAAAGATGAAAACATCACTAGCTGTTCCCTCCATCCCTACTCAGAATCAGAATAGGCATGCTCCTGCTCCACAGAGCTGCTGTCATCACCCTTCAGGTTCACGGCCTCCCGACGCTGATTTCACGAATGCCTCTACCCAGCAGAAGTCTTAAGAAAACACGTATTTCCACCTTTTAGAACACAGTCTATGAGCTATCCTTCCATTCCGATGCCTTCAGCCAAGGGCAGTAGCGTAGGTGATAATCTCAGCCACTCAGGAGGCTGAGGCAAGAGAATGGCACTAGGAAATTGTCAGTAGCATGAGCAACATGCCAGGACCTCATCTCAAAAGTGAGAATAACCAAGGCTGGCAACAGAGCTCAGATGGAAGAGTGTTCACGTTGCCTGCCCAAAGCCCTGGTATAGTCCCCGGTACAGCATACTTGGGTGCAATGGCATATGTCTGGAATCTCAGCGTCTGAGAGGTGAAGGCAGAGGATCAGAAGTTGTTCCAGGAGAGCTTGAGCTACATATAGTCCTGTCTCAAAACAGATAGATGATAGATTGATCCACAGATGATAATTACATAGATGATAGATTGATAGATAGGTGATTGATAGATGATAGGTTGATAGAGAGTGTTGGAATTGAGACCTGGGACACACAGCTGAGGTCCATATTTAATGTACCAAAGTGCACCCTCCAGGTTCTCCCAGCTTCCCTCAGTTCTTCTCAGTTCTGGCATCCCTACCCTCTACCCAGGGGCTGGGCTCCCCTTCCCCAGAGGCTTTCCTATAGAATCCAGACATTCTGGTTTCTCCCTCACTTCTCTTTCTTTCTCTGTCTCTCTGTCTCTCTCTCTCTCTTTCTCTACGTGCTTGCACTTTCTTTCTCTTCTCTTCCTCCTCTCCTCTGTCTCCCTCTCCATGGTAACTTCTCTGGCCTAATCCCTTGGGACCAGTGAATTTGCCAGTACAGCCAGTAAACCTGCCTTTATCTGTACTCTAATCTGGCTTGGATTGGCTCATTTCACTAGTGCACCAGTGGAGAAATAACTTATCAGATAGATAGATAGGCAGATAGATAGACAGATAGACAGACAGACACCAGCCCCATGCTGTCTGCACTTGCCAGCCTCCAGAGTCAGGGAGCTGGGTTAAACTCTTTACCCATAACCTAGCAGTTCATGGTGTCATAGTAATGACAAGTGAACTAAAATAGGCGCCATCTCAGATGAGGCCCTGGTCTCTATGAAGACTGCAGTCTACTGCCACGAATGTGTGACTTCCCACCACAATGAGGGGACACTGTGGAGAAGAGCACACTAGGGTGGACTTACAGTGGGGAGCTGGAACCTAAGGGGTCACCATCTGTGTGATGATGGGAGCTGACCCAGAGAAGGACTGAACTTCCCGAACTGGTTCTTTACTTTGCTGATCCCACCTGGGGCACTTGGAACTTCTCTGTGCAGAAGCTATCATTTGCTCTTTTGCTAATTATAGTACCTAGCTAGAAGGTAAAAGATTTCTGAGCATTCTTTTTAGCCCCTGTACTCACTTAAAATTTTTTTTTTGTTTTATTTTTATTACATGGATATGTGTGTATCTATATGGCGGTGTGTGCATGTATGTACGGGTGCCTGTGGAGGCCCGAAGAGAGCTGAATCCCTTGGAGTTGGAGTTACAGGCACTTGTGAACTACCTGGCATGAGTGCTGAGGCCTGAACTCAGATCCTACGGAAGAGCAGGAAGTACTCTTAACTAGCTAGCCAGCTCTCTAGCCCCAGGTCTTACCTTAAAAGTAGGAATTCTCTGAGTTTGGGAAATGGCTCAGAGGCTAAAGAGCTTGCAAGCTTAAGGCCCTTGGTTATGATTCTCGGGACCCAATTGTAATCTCAGCTAGGATGAGTAGGAGGCAGAGACAGGCAGATCCTTCACAGATCAGATAGGCCATGGTAATGCTCCAAGCTAATGAAAGACCATGTACTTAGCAGAAGGCACTTGAGAAACACCTGAGGTTGTCTTCTGATTTCCATATGCATATATATGTAACACACACACACACACACACACACACACACACACACACATCCCCCACACACAAACCAGAAGCTAATTTTCCTACCTCTGACAACTTTATAGAACTAACTTGGTGCTAACCTCCCCTCTCTCCTGCTCTTTAACTTGAGGGCACTTCACCAGCTGAATCATGCAGGGTGGTATTGTTGTTGCTCAGAGGAATGAATGCCCTCTCTAGGTCTCAGGCCTTCTTTTATTTTTATGAACAGGCTGCATGGAAACTTCAGATTGACCTCAGCCCACTGTCTATCTCTTTCTATTTCAGCTAGTCACATGCCTGCTTATACAGCCTCTTTCCCGCCCTTTTGTAAATGTTCGTTTACATTGTACACAGAGAAGGCACACAGGTTTGCTTTCCTTTCTTGGGCTGCCTTTAAAGGCAGTACCAAAACTTCTTATTTTAAGCTTAGTCCCACGATCCTCCAGGGGAGGTAATGGCTCTCGCCAACAATGCATGCTCTTACTCATCTGGCTCATGTCTGCTTTTCCTTTGTAAGAAGTATGCATTTCCCCGTATTCTCCCGTGACAGAAACCCACCAATTCTCTGTTTTAATCAACAAATAGATTTTGAAAGTTTGACTTTTTTTTTGTCCTAAAGGAGTTTCAAGGGTAAGATCTGCTGCCTCGTGAATGTCAAAGGATCTTTCTCATTGGCTCTTTCTTCTCCCCCTTTCTCTCTTGCTCTTTAATTCGTCCGTGTTCTCTACTTACTCAGCCTTAGATAATTTTCAAAGTACCGCTTCCTCCAGAGATCTCTAAACAGCAGAAACCCTGGCTGTTAAAGATTTGCCTTTCTCAGAGAATCCCAGTCAAGGTACCCCCCAGGTTATTTATAACTGGATTTTTATCTCTGAAAATTAACTAAAAAGAAGATTAACCAAAAAAGTCTAAGGGAAAAAAAAATGCCTTAAACACCTCATCTATTACGCTGTGCTCAAACAGATATTTTCATCTTAAGGGTTTAGCAAACCCAGTGGAATGTACTTTCTAGTTTGGGGCATGAAATAAGATAACATTCCACATTCCTCCCAGAGTTATGGCATCCCTCCTCACAATGAAGATGCGAGGAAAGAAAATGTGAATGTCCTCAGTATGGTCTTACTGCGGTGCCTGTTATGGTAGGTGGTTCCCAGCTCTGCTGCTCCAAAGAGCCCCCAGGACATTTAGATACCTCTTCCAGAGACAGATGTTTTTCCTCAAAGGCCCTCCCAGAACCAAGTCACCCGAAAGAGGAAGCCTGTCTTACTTTTAGACACTTCCTCACCTAAGTCATCCAGGTGAGCTGGGAAGCGGGTAAAATTTGCCGTGCTCTATCCATCCAGGGCTGTGTCCATTGTATTTCAGCTTGAGTAAAGGTCAAGTTTACACCCTAGGATAGGAGATCTTCCCTATCTGACTGGCCTGCCTCTTCCCTCTGACTGCCTGCTCCAACCCTCTGGCCTATGTGCCTCCTCCCTCTGACCTGCCTGTTTGTTCCTCTGGCCTCTCTGCCTCCTCCCTTTGGTCTACCTACTCCATTTCTCTGACCTGTGTACCTCCTCTCTCTGACCTTCCTGCTTTTTCCTTTTGTCCTGTGTGTCTCCTCTTTCTGACCTGCCTGTCTTCTCTCAAGTGTCTATCTGGTTCTCTGATCTGCTTGTCTCCTTCTCTTTGCCTCATCTCCATCCCCTCTCTCATTCTATTTCTTTTCTTTTCTCTTTCTTTCTTTCTTTCTTTCTTTCTTTCTTTCTTTCTTTCTTTCTTTCTTTCTTTCTTTCTTTCTTTCTTTTTGCCGTTCCTCAAACATACCAGTTGTGCCCCTGTCTCCAAGGCTTGTCTCAGCTTTTCCCTCTTTCTGAAATGCCCTTTCCTCATGGACCCATGGGCTGCCCTTCTTCAACGCAGGGCTTTGCTCTCCTGTCCCTTTCTCTGTGGAGCCTGTTCTTCCTGCTGACCCACCGTAGCCTGTGCTGTGCTGTGACCCTTGTACTCTCTCTTCTTGATGTACTTCCTACATAATGTTCTGAACAGACAGATGCACTCAGAGCTGTCCATGTGTTCTGTCTGCTTCCTCACCCTGAAGAATAAAAAAAAAAAAATCCCAAGTATCCAGCTTTTTAAATAGTTTTGCAAGTGTTGTCTTTTCCAGCACATGGAGACAATAAACACGTACTTACTGAACGACTCCAGAGGAACGCATGGGATATATCCTGTCCCCTACTATGCCTAGTAGCCACACAGTCTTTAGTGTATCTCATACTTTAGCAAAATTAGTTTCCCCAAACAGATTGACTTATTCATTTAAGTAACTGGATGAGGGGATTTGAAACCAGCTCTCTACGGCTCTCAATATTGACTGGCAACAGGACAGGATCTAGATCACCCGGCAGACCAAGCTCTGGGCATGTCTGTGAGGAAGATTCTAGATTGGATTAACTGAAGTAGGAAGACTACCCTAACCGTGGATGGCTCTGTCCCTTGACCTGGGCTCCTGGACTGGAAAGAGAAAGTGAGCTGAGCTCCAGCATCCATCTCTACCGCCTGAGGGCAGATAGAGTGTGATCAGCCAGCTGCCTCATGCTCCCACTGCCCCAGCTGCCTCATGCTCCCACTGTCCCGCTTATTTGACACAATAGACAGAATCATCAGACCACAAGCCAAAAACTAACCCTTATTTCCTTACCTTGCTTTCATCAGGTATTAAGACAAGTAATTTATAGTATTAGTTACCCTTCCATTGCTGTGAGAAAACACTGCGAACAGGGTAACTTATAGAATAAAAAGGTTTACTTGGGCATATGGCTTCAGAAGGTCAGCATCTGTCTATGATGGCCAACAAAAGTATGGTGGCAGGAACGGCTGAGAGCTCACAAACAGGAAGCAGAGCACACACAGGGAATGGCTGGAGTCTTCTGAAACCTCAAATCCCACACCCAGTGACAGACCTCCTCCAGCAAGGCCACACCTCCTAATCCTCCCCAAACAGTTCTACCAGCTAGGGACCAAGTGTGCAGATGTATCAGCCTATAAGGACCATTCTCATCCAAACCATCTGTATCAGAGATATTGAATGAATTCAGAGCTGATTGGAGGGTCTCCTAAAGCTCTGTTCTCCCTTGTACCTGTCATCAGAAATGAAAGCCCCACAGACAAGGCACATCTGCACCTTAGCCTTCCATGTATTAAGCAGGCCCAACCATGTTGAGCTTCTGAGATTAGATGAGGTATGGTGCATCCATGTTAGTATGGCCACAAACCCCCCTCTTGCTTCGTGCATCTCTTAGCATACATAATACTGGCATAAAACACAAACGTTGGATATTTGACTGTCACTGACTGGTCTCAGGTAGCCTGCCTTGCTTAGGGTAGTAGTGCCACAGTGGTGTTGAAGGATCAGACTGTGTGGATGGGACCCAGAGCAACAACTCTTTAGCTTCATGTCCCAAGGTAGACAGCAACCTGGGTAAACTGTAGCAGATAGAAGTAGCATGTTGGACCATGGTCTCACAGGTTTCACTAACATGAGCTCCTAGGCTCATTTCTGACTCTAGGGAAGTATGACTGCCCTCCCCTCAGTTTACTCTTCATCTAAATGGGATGAAACAGCATTTCCAACTACTTCTTATGCTTCTGGGGGAGGAGAAAACTGATATTCACAAAACTCCTGGTTTGTTCTCTGAGGAACAGCAGGCATCAGCAGATGTCAGCCACT